>NC_141223.1:27460000-27512500 GCF_054856515.1 Filicampus tigris | reverse complement strand
TCTGCCGCATGCAACAATCAATAGCGCCCGTGTGCAAGCTCGCGCTAATAATAAAAACTGATCAGAAACGGTACGCAAGGAGGACCGAACCGAACATGCCATACCGAAACGTATCAATACACCCACGTATACCGTTACACCCCTAATACATATACCTGTATATACATACCTGTATATATATATATATATATATATATATATATATATATATATATATATATATATATATATATATATATATATATATATATATAGTTGTACTTGGATTAATAAAAATGTCATAATTAAACTACGTCTGAAGGCGTGTTCCTGGAAGACGCTACAATATGACAAATCTATTTATCATAAATAGATATGGGACGAATGCGGTGGGTTGAAGATCCTCTTGCACCTTTGGTCCTGCAAGTAATTCGGTACTTTTTCTTCCTCCGAAACGTGTTGTCATTTCCTTATGAGCACCCACAAAGTTCGTGCCGCAATCGGAACGTAACAGCTTTGCGGGCACTCGCAGAGCAAAGATGCACCTCAAGGCATTGATAAAACTTGAAGAGCTTATCTCCTCCATGACTTTATGCCTCATTGTTATATTAGCAGAACTGGGCATTTTACTATAAATTGAGCATCTGTTATTTGTCATCCGTCTGCAGCCTGGGTACCCTTCCATCGTCCGTCATTCGCCTTTTTTCCAGAGGAAAAAATTAGTATTCACCATAGTCCACAGGTCCACCTGTAATTTTAAACGGGCGTCCGTCTGCGATTCTGACTAAATGCCACACTGCTGAGCAAAATTACATTTTAATAAGAACTGCTCATTATTTTGCAGGGAAACAAGATCAGTGCGATAGCAAGAAGCTTTTACTGCACCAAAAGGGCTTCAGGACCCGCATGAAACCGGCCACAGAGCCATATTCGGTTCGCGTTCGCTACAGTGGTGGCTCTATCCGCTATGCCATGAGCTGGTATGACTTTGTTGATGAATGAACATTCCACGTTCTCTTGGAAAACTGCCAATTAAGTTAGTATAAATTCACTTGCATTTTATGATTTATTAAATATACCTTATTTTGCCTACTAGTACTATCACAATGTGACAAGAAATAACACAAATTTGACAATGTTTGACATCAACCCACTATGACGCGTGCTCTCAGTGCTAGCAGAATAAGTGGACCAAGTAAGTTATCTCATCATGTTTAATTTACAGCACGGCACAACATCGGATTTCAAACAATAATGCTTGGCTTAGTAACCGTAGCCTATAGTTTACCATACTTCCAAATCTGAGTCTCATCTCCACTCCATTTCCAATTGTTCGGGTCCAACATACATCATGCCAATAACCTCCTCTTCCCCCAACTCATCAAACATCTGGATCGCCTCAGATAAGTTTAATATATTGCTTTCTGAGTCGATTTCTGACTGGCTTTGTATATTTTCCATGCTGCGCACTTCCGTCATCTTCTTGACGTGACGTTTCTGTCGCTCGCCAAGATGTCACTTTGGAAAAACAATTACTTTGTCAGATATACAAAATAGAAATGATATTTTTCATACTTTACTTTTTTGTATTTGTATTTTTTGTTTGGTTAATTACTTTACTTCGACTCCATTTGGCATTTTCTGAAATTACTTCACACTTAAGCTTTAACGGCAATGATGTTTGAGAGCAATAGAATGTCAGCAATGAGTAAAACACAACACCTACCAGTACCCTAAATATCAGAGATGGGCATCCCTTTTGATCTTTGACATTTACTAACGCAAGCGCAGGTAAAATAACATAACATGACAGACTGACCGACAGAGGATTACAGTTTGGTTCGGCTTGAAAAAATGGTGGATTGACAGATGACAGAAGGTTACTCAGGCTGTTGATGGATGATGATTGACGGACCGGGTGCAAACTTTAGTAAAATGTCCACTTCTGCCTCCAACTATTTTAAAATGGGTGTGATTACCTTAATTTTACACGTGTATGGTCAGTATACTGTTATAATGTTATACTGTTGTACTGTTACCACTTCAAAGTTACTGTTACTAAAGGTTTCATGAAGAAGACAGTCTGATTTCAACAGTAGTTTCATTTATTTTCAGTAGTTTTGGAATTGGCAGAAATCAGCCAGCACCCCAGAATGGACTGTGTTCGACTGGACTTTCCACTGTGCTTCCAGCATGGTGTTAGATTAGAGAGCAGGTTTTAGTACATTATAATGACACCATTGATGTTACAGAGCTAACCTAAAAACATACTTTTAATGGATGTTCACATGCACAAAACAGTTCTATGACTGCCCTGTGAACCCACACTGACACATCCTTCAAGTTGTATGTCTGAAAGAGTGTGTTTGAGAAAGACATTCTGAGTGTCCCTGAGACTCTGATATCCTCAGGGGCAAACTGAGAGTGCTACTGAATGATAAAATAGGTTTGTGGCAGGTCTAGTGTTAATGGAGATATAAACTCATGGGGATAGCACCTACAGTATTTGTGTGTGCGTGCATGCATGTGTGTAGGCGTGTGTTTTCGTGTGCATTTGCATGTGTGTGTATGCGCGCTTGCAGTTTTGACAGATGTTTCCTTTCTTTCGTTACATTAAGGGCAATTCTTGTAAATCATTTAATCCCTTTGCAGTCTCAGTGGTTATGCCTTATTGTTAGCAATTTCCATTAATACCAAGTTGCATTGAACATATTGTAAAGAAATGTTTTGGGTTGACTTCCCATGTAAATAAAACCTTCCTTCAGTATGCTCTGAATATTTGTCACTCAACCCTTTGTTCGCAAGAGATTGTTGAATATTGTTTCATATCAGAGTGCTTGCTACCTGAGCTCTGAGCAACTGTCATTTTCAGTCGACAGAAGTGACAAAATGGCCGCCCCCTGAGATGGCTAAAAATGGGTCGATTTTGCTGCTTAACTCATAATCCATAAACACAATATTAATCTGAATTAGTGGGTCTGCATACAACATATTCTTGAAAAATATGTTTGGGTTGATTTACCCTTTAATAAATAAATAAGTAAGTAAGTAAAAGTCATATGTCATCTTCCACACCACTTATCCTGTACAGGGTCGCGGTGAGGTGTTGGAGCCTATCCCAGCTGACTATGGGCGAAAAGCGGACTACACCCTGAACTGGTTGCCAGCCAGTCACAGGGCACACACACAGACATAGTCACTGAGTGGGAACCCATCCCACGCTGCCCACACACAACTCAGGCGTGTGTACCACACCATCAGTGACCCCTGTAAATGAGTAAATAAGTAAGTAAGTAAGTAAGTTACCACATTTTCCGGACTATAAACTGCTACTTTTTTCCTAGATTTTGAACCGTGCGGCTTATATAAAGATGCGGCTATCCTGTGGATTTTTCTTCCACAGAATAGCCGCGCTCTAACTGGAATTAGAATCAAAACTAAGAATAATCAATGCAAAGAAGAATACGCTAATTTTTCTTTAGCAGATAGAACACGGATGACAAATTCAAACAATTATTTTCAAATCCTCACCTCTTCATCAACACGAAGAAGTTCGTATGATGTAAGTTTTAAGATGAAGGCCATCGATTTTGCTATCCGGGAAGGAAACCACACTGCTGCATGCAAGCTTGAAGTCAATGAATCGATAGTGAGACGTTAGAGGCGGAAGCGGGAAGTGAAATGAAGGTAAGTACTGGTGATTTTTTGTTGGTTCTGTTCCGTTTTAATCAGCAAAGTTGCTGCCATGTTAAAAGGCACTGTTAGGAAAGAATCTGTTTCTTCTGCGCATATGTAATGTACGGTTCAAAATTGTTCTGTAAATGCAGTAAATATCAAATTTTTCAACATAGATAGGTGCGGCTTATAACCCAGTCCATCTTATGCATTGTTTTTTAATTTGTTTCTTTTTTTTTAATAGAGTGAATGCATCTTATAGTCCAGAAAATACGGTATATATATATATATATATATATATATATATTTTTTTTTACTTGAATGCTCACTTTTTTGTGCTCAGGTACCGAGCGCTCTGATATGAAAAAATGGAGTGCCACAATCTTCAACAATCTCTTGTGAACAAAGGGGTGAGTGACTTATATTCAGAGCATATTGCAAGGAAGGTTTGAATTACAGGGGAAGTCAAACCAAAAAATGTATTTTCAACAATATGTTCTATGCATCCCCCTAGTCTAAACACGGCATTCTGATTAATATTGCATTTGTCTAATATGAGTTAAGCAACAAAATCCACCTGCTTTTAGCCATCTCAGGTGGTGGGCGTTTTGTCACTTGCTGTCGACTGAAAATTACATCACAGTTCAGATTTTAGTTGTAAATAGTTTCTTTACATATCTAGAAAATCTGCATATGAAACCAGTTTATTATTAGTAGTGGTTGTAATCATCGTTGTCAAGCGTGCCACACCCAATAACATTGCGGGCCATGTGAAATGTTCTTATAACTTGCGTGGCGCGCCTTTGGAAGACTTAACATGGTGTTCAGAAACAGCCACCCAATATGCCTCAAGAGAAAGTATTTGACGGATGTGTCCTTCCTGTGCTTACGTATGGTAGTGAAACGTGGAAGACAAATAAAATAATATAATAATTCAACGACTGCGTGTCACTCAAAGAAGCATGGAGTGTCAAATGCTTGGAATCTTCATAAAAAACAAGAAGAGATGCAGCTGGATCAGACAGCAAACAAAGGTCGCTGACGTTATTCAAAAAATTAAAAGACTCAAATGGCAGTGGGCCGGACACATTGCCCGTAGAAATGACGGCAAATGGACTACTGAAGTGATCAACTGGAGACCACTCGACAAAAAAAGACCCTGACGAAGACCTAACGCAAGATGGATCAATGAGATCATCAAATTCATTAGAAATTCTTATTGTCCTAAGTGTGCAAGTACCCCGACTTGCAAGTACCCCGACGTGGCCAGGGTTGCGAGGGCCCGTTATAGCTGCTCGCAGCTCTAGTTATTATTATTATTCTCACTTACGACTCGCATTTTTGAGGGATTAAATGTGAACGAAAACTCACCAAACTTGGCACACACATCGGGCCTGGTGAAAAAATTGACATTTTGAAGTCGGCCTACTCGAATACTCAAAAACGGGGTCCCCAAGAGCCCCTCGATTTTTCATTAAAGGAAAAATCCCGGTAAGTTTGACCTACGGCTACGAAAATTGGAGGCACGTGTAGCACCCTCAGACCTACAACAATTCTTTGTTGGCATGCCTGAACATGTACAGGTACTCAAAAACGGGGTCTGCAGGAGCCCCAAGAGCCCCTAGAATTTTTCATCAAAGGAAAGTCCTGGTAAGTTTGACCTATGGCTATGAAAACTGGGAGGCACGTGTAGCACCCCTAGAAGTACAAAAATTATTTGATAGCATGCCCTGACATGAACAGGTAGTGAGTTATAAGTATTCTCAAGTAGAACATTAGCCCATTTGTGTTAATTTACAGGGGACATACATTTGACCCCTAGTCCGAGATTGTACACCCGATTGACTTTTGAAATTTGGGTTGTACCATCTCAACATGTGGGACAACAATAGGGAAAAATATTTAAGGTTTTTGCAACACTATATGACGGGGGCTGAGCATCAAACTTTGCGTTTCATAATTCCTATTTAACGAAGGATTCTGTGTTGTACGTTTCACCTACATCTATGAAAATGTATTTTTCACAATGTGCTAAACCTTACAGGAAGTAAACCATTTTGAATTTACTTTGGAATTGTCGTGGTCATATTTTAACGAACTCCTCCGGGGGCATTAATCCGATCATCTTCAAACTTTGCATTCTTCATCTAAAGATGTTTAAGATGAAAAGTTATTGAAATATTTTTATTTCGTTGTCAAGGAAGTGAGTAATGAGTATTTGAAAGTACAAATTTGGACTCATTTGTGCACAATTACAGGGGTCATACATTTGCCCCCAAGTCCGAGATGGTTCACCCAATTGACTTCAAATTTGGGTTGTACTATCTCACCACGTTGGACAACAATAGGGGAAAATCTTTTACGTTTTCAAAACACTATATGACAGGGGCTGAGCATCAAACTTTGCGTTTCATAATTCCTTTTTAAGAAGGATTCTGGGTTGTACGTTTCTCAAACATCTATGAGAATTTGGTGGCATATGTAACAGCCTCAGACCTAAAAAAAGGTCTTTTTTTAGCCATGTGCTTAACCTAACAGGAAGTCAACCATTTTGAATTTACTCTGGAATTGTTTCAACTTTTTTTGATTTTCATAGTGGTCATATTTGAACGAACTCCTCCTATTTCTTTTGATTGAAGATAAGCTCATGTTTTGCTTTGAATGTTTTAAAGCACTTTGAGTTGCATTTTTATGTATGAAAAGTGCTATATAAATAAAATGTGATTGATTGATTGATAGAGCAGCAGGTGTGCAGTAGCTGCCAGTAGCATATGCTTGTCTCAAAGATTAAGCCATGCAAGTCTAAGTACACATGTACTTTGCACACACATCAGACCTTCCATGAAAATAAATATTAGAGAGATTTCTTGTACTTTTTTCCCTTAAAAAGCTCGACAGCGCCACGTACTTATTGTTTACCAAGCGTTCCCGGTTCCACGTACAGCTGTAAAAACTGGAGGCCATATGTAAAAGACCCAGATTTTAAACAATGTTTTTTAGAGTCATGTGCAAAATTAACAGGAATCCCCCATTTTGACTTTATTTGAAATTTTGCGCCAAGTTTTGGCTTTGATAGAGGTGATATTTAAACTTACTCCAGCTAGAGAATGTATCCGATCATTTCCAAACTTCCTGTGGTTCATTTAATATGTTTATGATGAACATTTATTGTAAGCTTTTAATTTCATCGCACGCTGTTCCCACGGCGAAGCAATGACTATGAAGAAAAATGAAGCCGTTGTTGAGTGTCTATACCTGTGCGAAAACTTGTGAAGATTTTGCACACTCATCAGACATGGCATAAAAATAAAAACTGTAGACATTTCATGTGCTTGTTTAAAAAAATGTCTATATAGATTAGACACACACATTTGAGGAAGCATTCACGGGTCTACATTTTACCTAGGTCTGTGAAAATTTGGAGACATCTGTAACAGCCCAAGACCTACGAAAATGATCTTATAGCCATAGGCTAAATCTTACAGTAAATTTGCCATTTTTACTTAATTTTGGAATAGGTCGACATTTATGGCCTTTTTGTAGAGGTAATATTTTAACAAACTCCTAGAGATTTTATCCGGTCGTCTACAAATTTAAGGTGTTTCACCTAAACATGCTAAAGATGAAAAGTTATTGCAAGTTTTTTATTACGTTGCACGCTGTTGCCGTGGGGATGAGCCATTTGCAAGGAAACATTACGCTGTTTTTGACGGTCTAACCCTAGGCGAAAAGTCATGCACCTTTGGACATACATCAGACCAGGCATAAATGCCTACATTTTTAAGCTTATTGTCCTGAGTGTGCAAGGACTCCAATTTTCAAGTGCCCCAACTTGCAAGTACTCCGACGTGGCAAGGGTTGCGAGGGCCCGTTTTAGCTGCTCGCAACTCTAGTTATTATTATTCTCCGTAAAGATTCAAATTTTTGAGGGACTAAACGTGAATGAAAACTCACCAAACTTTGCACACATATCGGCCCTGGCGAAAAATTTGATATTTTGAAGTCGCAGTACTCGAATACTCAAAAATAGGTTCTACAGGAACCCCAAGAACCCCTCGATATTTTCATCAAAGGAAAGACCCGGTAAGTTTGACCTACGGCTACGAAACCTGGGCAGGCACGTGGAGCACCCTGAGACCTACAAAGATTCTTTGGTCCCCATGCCCGAACATGTACAGGGGTCTGCAGGGACCCCAAGAACCCATCAAATTTGTTATCAAAGAAAAGTCCTGGTAAGTTTGACCTACGGCTATGAAAACTGGGAGGCATGTGTAGCACCCCCAGACGTATAAAAAGTCTTTGATACCCACGCTCGAACATGTATAGGAAGTGAGTGATGAGGATTCTCAAGTAGAACGTTAGCCCATTTGTGAACATGTACAGGGGTCATACATTTGCCCCAATCCGAGATGGTTCACACGATTGACTTCAAATTTGGGTTGTACTATCTCATCATGTAGGCCAACAATAGGGAAACATATTTTACGTTTTCGAAACACTATATGACGGGGGCTGAGCATTAAACTTTGAGTTTTATATTTCCTGCTTAACAAAGGATTCTAGGTTGTACGTTTTACCTACATCTATGAAGATTTGGTGGTATATGAAACAGCCTAAGACCTACAAAAATGTCTTTATAGCCATGTACTAAACCAAACAGGAAGTCAACCATTTTGAATTTTCGTTAGAATTGTCGCAACTTTTTGTGACTTTCATAGTGGTCATATTTTAACGAACTCCTCCTAAAACATTTATCCAATCGTCTTCGAACTTTGCATGCTTCATCTTAGGATGTTTAAGATGAAACGTTATTGAAATATTTTTATTTCGTTGTCCAGGAAGTGAGTAATGAGTATTTGAAAGCACAACTTTGGACCATTTGTGCACATTTACAGGGGTCATACATTTGCCCCCAAGTCCGAGATTTTCATAGTGGTCATATTTTAACGGACTCCTCCTATAGCATTTATGAACTGTGCATGCTTCATCTAAAGATGTTTAAGATGAAAACTTATTGAAATCGTTGTATTTCGTTGTACGATGTTGTAGTGGCAATGCGCTGTATATCATATAAGTGACAGCCTATTTGCCATGAAAACTGATGCTGTTTTGGAGGGTCTAAACTTTGGCGAAAACTCATGAAACTTGGCACACACATCAGACCTTGCATGGAAATAAATATTTTAGACATTTCTTCTACTATTTTCCAAAATAGTAGCTCTATAGCGCCACCTACAAATTTTAAATTAAGCGTTCCCGGTTCAGCGCTTCATGCACATCTGTGAAAACTGGGAGGCATATGTAACAGCTCATGATCTTAAAAAATGTCTTTTCGAGTTATGTGCGAAATTAACGGGAAGCCCGCTATTTGCCTTTTTTAAAAATTTTGCGCCTAAATTGGTAGGTCATATTTTAACAAACTACTCCTAGACATTTCGTCCGATCGTTTTCAAACTTTCTGTGTTTCATCCAAACATGTTGAAGATGAAAAGTTATTGACAGCTTTTTATTTCATTGCAAGCTGTTGCCATGGTGATGCAATGTTTATGAAGAAAAAATATGCTATTTTTGAGGGTCTAAACCAGGTCGAAAACTCATGAAACTTTGCACACACATTAGACGTGGCATGAAAATAAATATTTTACAGATTTCTTGTGCTGTTTCGCAAAAATAGCTCAATAACACCCCCTACACATTTTTACAGGTTCCACGTTTTATGCAGATCTGTGCAAATTGGGAAGCATATATAACAGCCCAAGACATACAAAGATGTCTTTTGTAGTCATGTGCTAAATCCGACACGAAGTTCGCCATGTTGGGTGTATTTTTAAATTCTGAACCTATATTGGCCTTTTATAGGTCATTTTGTTACAACCTCATCTTAGAGATTTTATCAGATCGCTTTCAAACTTTCGGTGTTTCATCTAAACATGTTTAAAATGAGAAGTTATTGAACGCTGATGCCACAGCGATGCACTGTTTATAAAGAAAAATGCTGCAGTTTTTGAGGGTCTAAACCTGTGCGAAAAATAATGAAACTTTGCACACGTTAGTCCTGGCAAAAAAATAAATACTGGACAGATTTCTTGTCTGTATTTAAAAAAATGTCCTATAGCAGCCCCCCCCCCGCCCCAGACTATAAATCGCATTCCTTTTTATAGTTTGGCCGGGGGTGCGATTTATACTCTGGACCGACGTATGTGTGAAATTATTAACACATTATATTGTATCCCGTTTCTTTTCAAGGTCACCAAACAATACACCAAACAAACACAGGAGGGCGTTCTAAGGCTGCATATGAATCTGCATTACATATTGACTTTACAACGGGCAGAATAACCTGTAGTGCAGAGCTGGACAGACCTGTATATCCTTAACGCTATTAAAATGCACGGATAATTCAAACAGTTAAATCCTAATATTTTGTTAAATAAGTAATTAGAATAGTATGATAAAAAGGCAATTTGACTATCAATACATCTACTTGCCGTGCCTGTGGTCTTACACACGTAAGGTGTGGAGACAACAAAGAGATATTTACGACCGAATAGATAAATACTTTTGGAGACTTGGCCATCGTTACCATCGTAGCTCAGTGGAAATATGTACTAAGCGCACAATTTTATTATTTTATATGGACACATTTAACACGACGGAGGCAACTTGGCTTCCGGGTGGTGGAGGGGTGGCATTATGTAATGTAACGTAAGCATACCGTTCAGCCTGTTGTCTCTGTTTTTATTTAAAATTGTTTGTTATTTAAATTTTAAATGACATGTCTGTTCTTGGTGTGGGCGGCACGGTAGTCGACTGGTTAGCACGTCCGCCTCACAGTTCAGAGGTCGTGGGTTCAATCCCAGCCCTGGCCTCCCTGGGTGGAGTTTGCATGTTCTCCCCGTGCCTGCGTGGGTTTTCTCCAGGTACTCCGGTTTCCTCCCACATTCCAAAAACACGCTTGGTAGGTTAATTGGACACTAAATTGCTCCTAAGTGTGAGTGTGAGTGCAGATGTTTGTTTGTCTCTGTGTGCCCTGCGATTGGCTGGCAACCGATTCGGGGTGTCCCCCGCCTACTGCCCGAAGACAGCTGGGATAGGCTCCAGCACTCCCTTGTGAGGATAAGCAGAATAGATAATGGATGGATGGATGTTCTTGGTGTTGGATTTTATCCAATAAATTTTCTTTAAAAATGCGACTTATACTCCATTGCGATTTATATATGTTTTTTTCTACTTTATTATGCATTTTCTGGCTGGTGCGACTTGGAGCGAAAATACGGTATGCTGTTTTTCACGGTCTAAACCTAGGCGAAACTCATCCAACTTTGGAAAAACATCAGGCCTGGCATAAACACCTACATTTTTGCTGCTTATTGTCCTATGAGCAAGTACCCCGATTTGCAAGTACCCCAGCGTGCAAGTACCCCAATTTTCCCAGGGTTGCGATGGAGGGAGTATAAAAACGCATTTTGAAAGAAAAAAACAGCTTTAAATCTCAGAAATGTGAATAAATTGGTTTGCTTCGTTGACGGAGGATGAATAGAGAAGAGGGCTGTCTTGTTTAGTGTTAATAAAGTCACTTTAAAGGTGGAACACGACGTGCTGATACCACCAGCATAGCATAACATATGAGGCAATCACGTTCCTGTGCACTTCAGGGACCACTCGGAAAACATAAACTCTGAGAATATTACAAGGGCCACATATAAATGTGTACATTACACACTCACACACACACACACGCTTTGTTTGCACACGTTTGAAATATTTCTGTTCTGAGGCTCTTTTGCGTTTTTGTTTTTGTAGTGAATAAAAACACTGTCTACTACAGAAAGAATGTTAATCATTTTAATTTAAACATTTTAATTTACATCACATGAGGATTTGTTGATGTAATAAAAAAATACATTACATATGAACAGTATGTGGAATATATATATCCGTCTTGTGTCTTTTATATCTTTCCATTCCAACAAGAATTTCCAGAAAAATATGTCATATTTTGGAGATATTCGAATTGAGATTAATTACGACTTTATTATTATTATTTATCATTTTATTTATTTATTTATTTTTTAAGCTGTGATTAACTTTTTCAACTGCAACTGTTTTAGCGTGGACAAAATCAAGTCAGTGTTTGATAGTGTTGTGCTCAAGACCAACCCACCCAGCACCAGACGTCTTCTGGATGTTGGATTTTGGGCTAAATCTGGTTGGTCCGTCTTAGACTTGATTTAGCCCAGAAATAGTCGTTGAAAATTGGGCTATGTTTGGGTCATCCAAATGAGTCCAAATTTAGTCCAAAAATAGTTGTTGAAAAATGGGATGTGTCATAGCCCCTCCATCATAGTCCAAATGTAGCCCAAAAATAGTCGTTTAAATTTGGGTTGTGTTTAGCCAGACCAATTGTGGTCCAAATTTAGTCCAACAATAGTTGTTGATAATTGAATTGCATTTAGCAATGTGGTCCAAATTTAGTCCAAAAATAGTCATTGAAAACTGGGTTGTGTTATAGCCCGTCCAATGTGGTCCAAATTTAGTCCAAAAATAGTTGCTGATAACTGTGTTCTGTTTAGCCCGACCAATGTGGTCCAAATTTAGTCCAAAAATAGTTGTTGATAATTGTGTTGTGTTTAGCCCATCCAATGTGGTCCAAATTTAGACCAAAAATAGTCGTTGAAAACTGGCTTGTGTTATAGCCCGTCCAATGTGGTCCAAATTCAGTCCAAAAATAGTTGTTGATAACTGTGTTGTGTTTAGCCTGTCCAATGTGGTCCAAATTTAGCCCAAAAATAGTCGTTTGAATTTGGGTTGTGTTTAGCCGTCTTTGTTGTTGTATTATTGTTTTTTTTTTTTATATGTAAAATTCTTTGTTACAGTTGCAGCTGTTGTGAAATGCGCTGTATAAATAAAACTGTATTGCTTTTAATGCGGCGGCACGGTGGTCGACTGGTTAGCACGTCCGCCTCACAGTTCAGAGGTCGTGGGTTCGATCCCGGCTCCGGCCTCCCTGTGTGGAGTTTGCATGTTCTCCCCGTGCCTGCGTGGGTTTTCTCCGGGCACTCCGGTTTCCTCCCACATTCCAAAAACATGCATGGTAAGTTGATTGGATACTCTAAATTGCCCCTAGGTGTGATTGTGAGTGCGGATGTTTGTCTCTGTGTGCCCTGCGATTGGCTGGCAACCAGTTCAGGGTGTCCCCCGCCTACTGCCCAAAGACAGCTGGGATAGGCTCCAGCACGCCCCGCGACCCTTGTGAGGAGAAGCGGTACAGATAATGGATGGATGGATGCTTTTATTGCCGTATGATGCTAACAAACTATCGTCTCAAAAATGTAATTTTTCTTTGCTATCGTAATTGGCATTTATTAAAGATATTTAAAATGTCACTCCCGTGCACCACTTGGGGATGGACTTCCTGGCTGGCAGCCAATCAGAGTGATTGTCACTGACACACTTTGCAGACTGACGTTGGTGTTTTATTAATTCAATTCATATCTAAAAAGTACCATGACACAAAATATATGAATTTGCCACAATTCTAAACACATGCATTCTACTTTATGAAACCATGACTGAGCACTGCACAACAAACTATGACCTCCCTGCCATGTTAACATACGTATATCACAGAGTAGATCGAGATTGGCTGCCTGTCACACGCATGAGGGCCGATTAGTGGGCCGGACTAAAATCCACTTCTGCCCTTACTTAATCGAGTCCTTTTTTTTCCCGAAATGTGTCCGGTCCGGTCCGGCCCTGGGGCGGACTGCCCAGCTCTGTTTTTCACTTTTCAACCGAATTTAGACTGTAAAAGGATGTCTTTTTAAAGACATCTTTTCAATGACATGAAAATGATGTCTTTTCACCTTTCACTTTTCAACTCAATTTAGACTGTAAAAGGACGTCTTTTCAAAGACGTCATTTCAACGACATGAAAATGATGTCTTTCCACCTTTCACTTTTCAACCAAGTTTGGACGTTTTTTCAACGGAAACAAGTTACGTCTTTTCTACGTCTTTTCAACCGTCCCACGGTCTGGGTGGGAAACTTTCACAGACCAAGACTTGCCAGAGACCAGAATCATTGACATCAAGTCAACACCAACCATTTTGGGAGTGGAGACCACATCAACACCAATATAGAGACAAGGCAAAACAGAGACAAGACCAAGACTCAGACAAGCCGTGACCGTGACAAGCGCAAGACTGTAAAATTTTCATTTAAAATCCATGATAAGGTTGAACTGTTAATCAACATTCTCTCTTTAAATTTATTTTTTTTTCAATAAATGTTGACTTCCTAAAACAATCTGTAACGACTTCAAAGCACACATTCAAAAATGTCAAATCTTAACAGATTTTGTTCAACTAAATTCTTGCAAAAATAAATAAATAACCCATTAACTGAAACAATGTTCTTAGTCATTTTTAAAAACTTTCCCAACAAATATTCCTGTCAAGATAAGTGGTTCAGCTTCACACAAACACTAAAACATATCCAAAACTTTCACCTGTTATACACAGTGGATTTAAGAACATGTGTAATAGGCCTCCATCTCTACTTCACTGCAAATCGGTCAGTGTTAAATGTTCAGGTACAGTGTTAAAAACAAGATGTCGGTGTTGCATTAACACCAGTAATAAAATAGCCTCTGTAGTCGAAAATTTAACACTGATTTGTTGTTAAAATGGGTTGACACTGGGATTCGACCCTGATTGGTTTATATTGCCACACCTTTACATAATGATTAAAGGGATGGTTGGGCCAGCCATATTTTCAATAACAAGTTCATTTTATAATATTTTTTGATCAGGAAAATGAAAAGAGTTGGCATTTTCTATTTTATCAATAAATTTGGGAGAAATTAGGAAATAAGTGACTCCATGAATAACGTCTCTAGTTAATGAGGAGAATGGCCGCGCCCCCTACCGTTCTATTCTTGTTCGGTCGGAGTCACTGGAGGGACCGATTACAAATTCTCCATTGTAAATTATTGTACTTTCATTGCTTATGACGTCCAAAAACGGTGATCAATTGGCACCAAAATTTATGTGGACATCCATACTAATGACCACTTCAACATATCAAAAGAATTAACCTCTCCGTGGCTGATTTAAATGAGAATGAGGAAATGTGGAAGTGAGCAGAGCTACATAGATTTATGCTGGGACAAGCGCACACTACTTCTTTGCTTGAAAAAATTAAAAAAACACTGCTTCTTTGTTGATCACGGTTAGGACGAGCGAGGCAACCAACAACACACCGTCCAATTTGGAACGTAACAGCCGAAATGGCGCATTCCAATGTGGCCACACTCACCTGTGGAGTCGGATGCACACGTTCAAGACCCCCCCCGGTGTTCGATGAGGTCTTACCTCACTCTGACACTGCTTCACTCTTGCGGATACAAGCGGTGTCGCACAACGCACACGACTGCTTGGGAGGCAACCCCGCGACATGAAGACGCAGGCTCATGATCACCTAACCACACTGGGCGGACAGTAAGGAGCTAATGTTGTTGTGCTAACGCCTTTTGTTTTAACGGCCTGAAGCTAGTTGTTGCTATTAGCTGTACTGTTATACTACTGCTAGCCGGGGATGGAGGAGAGCTGGGGGGGGGGTAAATTGCCATTTTAGTACTGATGTAATTTTTACATGCAAACCTATTATATAAGTTCAAATTATATATGTACAGTAGCTAGGACATATTGCATACTTTTTTTTTTAATTGAGAAACTTGCATTTTAACAAAATGTTGTTGAAAGAGTGCATGCTGCTCACACTCAGCAAGTTATTATACACTACACACACACAGACGCACGCACGCAACCCCCCCCACACACACCATGCTGCTATGCACAGGATGTAGCTTCCATTGAGAAAACCACTGAGCTGTGGAACTCCTGGGACACACAGACGCGCCCACACACAAACCCTATTTTTTTTTGTGTCAGTCTGGTCCTTGCCACTTGCTTAACTGCAATAATGTATGCAAATACTCCCCATAAAACTGTTGCAAAATGGCTAATTTAAACCATGACTAATAAAAAAGTATGGGAATTCCCAAAATACATACTTTGAAAAAAAATTGCAGATAAAATTTGAGGGTCATCCACCAAGACATTAATTTTCCCATACCGTTAGCAGTGACCAACATATACAAGTTTTGTTATATTAAAGCAATACATTACACATTAGATTTAGACATTTAGAAGAATTACTTATCATCTTTATAACTTGAATGCTATATATATATATTGCTTTATAAATATTCCATGCATATTTTGAATGATCAACAAGTGTCATATATGTGCCTGGAGGGCGATGAACCAACTATCATGCTGTGCATGTGCCTACACCCCTGCTGTGCAAATTTGTCCAATTAGCTGTGGCCCCCATGGAATGAAAGCGTGCAGACTCACACACGTGGGCCCTCCAGAAACATGTGAAACACAGCCCTAATATAGTGTGAGGAATAAGAAACAATCAAATGCATTTTATTGATGTAGAATTTGATAGAATTTACCTCCAAATAGCTCTGAACAAAACACAGCATCTAAAGGCCTAGATAGACCAAAACGACGTCGGCCAACAGTGACAGACCCCTGTGGCGTCCGTCCGGCCCGCGGCATGTCACGCTGGAAAAATACACCGCAACGACAGACAGCGACGCTGATCATTAAAGTACCTTCTGCGCATGCATAAGATGTAATACCCTTCCTTGCCATCGGCGGCGATATTCACTATTTCTCATTGTTAGAAAAATCCAACGGGAAAGCTGTTGGCCGGGGGCGGATTCTAAAAACGTAAACAATGCATTCAGCTATATTCTTCGCTCACGATGAACGCCCATGCGAAGTAAACCATCACATTCTTGACACGGTATTATGAAATACTTAAATTGTCAACCCTCGCTCTTGTACTTGTAAGAAGATTAAGTCAGCGAAGGCGTGTGCTCACTGTTTATTCGCATTTGTCACTTCCCGTTGGTGCTCCGAGCGCTGATTTGCTATCAGAGTGACCAAATGTCACGACTCGTGACCCCGATTCAACATACGTAAACGCCTCCCAGACGCGTTACTGATGAGTTACGACACTACGATGGTGGTCACTACACCAATCAGATGCTGCATTCAGACGCCACGACACGTCACAACCTACGATGTCGGTTTGGTCTATCTAGGTCTTACCACTCTCGTTGGCTTTGACACCCAATGCAATTCGGGATAAGAGTTGAGTAATTTTGAGTGCAACCACCTATGCACACACACACACATGCACACCCCCCCCCCCCCCCCACACACACACACACACACATACACACACATCCATACACATTGAGGACAATTTCAAATTTATGTGAAATGCTCATTTTCTGTAGTAGTATTGTCAAATTTGAAATGGAATTTGGGAAGCCTTCGAGCTGTAATCCTGTTGTGTTATTCAGTCCACCATTCTGCTACGTTAATTTTTCAGGTAGATTTTTTGAAAAATATTGTTTTGTGTATTCAAACTTCCATAATTCAGTGCTAGTAGCACTTTAACAGATTCTGACAGTTGAGGAGAAAAATTCAAAGTGTTATCTTCAAAAAGAGACCAAAACTATGCTGATACTCCAAATGGTTCAAGTACAGCTTCAAATTTACTTTGGGTGCACCTTTTTAGGCGTAAAAATGACAGGTGGAATTGTAAAAGGTTGACGGGAGAGCGGATACATGTTTTTCTTTATTGAATCCAAATCTTGGTGTCTTAGCCAATTTAATGCAGCAGAATATACAAGTGACGGTGTCGCGAGACCGCAGAGGATAAAGAGACGACACGCTTGCGGACTTTGAACCAGTGGAACCAGTCGAACGTGATATATGGTTAGGAGGGGTGAAACGGTACGCTAAAGTCACGGTTCAGTTCGGTTTCTTGAAACTTCGGTTCGGTATATTTTCAGTACAAAAAACAGTTTGTTGTCATTACAGTACATGTATACACTTTTTGTGATGAAAAAAAAATATATACAATAACAATTACAATTATTGCTAACTATATTAAAACTATTTCTATAATGAAAAAAATACCATAACTTTAAAAAGTCTTTATGAAATTATATACACTTTTTAGGCATTGAAATCTTTGAATGTTCAACAGCATATGATAAATCTTGCTATTTAAGTTTGAACTTTTTGGCTAAAAAGACTGCTTTCTTCCTCGTGGAAAGCATGGGAAAGCCAAAATGTTCCCACCGCAGTGCACGAGGGGACCTTCGGGCTCTGTCTTGTTTGCGTATGCCATAGTAATGCCATTTATCCATGCATTTATGATTTATCACGGCTTCTGGTGTACTGGCTCGTCATCAGTGCCCCCACTCTCCTACATACGCGTGCAACACTCAATAGTGTCTGTGTGAAAACATGTCTACTCGCACGTAAGCCTGCGCTAATAAAAAATGATAAGAAACGGTATGCAGGTGGACCGAACCGAACATGCCATACCGTTACACCCTTAATGGTTAGGATATATGTTAGTAGACAATGACAATATCGATGTCTTTGTAACAGAATAGAGAATGGTAATTACCACGCGATTATTTTTTTAAATAAAAAATAGTGCTTCTCTTGCACTGACATTTTATTTTTACATCTTCGATTGAAACAGTAAATAATAACTCGGGCCTGTGTGAAAGCCACATGTATAAGCTCACAAATTCTTTTGGAATTATGTTTATATCTGGTACAGGGGCAGAGATATCAATTACTTTGTAAGTGTTGACTTTCTGGGAGAACCTCAGGTTTAAGAGGGTAATTCGATAGTTTGCCCTTAGGTTTCGCGGCGCTGTTGAGCCAGGCACTTTAGGCCTTAATGGGTTAATAATTAGAAAGGTGACTTGACCTGGGCCATTGTGTCTCTGTGACCTTTCATTCTGGCTCAGCATATTCCTATCAATCTGCACTCTTGCGCACATATCTACTATAGTTGGAACCAATTCAGACTGTGGAGTCACATTGTCTCATGGGTTAAGCAGAGCTGTATTCCTGCACGGGTGTAGCTCAGGGATTATAAAGAATAGGAACCATTTTGGACAGATTACACCTTCTTCTGCATCTTGCAGAAAGGCTCCACGTCCGTTTCTCAATCTTCCTGGCATTCATTAAATAGTTCAACTGAGATGAGTGGTTCTCAAAGAACTTTTAAGTAGGTTCCAGCACACTCGCGACCCTAATGAGGATAAACAATATGGTAAATGGATGACTATCATCAGACTACAAGAAAAAAAAACTTCAGATGTGGACCGATAACGAGGGAGAGGAGGAGGCACGGAGGAAACTGGAAAGGCAGTCTTTGGAGGGCTAACAGGGAAAAAAAAAAAAAAAAAAAGGAGGTGTGGGCAAATAACAAGGTATGGGAGGATGTACAGAGGAAACCAAAACCGAGCCCAAAGATAAAGTTTATGCTGTGCGCATATGAAAGCAATGTTTATTGTGTCAAATACAGTGATACCTCTACTTACGAAATGAATTGGTTCTGGAAGAAATTTCTTAACTAGACAATTTTGTAAGTAGAGACGTGTTTTCCATGTTAATGCCCTTATCCGTTCCAAGCCCCCCAAAATTCAGACATAAATGTTTTATAAAGCTTAAAAATGCATCAAAACATGTAACAAACACATGTTACAATTAGATTATTGAACAATACATGAGAGTTGTGCATAATGAAAAAACAAAGAATAGAGTAAAGAATAAAAATCATGGTCATTTACCTTTTAATTGCTGTCCTTATCGCTTTTTGCCCTCTTTGGTTCATGTTCTCTCGTAGAGTGTTTTTTGCCTGGCGTTTTGTAAAGAACTGATTTAATAACGTGGCAACTGCCGACGGTCATATTCTTTGGCGAGATCAACCAAATACATCCCTTTGTCATATTTTTCTATTATCTCTTGCTTTGTTTGTATGGACAAAAAAAAACAACATTTTCTTCTTTTTTTCTTTTCATTTGTCCATCACTTTCTTGGGGTCCTAGCGAATACTGTAATTCACGTAAAACTACCGGAACACCTCATTGCTCGAAGGGCGAATGACGAGGTCGCTGCATAGACATATCTATCACATATATATCTACCTGTCTTTCTACACACATAGACACATACGGTAGAGGTCCCTCTTAGCCAATGGGATGCCAGGAAGATGCTAGGTAATAGCCAATGGCAGAGCAGCTATGAGTATGTTGCATTCAGTAAACTCTGGAGCTGCGAGTAGTAGCCGAAACTGTATTTTTACCTTTTGTATCCTGACATTTCTTTCGCAACAAGAGGCAATATTTTCCTGTTGAGGCATTTCGTAACTTGAAAATTTCGTATGAAGATACATTCGTAAGTAGGGGTACCACTTTAGTTGTATTGAAGTCATTTTAGTCATTTCAAAGAAGATAATGCAGATAATCACAGATAGTAGATCTGTGATTTTGTTGTTGTTTAGGGTTAGAGTTAGAATTATCTCCAAGCAGGCTGTGTGCTTGACAAACCACGCAATTGAAGGCCCTGCTATTATAGCCACTGATGAAAACACCAAACTTTTAGATCAGGTGTTTTCACAAAGCAAGGGTAAGTCTATCCTGTGGGCTGTACTGGAACTAGGCATTGATTCAGCAGTTGCTTTGGAGTGTGATAAATGTGTTCGGGTTAGATGCTTGTTGATTATTAGAATCTGCTTGTAGCCCTTTAAAATTTGAATCAGAGGTGCTGCTGTGAAAACTCAAAACAATATTGGGCTAGAGGTTTTGGTTTCAGGAGGTAAATTACCAAGAACTAAATCTGGCTTGGTGAAAAAGGCTTTGAAATGTATGCGAGGTATTAAAATAAGAATACATTGCTGAAAAGTGTCCATTCGTCACCACTGAAAAATATCAATGCTACTGTGTTAAGTTTTAGACTGTAACAACAAAGCATCATTATATTTAGTTTTTTTTTTTTTTTCATAATTGAGCTGTCTTTCCCCTTGCGTGTTTTCCCACTCCTTCATCTGAGGTCAGATTATGGTTGTGTGATTTTATTTTTGTATGTTGAAGGGGATGGTGACAACACTCTGGTACTTCTGGCCAAAGATAAGGCTCTTATGTGGTGGATAATCTGGGATAGTCCAGTGGTATTAACTCACCCCAATAACATACAGGGTGTGGCTGGGTGGTACAACTGGAGGTGTGAAAAAAAGAACAACATTACTGTCTGTTTGGTAATGCAATCTGCTAATATATTATGGCCATGGGAAGGAAAATTATACTGTGTTGTAAGCACATTTGTGTTTTGGAGAAAGTGGCTGATCTAAAACACTGTCTGTCTGTCAGCCCCAGCACAGAACGACTCAGGTTGTATTTGCTGTAATGTGTTATTTCACGTATGCGATCAATTACGTCAATGATTATGACATTAGTTGATGACCGAATATCGACCGATTTCGATGCACACGATCACATCGGTGTAAAGTTTAATATGGATGTATGAAGTTAAAAACTTTCTAACATGTTCTCTTTTTTTTTTAGAAATTAATACCCACAATTGATCCATGAGTTAAAGATGACAAAACATGGCAATGGCTGCAAACCTTTCACAAAAAAGTCAGAAAGTTCAATATGGCGTAATGGAGATAACAATTTCATATGAACTCAATTACAGGGAATAAATTGCCAAATGAAAATGAAGGGAAACACAAGGATAGTAGAAAAAATATACTTGCTCCAAAGAACTTTATGTAGACCAAAAAAAAAAAAAAGGTTTAGCAGAACTGTTGGGCACATTAACAGGCGAGGTAAATCGGCCTAAACCTGAAGCTAATATTTTGTTGAGGGTGTCGGAGAGATTAATACGGCCCCGCTCCAAAAGGCTTTAGTTGGACCGCTAAGATTCTTAACCCTGGTAACCTCTTCTGGCGGAACTGTGAATCCAAAATGTTCCGGAATAGCACTACAACACTTACTCCACAGAATTAACCAGTTTTGTTGTTTGACAGGTTGCAATAACATAAATACAGTTAATATTTTGGCAGAGAGTGATTTTCACACTGTTACGAGAGCATCAAGAGTGGGTACAGAGTGCATTAGTGTTTTTTCTTTTACAAAATAAACACAAAACATCTGTATAACAATATATCGTAGTGTTGTTCAAACCAGAGTGATAGCAGATAACATATTGTGAAACTCAGTAAAGTACTAATGAGTTCAGTTCATAGATTTTTTTTTTTTTTAGTCTGAAACATTTTTTTTCCCTTTACATTCCACTATTAGAGGTCCTTTGAAAGCTTGATGTTACCTTAAGTGACTAAACATTACATACATGTAATGTTCTGTTGTACCAATAATAGCTTTGTGCTGTAAAGTTTGGTTATGGACTTCATCTGCGGTATTTGAGATAAAGACATGCATCTAGATCAGGGGTGCCCATTACGTCGATCGCGATCGACCGGTCGATCGCAAAGGCATCGTGGGTAGATCGCCAGCCTATAATCCGTCCTCACTACTGTATTGCTACGTTTACACCAACTGCGTTGGGAGCGTTTATGGCGGCGCATTTCAATTGGAGTCAATGTAGTTCGAGCGGGCGGGCGCGGTTGCGTGCGGGGCGGCGCGAATGATCCGTTTGGAGCGGTGGGACACAGAGCGAAGCGCCGGAAATCCGCCCATTCGCTCCATTCGGCGCATATTAAACAAGTGAACTTTTTTGCCATTACGCCTCGCGGCAGTCAATCAGCATCAGGCATACTACGTCATACACAGCCACACACCGTCCTGTTCACGCCGCGGCTTTTTTTTTTTTTTTACAGTTCTTGAACTTTACCAAGACAGCAATATTGATAGCATTAGCATAGTGTGCAAAAAAAGTTGACTTGTTTTATACACACCGAATGGAGCGAACAGGCGGATTGTTGTTGCTGCAAATCTCCTTGAGGCTGGCTATCAGCAGCTCCTGTCCTGTGCGTCCCTGGCTGATTCCATTCAGTGCAAGTCATCAGAGTAAGGTAATTACAAAACATTGTTATTGTTGTATTGTGCTATATATGTTGATGCAGTCATGCAAGGTACACCAGCATATACGGTACATATAAAAATAACTCTCAATGTGTTTAGAAATAATGTGTTTTGCATTTTTAGTAGGTGGTTGATCATTTTGACTCAGTCATGTCATAAGTAGCTCTCAGGCTAAAAAAGTGTGGGCACCCCAGATCTAGAGCCTTATTGATTGACAACAATTTAGTAATCTTTGTTTCTGGCACTCGCATTCTGTTGTTTTTTGGTCCATGCCTGTATGTAAGGCTGAGGTCAATATTTGTATAATACAGAAGTAATATTTTCCATTCAGGTTTCCTCTTTGAATATTAGAAATTACTTCTGTTACAGAAACCAAATTATGATGAAAATGGCATGAACTTCATTCAGTGATTTATAACAATTCAAACACATTGCTTACATAGTTGTCTTCACTAAAGGTAAGTCTTTACCTTGATTACTTACATTCTTGTTGATTGTAAAAGTAAAAAATGTTGGCCATTTATAGAGGATCCAATCATCTTCAAACTTTGGGTCAAATGGACTAATGGGACTTAGGCAACGTCACTTCAGCAACATTTGTATTTTCATTAAGCATTTTGCAAAGATTGTAACTATCAATGTCCACTGATAGTGTAGTGGTACAAACGCCTGAGTTGTGTGCGGGCAGCGTGGGATCGATTCCCGCTCAGTGACAGTGTCTATGTGTGCCCTGCGACTGGCTGGCGACCAGTTCGGGGTGTAGTCTGCCTTCGCCCATTGACGGCTGGGATAGGCTCCAGCAACTCCCCGCGACCCTGTACAGGATAAGCGGTTTGGAAGATGACATAACATGTAACTATCAATATATTGTATGTCTCATTTGGGGGCGATTTCAGCCAAGTGTCCAAGTTGTCGATAAGCAAACAAGCTGCTCGTTTTTGACACACGAACTGCAATAAAATTGTGAATGTTAAAAAAGAAATATTCATAAAATTAAATTAAAAAGACAGACATAGGTGACAACGGGACTCGAACCGCATGAGGCAAAGGCGCCACACCTTTGGTGCCTATGCTCTTCTCAATATCCTACAAGTTGTCATACTGTGGAAGTTACAGCTGGTAGCTCAAAAAGAAGCCCTGGCAGTGGGGATGCACATTCTGAGAGGTGGGCGTTTTACTAAAGTTTGCCGGTCCACCGTTGGTCATCCATAATCAGCCTGGGTCCCCTTCCGTCATCCGCCAATCCATCATTTTTTTTCAAGACGAACCAAAATGTTATTTTAACCGCACTTCCATCAGTAAACGTCAAAGTCGGTCAATCTGGAAAAGAAGGTCCAACAGATAAAAAATCCATCTATCCATCCATCATCTTAACCAATTTGATTGAAATGGTAAATGGAGTGCACTAGCTCTATCATAATGTTTAGGCTTGCTGGTCAAACAGCTTTACACTCACATACATTTGACATTTAACATAGCCTACACTTATTTGCCAATCTATTGAAATTGATCTACTATCTATTTATTATTCATACCTTTTAAATATTGTGTAAAAATTATTATTATTAGCCTGCCTATGATGACTCATCTTTCAACACTCTATGCTATGGAACACAAAATTAAACCAGTCGGATTGTTGAAGAGAAGCGTGAGCATATCTATGACTTCATCAACTAACCGGCTTTCACTGAACTTTAATCACATTATAGTAGCAATGTGACAAGTGGCCGCTATCTTAGTGAAATTTTCTAGAGAACATTCTAAAGACTTCAATCACAAAAGTCCTTGAAAACAAATGCAATTCAAACAAAACAAAAAATCAATTCATGAAAAAACAATTTTGACTTAAGTACATGACCTTTCTACTGCACACACTGCTCTTCTCACAAATGTAGAATGTAGTAATGTTCATGTTAATAATGATTAATAATAATTAATAATAATGTTCATGTTTGTTATTTGGACTTTTTCACTCAAGTTTTTTTTTTTAAGATCATGTTAGAACACTTCGAAACGTCACAGTAATTTTGAGTAATTTCAACTTGAAAAACACCTTGACATTTTGCCCTATATGAGCTTATTTTTTTTATATTTTTAGCTGAAACGTGTCAGCTAATCATGCTAGCAGACACCATGAACATAGCGTTAGTAATTCTGGACATACGTGCAACAACTCCAAAAATGGCAAAACATTTGGATTTTCTGGTTGAGTAAACATTCCGGGCAGGTTTAGTAGGTTCCATGAAACTCATACAATAGCAATTGTTATATCCAAAAAAGGACTGAGTTTTCATGCTACTATTGAACGTACAAACCAGTGGCATAAAAACCTTGTGGCAAATTAAATATAACAATACGTGCACATTCCCTTCAGTTACACTGGTCAACAGCAAATTTTAATCAAAGATCACTTTCTGTCCTTAACATATTTTTTTACGCTGATTTCAAAAATGTCTTTCACATCAGGTTTTTGAGATATTTTCCGTTTTTGTTTTTAAGCTCAACGTATCAAAGCTTGCAGAATACGGATTTTACCATATGTTTGAAATTTATAGCTACAATGTTTCCCCCAAAAAAACCTTCCACCGATTGCTGAACCCAACCCTTAATTCATAAATATTACTGAATATATTACACAAAATTACATATTATTATTATTATTTTCATTATTATTATTTGGTGTTGTTGTTGTTATGAAAACATGAAAAACAATGAGCTATTGCTACTCGTGACCCGGCCCAGTCCCTATACACATAAATAGCAGTGTAATGTTCATTTTGAACACTAAAGTGTATGGGACACCAGAAAGTTACGCTAAAAACATTTTTAAGAAGGAGTACAAGTACTAATAATAAGATTACAATGATTACTTTGGGGGCGGCACGGTGGTCGACTGGTTAGCACGTCCGCCTCACCGTTCAGAAGTCGTGGGTTCAATCCCGGCTCCGGCCTCCCTGTGTGGAGTTTGCATTTCTCCCCGTGCCTGCGTGGGTTCTCTCCGGGTACTCCAGTTTCCTCCCACATTCCAAAAACTTGCATAGCAGGTTAATTGATCACTCTAAATTGCCCTTAGGTGTGATTGTGAGTGCGGATGTTTGTCTCTGTGTGCCCTACGATTGGCTGGCAACCAATTCAGGGTGTCCCCTGCCTACTGCCCGAAGACTGCTGGGATAGACTCCAGCACGCCCCGCGACCCTTGTGAGGTTAAGCGGTATCGATAATGGATGGATGATTACTTTGGCAAAAATGTAGTGAAAAGTCCTCAAAAAGGATTAAAATAAGCTGGGTCCGCCCACTGCCCGCTTTGACCCAATGAGCGTGTGATGTCACTGGCCAACGGGGTTGTCTTCAGACTCTAAGATGAAAATGACAAGCTGTTGGCAATTATAGGTCGCTCTGTTTTTATTGTTTAATTAAAGCAGAAACTAAATGGATCAGAAAAAATACCATGGGCACACAGCCAGCAAGTGAGAGATGTGGCTCAATGATGTCATATCCGCCTTCTTCACGCTTACGCTGCCGCGCTGGCCTCGCCCGGAAGATTTTCAAAGCGTAATGCTAAATCCATTACTACTCGGTTAATGTGTATCAATTCGAGAAACCGTTCAGTGTGACATGGATATTTTATTGTTTAATACAACATATTAAAATTTGTAAAACTCGTGACCCATACATTTTAAATACCTTGTCTTTGCAGTCCGTTCAATTAAAAATAGGTTGAAAAGGATTTGCAAATTCAGTCTTTACTTACGTTTTACACAACTTCATTGAGGTTTGTACTTAACAGCATTCATTTATGGCTTTTGAATTAATCTTACTGAATTGTTTTTGAAAAATAAAAGCAGCGGTTCTGCCTATGTTCAAAGAGGCAAACTCCTCCACAGGCTAAGAGTTTTCCTTCAGCTCACTACCTAGCACTGGGAGTCTGGATCATTATGCCTACTCTCCCTTTCAGTGCTAAATATAAGTGTGTTCCCACGGTGTCCCAAAATAATATTAGTTGGGAATTTCCTCGTCTGTTAGACAGCAGCAAAGTCTGAAAGTGTATGTTTAGGGTCTCTTCTGGTCAACGTTGTCACACAGTCCAGTGGATAATAATAGGATGAGCAAAAACTCACAGAAGATGGGCTTCCCATGTCTCAAAGTATTGGTGGCAGTGGTGTTATTTCCCAATCATCCACAATATCACACTCACTGCCAAACAAACCCCTACACCATGTGCTCGACCATCAGGAACACTTCAAGGAGAAGGGCACTTGGGACAACAGCACATGTCCAGGGGAAATTAGGATTATTTGTTTATATTTGGTTAAAAAGAGATGAAAAATGCATATCAATACTGTCCTACTATGAATAGAAAGTAGAGGGAAAATAAGAAAAGTGGGAAGAAGGGGGAGAAGTTCCTTTTGTATTGGAAAGGAAAATTCACAAGATGTTTGATGACTTATGAAAATGTTTGTATTGTGTGATGGGTTGCTTGGAGTCATTCACATGGCCTCATGAAGTAGCACACTTATGATGTTTTAACACTGACCAAATGGCAGACATGATCACATAATAGGATAGTAAAGATCCAATATGAGGCTCTTGGAGGCATGGGTGCTATAAAAAGATCCTCAGAGAATAGGAGAAAATGTGACACCATTCATTTCTGTGCTTTCCCTGGCTCCTGCTTTCTCCTTTGAGATGATTTTTGGTTTGTTTCTGACAACGTAATTTTTTCACCCCATTAAGAACAAACATTAGTGGCCCAAGTGGTGGTTACAAGAGCTATACGAGGCAGTCACAGAGTTGTTAAAATTAAATTAAATTCTGAACTATGGTGAGAGAGAAAGTACTTGGTACACTAGCTGTTTCCGCCAACTTACGTTTACGTTTAGGGTCGCCAATGTACGCAAGGCTTTTAGTTAACATTCTACATAAAGGTGTGCTCAGACACTTATGTTCTGGAAATTAGGCAATTACTGGCGCACGGTGGGGGTGTGATTGAGGTGAGGCACGCACAACCGTTTAGAGTAAACTTGTGTTGCTATCACTTTGCCTGTGAATGGATTCACTACATGAATTGAGCCACTGAGTAACTTAGATGAGATCAACACATGTATTTTTCTATTCTTGGAGAGATTTATTTATGTGACTGCCTGACAGATACAGTATATACAAAGGAAAGGAGATTGAAGTGTATCCAGTGCAATTTTTATTTCTTTTTGTGAATACACTAAAGAACATAATTACAATTACAGGAATCGTATCATATATACAAAATATACAGAATATATGAAAAATGGCTCAATGTGTGCAAAACACAATGTATCCAGAAAAGTGTCCATTAATCTGTGTTGAGATTGTGGCATGCCCTTCTTTGTGTCACTGGCATTTCAGTGTCCGTCACTCAGCATTTGCTTGATCACAACATACCTGACATTAGCCCCTTTCAGACCGCAGGAACTAATTCGGGAACTTCAGTATCTACCCTGGCAGTTTGCGTCACACGTGTTCAAGCATTAAAGACGTTCCCGGGCTGGACAGTTTCACCAGGAACTACCTGAGTACCACCTACCCACTAGGTACTTGGTCTACCTACCTGGAACCTTTGAGTGGTTGCGCTGTGCAGACGAATGCTGATTGGTCAGTTGAACTTGGGGTTGTGTTGTTTTGGTCGCAGACAACTGTAACCGCCATTAACACACTTAAAACCCCAAAGAGGAGACTCTAGTCTCCACTCTGTTTCCCCCCACGGAAACCAAATATGTGCCACACCCCTAATTACTAAAATCTCCGGTGCGTTTGAATTGTTTGGAGTCAATTTTTGTCATTTGCCCATTTCGCCGAGTAGGTTGTTAGGAACTTTGGCCGCCTCGTGACCACGTCGCATGAGGGCCGATTAGTGGGCCCGACTAAAATCTACCTCCGCCCTTAGTCTGGCCCATTTTTAAACCGCGTCACCCCCGTCCTCCGCCCCCAAAATGGGCATCCGTCCGGGATGGAGGGACGGGCCGTTCCGCCCCAGGGACGGACTGCCCAGCTCTGCCGATTGGTCATTCGGATCCTTTCTAATCACATGGCTCTATGTAAACCCGGTTTATGTCCTTCTCTGGGAGATCTCCAGTAAAAACCTCTCCAAACCGTCTTATTCTCATGCCAGCGCCGTCGTACACTTAAATCTCTGACCCAGAAGTGGAAGTCTTTCGTTGTCCCCCTAAAATAACATTGCGTTTTTTTTCAATGATTAATTTTATTGCGAAATAATGCCATAAAAACTGAAAAGATATTGTGTAATAATGCAAAAATTTAGCAATATGACGCAATAGTAATGCGTTATAAAGTAATCTTAAATATTCTCGTGACATCCCCTTGGCTGGCTCTAGGGATGGGCACCGAGAACACGGAATCGAGTGGAACCGGGTCCATCATTCCGGTTCTCCCGGATCAATTCAGATTTTAGAATGTCGGCGCGCAGCCTCCTGCCGCCGAAGCTAGCATGGAAGCCCGCCCCACTCGAGCTGCCGCGTTCCTGTCGGTCAGCAACTTCGCTCACTTCGTACCGGCCGGCAAGCACGGGCCGCGGCGGCGGCGACGACTCTGGGCGTGCGCCTGGCCCTTCCCACGAATATCCACAGCGGCGGTGGCAGCAGTTGCCCTTCACAGGGTCAGTGATCCTGCCCGGGCCAGCTCCACTAGCTCATTCGGCCGACGCCTAGCCATAAAACTGACGCGATGCAGTTTATGACCCAAAAGTCAGAATCGGCTAGGTACGTCTAATGGAAACATTGAGCCAACAAGTTCAACATACAAATGCAAATATCCAGCTAATATTTAGCTTATAGCATACGCAGCTGCAGCATATCCATAAATACTGTACATACAGATACATCATATGGTTACATAGACTGCTTAAATTAGATTAGACTTTTCTTGCTTCCCTTAAAATGCAGAATTGTGTTTGTCATATATATTTTATGTCTAAAGCAAGACAAGGTTGGCCAATCAATTGGTGTTCAGTAGCATGCTTTCAGTAATAGCTGCATTATTGTCTCGTCTTGAACTTCTCAAAAATTAAGCTCTTGTGAAAAATAATACTAAATAATAATACAAAAAAAATTATTAAAATAAATATACTGGTTAAAAACAGCCCTTTGAGTAATCCATGGTAAAGTTCACAAATAGTAAAAACTTCATGAAATTGAAGAACAGAGGAGTTCATGTGATTTGTCCAAAAATAGCTCATTTTTTTTGTTAAGAATCGGAATCGAGAATCGTTAGGAATCGGAATTGAGAATCGTTAGGAATTGAATCAAAGAACCGGAATCGGAACCGGAATTGTCAAATTTTCAACAATGCGTGACCCTAGCGGGCTCCGTAGTTTTGTGACCGATGGTCGTTGTGTTGGCAGCTAAATGCTATCTTAGTTGACACTTAAACAGTTGTAAACAAACAATCCAATCCACTCACGATATTCCCAGCTGGTAAGTAGATGTGAATAGGAAATTAGCCAGATAACGAGCTTTAAAAAATGTTTATGAATTATGAAACCTCCGCCGTTAGCATCTCTCCCACAGCGTCATGCACGGACATTTTTTTTTTTTTTGGTGGAGGTGGACTGAATGAAATGTATGGACGGAAGCGCTTTAAAAGGACGAGGACGGACCATGGACGGGGAGGTTGATTATTTTTATGAATAAACCCGGAGGGACGATGACAGAAGGGTGCCCAGGTCGCGGACGGAGGACGAACTGACAAAATAGGGTAAAGTACCCATCTCTGACCATTTGGTTGAACTTAACCTCCCTGTCTTGAAATGTTGAGTAAGAATTGAGGAATAATGGCAAGGTTGCTAGAGCGAGCAAATAAGAGAGCTAACTCACTCAACAATAAGCTTCAGTGCACACAAGCTACATGTAACCAATGCTCTGAATCTGTCTGCATTATTGCTTGTGATAATTACCTTAGCCGTTTTTCCCTAGGCATCCTAGCAACTTAAAAGTAGCCCTCACAACAGTCACAACAATTTGACGTGATTCTTAGTTCCCTTTTATATAATGTAACAAGCAACAAAACAAACTAGCAGACTACCTGGCTATTTTTCTCACCCTGCCATGCAAGTAGAGTTAGCTGTGAGGATGTACAGTAGTTCTTCTTTCTGTTGACGATGGCCCAAGCAGTTGTCTCTCCATTAAGTAAAGAAGAATTTCTGGCCATTGGATATCGGGTCACTTTGTAACATCCTCCTCCCACTCTGTAATCCCATCCATCTGGCAACGTTAGATTTTTAGAGTAATTTTCGCAATCTATTACATCCATCCATCCATTATCGATACCGCTTATCCTCACAAGGGTCGCGGGGCGTGCTGTAGCCTATCCCAGCTTTCTTTGGGCAGTAGGCAGGGGACACCCTGAATTGGTTGCCAGCCAATCACAGGGCACACAGAGACAAACATCTGCACTCACAATTACACCTAGGGGCAATTTAGAGAGTCCAATCAATTTACCATACATGTTTTTGGAATGTGGGAGGAAACCGGAGTGCCCGGAGAAAACCCACGCAGGCATGGGGAGAACATGCAAACTCCACACAGGGAGGCCGGATCGAACCCACGACCTCTGAACTGTGAGGCGGACGTGCTAACCAGTCGACCACCGTGCCGCCGCGATCTATTACGGATAGTCGCTTTGTGTACATAACGAACCGCGCCGTTCTTTCTGTGCCAACAATGCACACACATCCTGATTACGTTATTTTTGTTTACAAATAGGATATGTGTCTTTACGTACACCCCGGATTGCAATCTGCAGGCCTCTCCAGTGGGGCAGCTATATTGACCAAAACATTAGGTACACACTGGATTCTTGCCTGTAGTCCTCCACAGTGGTGCGGGCATTTTGGCCAAAACACCCCAGATTCTCATTCTGAGGCGTCCCCAATATGGTGGCCATGTCGGCCAAAATATTGGGTACACTGCAGATTATTGTGTGATGGTGTCCCAAATGAGGTGGCCCATGTTAGCCTTGCTTCCTTTCTTCCTTGCTTCCTCATTACCTAGTTTCATTTCTTTCTTCCTTCATTGCTTCCTTCCTTCCTTGTATCCCACTTTCGTTGGTTCCTTCTACCCTTCCTTGTTTCCTTCCATCATTGTTCCTTTGCTTCCTCCTTTCCTTGAGTCCCTCCGTCCTCAATTCCTTCCTTCATTGCTTCCTTGTTTCCTTACTTTCTTGTTTCCTTGCATCTTTTTTTACTTGCTTCTGTATGTCCTTGTTTCCTTGCTTGCTTCCTTCCTTCCTTTCTTTTTTCTTTGTTAAAAGCCCCAAATTACCAATTTTTCTCCTCTAATTTCCACATTTTTTGACTGATTCCAAATTTCAACCGTTTATCTTATTCAACCACTATATATTTTGAAAATTCTGAAATGAAAACCAGGATTAATATTTTTTTTGTTTTATCATCTACTTCCTAATTTTTTTTACCAAGTCAAACTACTCCACTTTAAACATGTTCTGCTCATTCCAGGACATTGTACATCATTCTGTCATTCAATATCTATACATATCATCTGATATCATTCCACACGTTTTCATTCTGCCTCTCAGCCTTTACATGCAATATCTCCAGAAATTGCATTAAAGTAGTTCTTGCTCTATTTTATTCCTGGCACATTTTTTGATGTGCTACTCCTTCCACATTTTTCAACAGATTCTCACCATTCCAACTTCAACATATTACACAAAGTCACGACAGGTGTGCTTCCATTTTTCTCATTCCAAATATTCACATTTTTCCTAAAATTTCATTTTTTCCCCCTCAAAATTTCACAATTCATTCCCATTGGCACATTCAACATTACACATTTATATCATTCCAATTTGTGTTCCAATTCACCTTGGGAATGATTTTCAACATGCCAAAATTTCCCAAGTTTTCCCGAATATTCAACGCCTACAAATTAATTGATATCTCAGCGCTGCAGCAGATAGAAACATCATTCAAAAAGAATTTGAGAGCTTAGACATGGCTTTCACACGGGCCTGTGTATTATTTTTTACTGTTTAAATCAAAAATGGAAAAATAAACTGTCAGTGCAAGAGAAGTACTATTTTGAATTTTAAAAATGTTGTGGTAATTACCATCCTTTATTCTGTTACAAAGCCCTCGATATAGTCATTGTCTACAAACATACATCTTAACCATATATAACGATTGACTGGTTCCACTGGTTCAAAGTCCAGAAGTGTGTCGTCTATATCACTACAGTTACTTATTTCAGAGCTCCCGCGATCGTCTGCATGCTCTATTACTGCTTGGAAGCACATCCTACAGGTCTCATGACACCATAACGTGCATATTCTGATACATTTCATAGGGTAAGAGACCGAGAATTGGTTACAAAAAAGAAAGTGACGCATACCCACCCCAAAAAAATTGGAATTAATTTATTTTAGTTTTTCTCCTCTAATTTCATCATTTTTGGACTGATTCAAACTGTTCCAATTTTATACCAGTCCATCTTATCCCTACCGATGCCAGAAACTCACACTTACCAAAAATTGAGACACACATGGTCACATGGGCTTGGTAGAGCCGTCCCCATGTGGGTAGGTGGCCAAGATAGATAAGAGTAGAAACCATTTTGTACAGATTCTACCATTCTCCGCAGTCTCGCAGAGTACTGTCTCCATCTTTCTGGCATCTATTGAATACTTCAACTGAGTCTATGAAGTCTTCTGGTAATTACTATTAACATAGTGAGAATTGAAGATAAAAGAACCAATCTGAGGTTGCCTCAGAACCTTTTAGCTTTCACCTCCAAGGATGCTGTCATGCTACAGGGTAGCACACAAATTGTTAGCATTTGAGCTATTATCTTTCAAAATGAACCCGACACAGGGCACAATGCAAAATTCTTATCAATCTGCCACAGTGTTGTCTCACCTTGCTCTAATTAGCATGTTACGATTTTATCAATTCTCTTTCGAAATACTATGCAATGACATGGGGAAAAATGTTTTTGTGCCTAAGTGCTTTCTCTACACATATCGTTATCTTACAATGTCAGTGTAAAAACTGTTAGCATGATAGCATTTGAGTTATTTTCTTTCAAGAATAGGACCTGAACACAAGGCACAAGTCACATTCTTATCAATCTGTCTTTGAGTTTTATGGAATCTGGATGCTATCTTAAATTGGACCATTGTTAGACTTTCCTTTTTTCATTTAGGCCAAAATTAATAACAGTTCTACAAAGAAAACCCAACTTGCAATACATTCATTACAAATGCGTGTTTCTGACTTGCAAAAGTGCACAAGTCTATTCAAAATTCCCACGGGAATTTTTGTAGATATACATTATGTCCCATTTACAAATGTACCAATCACACTAACAATTGGTTCCATCTCAATTTCTGACAGTCTTTTGCAGAACACATCAAATATTTTATTTTTGTTCAAAGGTTTTGTATGCAATAATATTTTTAGAATTCAATGTTAATTATGACATGCTGTACACTTTTTGACATACTAAAAACAAACAGAACGTTTAGAAATGTTTCAATGGTCAGGTCTTTCTTGTGGAAGACTTAGCAAAGCATGTGAGCTTTGACTTTTGATTTGTTTTTTTACTTGTTTCTGTTATTCAAGGTAGCAATAATTAATTGATAACCAGCTGAAGGAGTGTTTGCATTGAAGACAAAACACACCTGGGTTAGATTCCTTTGTGTGTGCATGCGGAAGTCTTCTGCAGCAGTCCCGTCCCCATTGGCGAGCCGGAGGGGGGCGTGTATTTGGCCATTATTGTAGCAAAACCCTTTATATATGCATATTTCAATCCACAAATATGTACAAAGACCTGTTTCCGTCACAAATCTACAATTGTGCGACTGTGACTTCAGTCACAAATGAGTAACAAAAATCTACAAATGTGTAATTGAAGTCACAAATGTTTCACGAAAATCTCAAATGGCTCACCTAAGTCATAAATGTGTAACGAGAATCCTAACGAGAATGCCTGACTTAAGTCTCGCATGTTTAATGAAAATCTATACATGTGTGACTGAAGTTACAAATGTGTAACCCAAATTTACAAATGCGTAACTAGAGTAACATACTGTATGTGTGACATATATCTGCAAATGTTTACATTGTATGCATAAAAACATGGTTAAATGTGTACTTGGATCTGTAAATGTAAATGTAAAATCTGTAAACACTGGGCCTCTTGATTGTCTGACATGTGACTTTTGCTACAGTCCTGCAATACACGACTCATGAATGCGTGCGATGATTTGCAAATGCGTGTCTGGAGACTTGTGTATGGCTCCGCAGCTACAAGTTTAGACCACCAGGGGATGCTAATATTCTACAGCTGGGGCAGACAGATGGCTCGATGGAGTCTGGTTGGTGTACATTAAGTACACCTATCATATAATGTGTAACTTCAGTTGTTATAATTAGTATTGGCGATGGAATAACAATGTTTTAAAATAAAATCGATGTATCTGTTAACATGTTTTTAACATGTCACTTTGCCTTGCCGGACGTTCCATTACATCAAGTTGCACTTGCTAGCTAGTTACAAACTGCACGCGCATGTTTAGTGTTAGTATTTGTTTAGATATCAGCATACATTTGGTGCCAAATTGATTCCAGTTTTCTGACATCAGCCATAAATCCTTCTTTAAATGAGGATCGATTTGGTTTTTTCCTTTTTTCTTTTTATTTCAGCTGCAGAAACTTGTTGTACCGGGTGGCCCATTCTATTGTATGTGGCCATCATGTTAGTCTTAAAATCGGAAAATAATATTCATAAAATTGAGTTACAATGACAAAATACAATCAAAAGCAATGGTTCGGTATGAACTCATTCATTCCCAACCTCGTGTTAACTCATTTTTTTAATCTAACCATTTAGGGCCATCCACGGGTTAACTCGAGTATTGCATTTTTTTTTTTTTTAATGCATTGGACACACAAAGGCCTATTGCAATTCATCATAAATTATGAAGCTTGTAACGGATAGTAATGAGGTGCACTGGAAGAAACTCTCTTCAGAGTTAAAAGGTAAAAAGTGATTGTCAACAAGTGATCAAAATAATAATGCTGCTGGCAGCATGCGAGTAAACCACGGTGTTCTGCTCTCTGACTCGTCACAGTCGAGCGACATCGAACGAGCACACAGGCAATCGAGGGGAGCCAAGCGGCAAACGTCCAACGACCTTATCGTGCTTATCAACCGAGGCTACAAAAAATAGGGACTCTGATTTTTTTTGTGATGCTGAAACTGACTCAAAATGAGAAATTTCCCCTCAGAATGTGCTATGAGACCAGCGGAGAAACTCGTCCCCTGAGGCCCCATAAAAAAAACAAAAAGTAAGGACGAATTTGCTGCCATGCTAACTTTTAGTAACTTCAAGATTACTACAGTACTTCTTTCACATTTCATCATCCCATTTCCCATGTATATGCTACGCTGCCTGTACTATAAGATATATTGTCTGTACTCATGTTTGTACTGTAGATATGGATTATGTAAATGTGTTATGAGTTATAGATAGCAATGCACTGCACACCACTGACTAAATGGAAGTATCAAGAGAGATAGGAGACAATGCAATAAGGAACACATGTTGGGTGTAAATGAGCATTAACACAAGTCTGAAGTGTAGAAAATGGTGTGTGTGTCACTGCGACAACAACCAAAAACGTTTTTGGGAGGGTAATGTACATGTTTCTATACTTTTTGTAGTGGATCCAGCAGAAGAATCACACCCATTCCTCCTGTTGGCAGGGCAAGGAAAGGTAAAAAAAATATTTTTCATTCACTTCATTTTGCAACAAGTACAGCAAATATATTTCTGTATGAGTTTTTGTTTCAATATTGTACAGGTAATGCAGGGAGTAGATGTCTGGATGATTCTGGCTGGTATCATGCTGATGAGGAACCAAAGACTATCTCTTAGTGAATGAACTCAAAACATTTTTGGCACTGACTTTAATCAGTGGGTTTGTACAAAAAAAACTCTCACCATGTATTGGGGTGTTGAACAATATGGTGTGTATCCTGTCGTGTGCTTCCAACCAACCACATCTAAAAAATATGCTTCTAGGGATGGAAGTTAATGCACACACATGCACCCCCCCCCCCCCCCCCCCACACACACACACATGCATGCATGCACTTGCACACAAGAAAAGTCCTCTTTATATATTTGAGGGGTCCCAAAAGCAAAAATTATAAAATGTCACATTTCTCAGAAACCGTTATCCAGAAACTGAACGATGAGAGTACTGTTTTGTATGCATGCTAAGAAAAGGTCAGGGGAAAAGGTAACTATAGCAGGACACAGGGGACTCTGTTCCCAGCAGTGCTTACCGCTCTCATCTACAATCTCCAAAATCCTCTCCCCGATGGGTCAAACCTCGTGCCTCTAGGGTGAGTCTAACTTTTCCCCACGCTATACCAAGCAAGTATTCTCCCATTCTCGTTGCCAAATGACAAAAATGTTGTCATAGGCATCCTTTCTTTGTGCTCTCCCATGCGGGCTGTAGAATTATATGTTCTTTATCAGCCTATTGCACTTAATTTTCAATGTGTGTTAATGATTTAAGACATAGGTATCAATAATTTAAATCTATGATACCTGGGAATTTAATTAAAGTTGATTCAAGTCACACAAGATGAGCTGAAGGAAAATAATACGTCAAACAATTATATTGTATTACAAACATTATTGAAACAAATTCAGTAGTTGAGGAAAGTGTGAATGGGGCAGAATGTTTATATAGCAGCATCAAGTACATCCATCCTTGATCATTCCAGTTCAAATGTAGTGTGTATCTTAAAAAAATAATATGGGACTCTTTATGTTTACAGGCTTGATTAAAAAAAAGTTCTCATATTATAAGGTTACACCTTGGTGTCACATTACTTTTTGGTGCCTGTCTGTCTGCTGCCTTGTCTGTTTGCCCAGTTTTCGTGGAGATTGTTGGTGGGCGGATTTTCCTGGCATCACACTTGCTCCTGTTTTCAGTCAGCTGAGTATTGCAGGAGGTTGGCAAATGGAGTATTGCATATTGCTGACATAAGAAGTCAGCCCGAAGTATTATTGCTTTTACATCAAGGTTATTAACAAGTACGCTTTTTTCCCACATTCCTTTTATCCTATCTTTTTAGCATTTTAAACTCAATTTCACAAGACGGTCTTTTAGTAATTTCAGAAAGCTACTTTTTGTTTATTTCCTTTGCTTTTAAATGTCCTTCAGTCTTTTGTTTGTAGATGTGTTTTAATGTTGATCAATGCATGTCATTTAGTCATTTGAATACTTTTCTTCTCGTTGTCTTGCCATTCAATGTGTTTGTAAATGCTTTTTGGTGTTGTGCCTTTGGTTGTGTGAAGGACGTTGAGTTGCCTTGTGTATGAAATGTGCTACATACTGTAAATACTTTTGTCTTACTTTGTAGGATACCTGGTTATCTGTAATGATTTGTTCCTTCTGTTGTACTTATCGAATTATTTGTCTTTTGCAAAAAGTAATTGTTACATTGTGCTTCATGTAAACTAATATTTTATAGGTTAAATTCATTTTTTTCTGTTTAGGCCTCATCCTTGTACTGTAGCTTGTCCACCACTTTAGTTTAGCTTTTGTTTGTTTGTTTAGCTTCTGTGTCTATGATATACATCACTCCTTTTCTGATGTCGCTTTTTATTGCTTTTTTTTAATTCATAGGAATTGTTTGTTTTTCAAGTGTTTTTGTGCTCCTTTGGATTATTATCAAGTTCTGTTTTCATTGTTAATTGTTTTGAGTCTGTTTTTAGGGTCCAAGGAAAGCCACCATAACATTTGGCAGCACAGTGGCAGAAATATGGTTGGTCCTGCTGTCTTACATTAGATATTGTAATCGTAATTTTGTTTCTCTTCAAGGCACTTATGTATGGTTCCTTAGTAAAGGCTTATGTTTTGTTCTTAGCTAGAGTGTTCTTGGGTGTTAGTAGTTGTGTGTTTTGAGTCACACAACTTGTTGGAGGAAACCATGACCTGAGGTCCATTTCAGGAAGCAGGTTTAGTGAAAACTCAGAGTCTGCTAACCCTGAAATGGGGCAAACTCTGACTGTTCTGTTTCAAGAAGGGAGGTAACTCAAACCAGAGAAAGTGTGGGAACTAGCCGGTTTTAGAGAGAGAGGTAACTTAAACTCCCGGTCAGTTACTGCAGTGAACGCGCTGAACCGCCCTCTTTCTGAGCCACACACCACTTTTCATTTCCTCATTCTTTCAGTTCGCCCAGGCGAGTTTGGTTGTAGCGTAGTTCTGCCGTCTGTCATTGAAAAACAAAATCGGTCAGTATATGAAAGTCTATTAGCTGCAGTATCCCTGAAAAAAGTTTGTGTTGAATGTACACAATTTTATTTTGTCAAGTGGTCGCACAAAATAAAATCATCTGGATTAAGATTTTTTTTTTTAAGTAGACTATACATACTACTAAATAAATGTATCTGGATTATAAAGAGATTATGCCGAGGTCTTAACTGTTTGAGCAATGTTTTTATATATCATCAGCTGTTAAGTGCGCTACCCGCCCGTGATATTGCACCTAAATGAAATAAATTAATAGGCAGAAAGAAGCAAACAGTTTTCCTCTGTTAAATTATTGTGATCGCAAGGAACTTGAAACTTCCGCATATATATGTGTATATACATGTGTATATACACATAGTTACTGCGTATATTTACATAGGGTTGATTCTGAATGTTTGCCATTAATGTTATACATGATGGCTACATTATGCCCTGTGTGACTTATACCTTTGCTGCTGTAACACTGAAAATTTCCCCACTGTGGGATCAATAAAGGGCTTCTTATTCTTATTCTTATTCTTATTGACCCAAACAGCAATGTTCTCCCACGCCCTTCCCTCGTTGCCATGGTGACTCAGCAAATCGGTGCTCCATTCATGCTGTCTATTCATGGTTGCCGTGCACGCACTTAACTCCAGGTGAAGTTACATTGAGTTGTCCAGAATGCCCAGAAGTTGGTCATTTCACTATTTCAGCTTTACATTTGACTATGTCACCCTGCCATACCACCTGCTATTTTGGGAGGGAATGGCCAATTTACAAATTAAAGTCATCTACTTGTAGCTAACAAATATCACCCAGATTTGTCATTCAATAGTTGTTGCATAAAAAAGTTGGGCGTTCTTTAATCTGATTGATATCAGCTGTTCTGGACCCATAAAATCAGAGTTTCCTAGCTCTGTGTATGTCAACCCAGAGTTCAGGATTAGACTCAGTGTTTGATGAACCTGTTTCCTGAAATGGACCCCTGTTGATGAGACCAAACTTTCTGACAGTGGCCAGGACATTTTGGTTCAGAATACACTGCTCATCTAAATTTTTCCGTGTACCAAGCACAAGTTCAAGACACTGGATGGATCAAAGGAGAAGAAGTAGGCCCAAATACCTGTCAACAGGCACATAAGTCTAGTTGAGGGTTACTGAAATTGTTTTGAATATCTCAAACTATTGTGGAACAAAATATTAAGAGTACTAGTGCCGATATGGGCAAAAAAAAAATCCATCACAATATTGTCCATTTTATATAACGATAACGATATACCATTATGTATGTATGTTCAGTTACTCTATAAAAATTATACAACACACTATGACTGCTTACCTTTTCACACTTTATTTTCAAGAGACACTACACATCCCGATATCAAATGATTAATGCATCCATTAGTGCTGCTATATAAAATGATCAAATCTAAACAAAAGCCAAGTAGCCTACTTATTTTTGCACAACTGTAAATATAATTTTGAATAAGAGGCATAAAACTTCCTGATTCTGGCACAAATTGATTAAAAAATAAAATGATTAGCTTTACTGTAATGCAATTTTGACAATATTACCTTTGCACATCTAAAAAGTAAAAATCATAATTCAGTAAGGTTTTGTGAAAAAAAATCACATTTGTAATATTATGGGCATTCAATATACTTCATGCCTACATTTTCTGAACCACTTCCTCAATATTAATATACGTGTAATCTTCTAGGCCAATCCTCTCATCTGATGTATGGAACAGCGTGCCATTTCCTGTTTAGCTGTTTGTGTAGCATTATTTTGTATGAATTTTCTCTCCAGACACTTATTAAATTGCCTGCTACTTTGCTGATCAAAGTTTGATAAGCTTTGCATTATAACGCAGTTCCAGAGAGACCTCTGTGAAGTGTACTCAGTTAGCCATGATCTTTTAATTCCGGTGTTCTGTCAAAATGTCTTACCCGTGCGAAATGTCCTACCGTAGGCTGATTTGACAGCCTAACCCTAATCCCAAATCTAACCCACCTGGCTATCGGCATTATTGGTAGACGATGACATTACGTTAACGTAGCAATTAGCATGGCTTCTCCGGCTTTCCCTGTGTTAATTACTCCTTGTAATCCCTTCGTGAGAACGATACTTGTAAGAAGTGACGCTTATTCGCCACCATAGGGGCGAGATGATGGAGGCTGTTACTTTTGAGTTGGGAGCGAAACAACAGCGTGCTTCGCAGGCAGTAGAAGCTCTTTGCTAAACTTGCTATCGCTAGCTGCTCGCCTAGCTCGCCTTCAATGCATCAACTACCCGGCTGCAGGTGACAGAAACAGCCCATCGAAGCTTTTTGGGAAGTCGCCGCCATTCAATAATAGAAACACTAACAAAAAATAATCTGGGATTCTCAGTTGAGCTATTATTTGTGTTTTGATGAGGCTCTAAATACAAACTGCAATGTGTGTATAGTTTGAAGTTGTACCCAGCATGCCTTGAGGGCGTTTTTACTGTTGTTGTAAAATATTAATATTACGGGTTTGTTACTGTTAGTTTATTCTTTCCCAATGCAGTAGCATTTGTTATTTGCATTCACCCTCCTCGTTATTTATTCATTTTCATTGACTCTGAAACTTACTTTTGCACCATAGGTTTGTTTTGTACGGTGACTATAATAATTCACTTCCCTAAATTGTTTTTCAGACTGCTGGCCAGCCACCGTCTGGCAGTGGCGCAGCATTAGTTTGATAACTGAAAGCTTTATGAACATTGTTAAGACTTTTGAATTAATGGACAGATTTATTAAGATGTTGGCCGATAAATTGATATATAATATTAAGGAAAATGTGAAACAATGATGTCTTAGTTTCTCCCGTTTACACTTAATTTATTTGTTATTCCTTTGTTATTCGGGTCTGTGAATGTCCGCGGTGTTGTGTACGCATGCGCAGTGCAAAAGTTACAAATACCAGCTGACTGTCATTTGTCATTTCATCTCTACCGTCAATCAGGAGCACAGTCTGTTGGTATGTGGTCATCTACTAACACAGATTCTCATGCCATTTTTGTTATTTATATACCTTTCAGTAGCATCTATTATTATGTGTCCGCACCAGCACTCAACACTAATTAAGATCAAACGGGGAGTTTATGTAGTTTGCGAATTGCGGACGCTCGAGCGCAGAGACACATCGAGGCGTACACAAACGATCGTGGCAATATGAGTAACTGATATTTTATTTTTGCACTGTGGTGTATTGGACGTTGTAACTGCTACATCAACTGCAGTGTCTTTGTTGAAGTCTGTGTGGAAGCGATTTTGTGGGCAGCACATTTTTTGGTTACCGGTAACTGGCAGCGGGGACACGTTGTGCGCATGAGCCAGTGGCGCTATGCATTATGGGTGATCAAATTAAACCTTTTGTTGAAATACTGACAATATGCTATACATTTTCAACACTATTGACCCTAGTTATAAATATCAATCTTGTATAATAGTTTATAATGTGATTTATTAGTATCATAAGTCATTCATTAGAAGATACCAATCGTAATGAAATCATGTTTATCTGTTTTGTTTCAGGTTTATGACCTGTGGTTTATTGTTCAATAAACAAAAACAAACACGAGTTGTGACCGGTGTGCGCTTCTGATGAGCCCATTCGGAGGGCAAAACTAAAACATCAAATCAAGCTGTAATTGATGAACTATTTACTTGCATTTTGCTGCAGATGACAAATGATGATAAAGCGAAAGAAGAAAAAGTGACACAATAATATGTTATCTATCATCTGGATCATTTTATATATCGTCATTATCGCCAAGCTCTCAAGGGTACCAACTATGAGTTTTGTACCGGCCAGTTCAATAACTGCATAACCAGGCAGCAGAAATAATGTACCGGAGTGTCTTCACAAAATACAGAATGGACGAGTGGATGGCGTCCACTTAATCTGATTTAGCGTAACCTGTATTTTAATATATATATATATTTCAAAATGATCCCCAAATACAATTTCAAAAGTAACCCCCTCTGTCCACATTTGTAGAAGTGTTCATCAACATTTTCTTACAGTCCTTCAGTCCACATACGTGGACATCATATAAAACAGCCTGGTAAATCATTACAGTTGCTAACATTTATAAAATTTGATTTTAATAATGACCATTGAACACTTATATACATATCTGAACAAGAATCAGCTATGAAATTTGAGTGAATTTTTCACCTGGTCCATGTTTGGATCGGGAGTAACCGACTGAACTTCTGGGTGTGTTTGCAAATCCAACCTGCAATGTGTTATACTCTTCTATCACCACCAAGTGGCAGTATAATGTCCTCGGAAGTGGACACTGGGCCCTTGAAGAGATAAATGTAGTATTGTGTTCTAGACAAGTGAAAATGTGAAGTCCACATATGTGGACGCCAGGTCCTAGGACGTTAAATACATATATATATATATATATATATATATATATATATATATATATATATATATATATATATATATATATATATATATATATATATATATATACACACATATACACACACACACACGTACACATAACTAATGCAACTGGTCAGGACAAAAATCATGGTGTCCTTATTTAAGATTTTTTTTGTCCACAAAAATAAAGTAATGCCTGATTTTCATTTGTTAATTTTCATTTCATTTTATTTGATACCACTTTTGTCTATTTATATTTATGTATTTTAAGTAAGTTATTTGAATGTTTTCTTTCACAGAGGGGTTTAATTTAATTGGTGATTTAAACAAATAAAACTGTGGTAGAGAACATGAAAGACAACTACTCATCTATGTGAGTTAATGATATGTTGTTTATCAATGAGCAATGCTATGCTGGTCATCATATGAAAGGAAATGGGTACACCACAGAGTACTAGTTGTGTTTATATTAGTGGCATAGCTCTATGAGGGAAATTCCCATGGTAGCTCATGTTTACCCTGTGCTATTTCTGTACACTACCAGATAAACAAAGTTTGCCCTGTCACACCCTTTCTTTGCAATTTCTCAAGTCTCCCAGCTCCCCATCTTTGTATTTTCCTTCCCACGTGGAGTCTTAGAGGGTTATGAGAAGAACTAAGGAGGAGGGCTGAGAAACAGATGAAATAGTTTGATAGTCAAGTGATGTTGTACGTCATTACTGAGTATGTTTTAAATCACATTTCCTAGTTAGGCTTGCTTCATAGCCCATTTGAATACAGTTGTGCATCCAATCATGTTTCAGAACATACTATATAATAAATGTACTAAAATGCAGCAAAGAGGATTGATTTCCATAAAAGTGTCAGTTCACTTCCTGACCCAGGCATGGAAACTCTCAAATTCTCAGGGTCATGAATGACATTTGTTATTATTTTTGGGGTTAGTTATTGTGAACAACTACAAAACAAGTCTCATACAGAGTAAGATAGCTGTCAAAAAGGCATATGCGTGATTAATGATTCATATCCATAATAGTAATGATTTATGATTTAATTATTTCCCTCTGCGTACAAATCAAAATTGTGAGGGTTTACATTTTTTTCTTGTGAGTACGAATCAAAATTGTGAAGGCACACCTGACTATCTCACACAGTTTGTCCTCGGTAACTCTGGCATATCCAAAACACCAGCACCCTCTATTGCTACCTAGCTGTATAACAGTTGAGTGCTGATATTTCCCAGTTCATGAACGCATCACTCCGTTCGTGAGTGAGAGAGATAGAGAGAGCAAGTGTGCGTTTCCTGCTTCAATCTCCATCATGGGCATAAACACACAGAGTTTGGGTTGTTAATAAACATGAGTTTACTGAATAATGGCTACTTAATCCATAGAAGATGCTATGATGTGTTAACGTACCGAATAGGACGTTGTGTTACAGCGTTACATCAAACACACACCGTAACGTGTGTATGCTAACTGCAGCCAGCTTCAAGACACAACTGTGCCTATGTCAGATATGAAATCAGGCATAAGCCATAACTTGCTTCCTTTTTTTAAATGATCCGGCATCCCCATCGTGCTGCCATGAAAAGCAGGTGGTTTGCATTGTATTGAGTATATTTGGTGAAATGCGCCATAACTTTCGGACTCCGTGCCCTAACACTACTTTACCCACAATGCTTCTGTTTACATCAACTAGGACCCGGATAAACCACCACTGCACATGTGCGTTGCAAATAGGAAAACAGCCAGCAGGAGAAGAGCGAGACGTGGCAGTCTCAAGAGAAAAATAATGTGCCAAATAAATAAATATATAAATAAACGACGCGTCGACGATTAAAATTAATTGGCAACGATTTTGATCGTCGACGTCATCGTGAATAGTCGACTAATCTTGGCAGCCCTACTCACAACATGTAAAAAGTCCAACATACTCATCTTGATTCGATTACCTCAAAAGGTGTTGTCATCTCATCTGTTGATGTTAAAGGTCTGTCTATTTCAGATCATTTCTGTGTGTTCTTTGAACTACAAATAATCCCAAAAGTTCATCAACCATTATGTCTACTAAGAAACGATATATGAACGAGGACACAAGTGACATGTTTTTGAAAATTATGGCTGCCTCATCATCTGTGTATGTAGAGATTGTTGATGAACTTCTGGATAAATTTACCTGGGAAATCTCAAATGTCCTGGATGCTGTTGCTCCTATTAAAATTAAGACTATTTCATGGCGACCTAAAACACATTGGAGGTGCACTACAAGGGTAATGACTTTGAAACCAAAGTGCAGGAAAACGGAGCGTTGAGTGGAGAAAAACTAAACTCCAAGTTCACTTTGACCTGTACAGACAATGTCTTTGTAGTTTCAACAAAGAGTTGTATATATATGTATTCATTCATTGATAAAATATGTCATAAAACACGCATAGAATGTGACATTCTATTCCACCCTTCTGCAGTTGTTCTTTTCTGCGAAGAACCCAGAGAGGGTTGTTTGGTTTTTGTGTGAGTGAATCTGTACTATGAACACATTGTTTTTAATAGTTTGAATGAAAGGGTTATTTCACCAATAAAGTTAAAATCCTCATAGGGTTGAGATGTGGTGTCTCATTCACAGGAATGCTTCAAGTAAAACAATGTTATCCAATACTGTTTAAAGTTTGTATGGACTGTTGAGGAAAATATTTGTCTGGATTTAATGAGAAAATAAGTTTAATATGCGCTGAATCACCAACAACAGCAGAACAACAACAACGTACCGTTCTGAAGGTGATCAACAGACAATTTAAAAGTACTTCAATCAATCAATCACATCTTATTTATATAGCACTTTTCATACATAAAAAATGCAACTCAAAGTGCTGTAAAACATCCAAAACACAATATAAAAAGAAGACCCGTTCACACCCTCCCTCCCAACAAACCCGAAGACATATTTCCACCAGTACATCAGCACTCACACACACACACACACCTACACGCACACACACACACGCTCACCCCCCCCCCCCCCCCCCCCCCCGCCCACACACACACACACACACAAGGCACACAACCGGATAAGATGTGTTAGAAAGACATGACAAGGCACAGAAAAACCATATGAGGAAAGGCTACCCAAGGGGAGCTCATCCACGCTGAGGGGAATGATAGCCCAGGGCCACAGGGCCTGAATGCAGCCTCGCCATGCATTTTGGTCCTCACCCTTGGAATAATTAAAAGGCCGGCGCCAGAGGACCTCAGGATCCGCAAGGGTTGGTATGATAAAAGCAAATCGGATAAATAAGATGGCCCAAGACCATTAACACATTTATAAACTAATAAAAGTACCTTAAAATCTTGTGCAACTAAATTCAACTATTAGATTGGCATTCACATACACATTCTGTTACTAAAATGTGTAATCCATTCATATAAATAAAAAAAAAGAGTCATGAATGATGTGTCTCTCTGTCATTAGGATGATTCCCTCCATTAATATCTGCAGCACCCATGTACTTGGCATTGTAACACTGTTGAACAGAGTTGAAGGACCCAGATTCCAAGACTGGTTATATAAGTATATGTATTCCATCATAAATTTAGCTTTTCTTTACTTCCCAAGCTATAGTGATGCTTCTCTATTTGTCTAATTGACTTGGTTGGTTAGGCGTTTTTGTCTCCTTTTTAGAAAACCTCTATTTGGAGGCTTTCAGATAAAAGATGGACAAATTAAACAAATGACATGAATGTTGTAATTTCACATCACAAATGTACATACAAAGGTCATTATAGTTAACAAAAATTACTAAAATTAAAATAAGAAAAAAATCTCCACTGAAACTAGATGACAAAGCTTTGTCGAAAAAAAAGAGGACTAAAATTGTAGTGTATAACTACAAAAAAAACTTTTTTTTTTTTTTTTTGCCACCACCATGCTAACACATGTACAAGTGAAGTTGAATAAAAGCCCCCCAAGCCTTGTATTATTATTATTATTTTTTTTTTTTGCATTAGCTTTAGCACAGTGTCAGCCACTTGATTGCAATGCCGAAACCTTTTTGTTTTGTTTTGCCAGTCGTTGTCTACTACCAAGCAAAGCCCCTCCCCCTCACCGACGTGTGCAAATGAAGCGGCTACGGCATTCAGGTTTCAAATTTCCCACGGTCAAATGCTAGCGCTCCTTCTCCTTTTTCTTTGTCTAATTCTTCCCTTTCCTCTAGCCTCCATGCAGACCAAACGTGCAGTGCACAGCGTTCCCGCGGGACATTCCCAATGCAAGTAAATACACTCAGTTGGGTAACTAGTGACGCGTTTTGAAGTGTCCGGAGGAATTTTTTGGGCGTTTGCCCATTTCGCTGAATAGGTTGACATGAACTTTGGCCACCTCACGACCGTGTCACACGCATGAGGGACGATTAGAGGGGCGGACTAAAATCCACCTCCGCCCTCGCTAAATTAGTCCCATTTTTAAAACGTGCCGTTCCGCACCCGGGACGGACTGCCCAGCTCCGGCATAATGTCCTATAAAGTCCTATAAAGTTAAATGAAAATATAAACAAATATCTTCTTAGAGATTATTAGGCAAGGCAAGTTTATTTATACAGCACATTTTATGCACATGACAATTCAAAGTGCTTTACATGTCATGTCATGTCATCTTCCAAACCGCTTATCCTATATAGGGTCGCGGGGAGTTGCTGGAGCCTATCCCAGCCGTCAATGGGCGAAGGCAGACTACACCCCGAACTGGTCGCCAGCCAGTCGCGGGGCACACATAGACACTGTCACTGAGCGGGAATCGATCCCACGCTGCCCGCACACAACTCAGGCGTGTGTACCACTACACTATCAGCGGACAGTGCTTTACATAAAACATCAAAAGCATTCCAGAAAGAGAAATAAAACATTAAGAATTACACACATCAAAATCATGTAGAATAATTAGATTAAAATGATTAAAAGCCAGATAAGTAAAAAATGAAAAATAAATGTAAAAATACCATACAGAGTTCATACATTGGCGCATGAGAACAGAAATGTTTTTAACCTGGATTTAAAAGTGTCTACTGGTACATTTGGTGAAAGTTTAATCTCCACTGGCAGTTTGTTCCACTTTTTGCACCATAATAGCTATATGCTGCCTCCCCATGTTTAGTCTGGACTATGGTCTGGATTAGCTCACCTGAGTCCTTGGATCTGAGGGCCCTGCTGTGTTTATATTCTTTGAACAGATCATATATGTATTCTGGACCTAAACCATTCTGGGATTTGTAAACAATCAGTAGAGATTTTAAAACTATTCTGTAAATGACAGGAAGCCAGTGTAGAGACTTTAAAACTGGTGTGATGTGTTCAGATGTCTTAGTCCTGGTTAAAACTCAAGCAGCAGCGTTCTGGATGAGCTGCGGCTCTTTAATGCTATTTTTGGAAAGTTCTGTTAAAAGGCCATTACAGTAATCCAGTCTACTAGAGATGTTTTTCAAATGGTAAAAAGCTGATTTGGTGACAGCTTTGAAGTGGCTGTTGAAAGTCAGATTTGAGTCTATTATTACTCCAAGGCTATGGACTTGGTCGGCGATTTTAATTAAGACCCATCCATCCATCCATCCATTATCTTCCGCTTATCCGAGGTCGGGTCGCGGAGGCAGCAGCTTCAGCAAGGAAGCCCAGACTTTCTCTCTCTCCAGCAACATCTTCCAGCTCTTCCAGAGGGATCCCAAGGCGTTCCCAGGCAAGCCGGTAGACATAGTCTCTCTCCAGCGTGTTCTGGGTCGTCTTCGGGGTCTCCTGCCGGTGGGACATGCCCGGAACACCTCGCCAGGGAGGCGTCCAGGAAGCATCCTAATCAGATGCCCGCGCCACCTCAACTGGCTCCTCTCAACGCGGAGGAGCAGCGGCTCGCCTCTGAGTCCCTCCCGGATGGCCAATCTTCTCACCCTATCTCTAAGGGAGAGCACGGACACCCTGCGAAGGAAACCCATTTCGGCCGATTGTATCCGAGATCTTGTTCTTTCGGTCATGACCCACAGCTCATAGGTGAGCGTAGGAACGATACAGGGTCCGCATCACAGCAGACGCTGCACCGATCCGCCTGTCGATCTCCCGTTCCATCCTACCCTCACTCGCGAACAAGACTTTACTACTTATGACCCTCTTCTCTTTACTGCCAAACTGAATAATTTCAGTTTTGCCTTCATTTAATTGTAGAAGATTCTCTCTCAACCAGGTGTTTATTTGCTCCAGACACTGACACATCGCGCTACAGTCATCTGGTGACATGCACACATAAAGTTGTGTATCATCTGCATAGCTGTGATGATTAATGTTTAAATTTAGTATTATTTGACCCAGAGGGAGCATATCGTCGCTGTCCTGTGAAAAACACTCATGTCCAATTTTGGAAAAATATCTAATTCTCACGTTAATGCGATGTCTGTAACACGGAAACACCAGTTACGTAAAAATAAGGGAACTGAAAAAAATGGACGTGTTTTTCACAGGAGAGCGACAATATACAAGTTGAACAAAAGAGCACCAAGAACTGGCCCCTGGGGAACACCACAGTTCATGGCCAATCGATAAGAACCGCGATCAGATTCATTATTCCCAATTGTAACAAAATAACTCCAGCCTTCTAAATAAGAACTAAACCAATGAAGGACTGTTCCAGCACAACCTTCTAAATAGGACCTAAACCAATGAAGGACTGTTCCAGAAATACCAACCTAGTTTTCCACCCTATCCAACAGGATGTTGTGATCTACGGTATCAAATGCAGCACTGAGGTCCAGCAGAACGAGAACTGATACTTTACCAGAATCAGTGTTCAGCCTAATGTCAATTAACATTTTGACCAATGCTGTCTCAGTGCTGACTGAAAGTTATCAAGAATTTCAGTTTTATTCAGAAAGTCGATAAGATGGTTAAATACGACTTTCTCAATAACCTTAGATGTAAAAGAGAGGTTAGAAAGAGGTCTATAGTTGATCATCATAGAGGCATCGAGAGTCAATTTCTTTAAAAGTTGCTTAATGTTAGCTATTTTTAGCGACTTTGGAAAAATGCCTGATGCCAGTGAGCTATTAACTATTCGTAGTAGATTTGCATTAGATAAAAAGTCAGATGGTATCATGTCCAGTGCATGTTGTTGATTTCAAATGCTGAACTGTTTCTTCTAAGATTTTTTTAAATCAGCCATATCAAATTGTGACATAACATTCAAGTCCTTTCTAGGTTTTAGACACAGTTTTCCTGTTTTCTGCGTAGTGTTAATTTTTTGTCTAAGGGTTTTGATTTTCGAGCTAAAGAAGTTGTCAAATTTATTGCATTTCTCAGGGGAGAAGAGTTCTAGGCTTATCTGTTTAGGAGGATTTGTACGTTTATCGCTCATAACAAACAGAGTGCGAAAGTTGTTGACATTCCTGTTGATCATTTCAGATAGATGGAGCTGTCTGGCCTTGCACAGTTCATTATTAGAATTATGCAGGCTTTGTATAACTCATTGTGAATTTGAAGTTTTGTCTTCCTCCACTTTCGTTCAGCTTTTCTACTTTGTCTTTTCTGGTTTATAACAATAATGGAGTTTCTCCACAGTGTTTTTTTGTTTGGACAATGTGATGCTGATTGGTGCAACAGCATCCATTACATTCAAGATTTTCAAATTGAAATGATCCAGGAGTCATTCAACTGACTCTACACTATAACTGTTGGTGATAAAGATATGGCCTCCATAAACTGAGCACATGTTCCCTCATTAATGTACCTCTTCTTTACCAAGAGGGAAGAAGTTGTTTGAATATTCTTAGTGATCACTACATCAAACAAAATATAAAAATGGTCCGATAAGGCCAAGTCAGTAACCACAACAGAAGTAATATCAATCGCTTTTGAAAAAAACTAATCCAGAGTGTGACCATGAATGTGAGTCAGTTCTTTAACATGCTGACACAAACCAAACATGTCCAATATAGAAGAAAATTATTTGGCATTGCCGTCCTTCATATTGTCAATGTGAATGTTAAAATCCCCAGTTAAGATAAAATGGTTGAAATTAGGAGAGCAAACTGTTAATAATTCAGAAAAATCATCAATAAAACTTGCACAGTGTCCTGGAGCTCTGTAAATGATAAAAAATAGATTTTTTTTTCAATACCCTTTAAAATAAAATTGAGATATTCAAAAGAAATAAAATCACCAAATGAAAACTCTTTGCACTGCAATGAATCTTTAAATACGGCAGCTTCTCCTCCTTTCTTCCCATTTGACATTTGTTCATAAAAATAAAATTTGGAGGTGCTGCTTCATTGAGAACAGTAGCACTTGTGTCTTCTGTTAACCATGTTTCTGTCAGAAAAAAGAAAATCTAAACTGTGAGAAATCATAGTCATTAAACAGGAATGATTTGTTAGACAGAGATCTAATATTAAGTAAAGCTAGTTTTGTGGTGTTCACACTCGTCTCTGTTATCTTCAGAGTTGTATGTGGAACAATTAATAGATTAGATTGATTCACCCTGGGGGCGGCACGGTGGGCGACTGGTTAGCACGTCCGCCTCACAGTTCAGAGGTCGTGGGTTCGATCCCGGCTCCGGCCTCCCTGTGTGGAGTTTGCATGTTCTCCCCGTGCCTGCGTGGGTTTTCTCCGGGTGCTCCGGTTTCCTCCCACATTCCAAAAACATGCATGGTAAGTTGATTGGACTCTCTAAATTGTCCCTAGGTGTGATTGTGAGTGCGGATGTTTGTCTTTGTGTGCTCTGCGATTGGCTGGCAACCAATTCAGGGTGTCCCCCGCCTACTGCCTGAAGACAGCTGGGATAGGCTCTAGCACAACCCGCGACCCTTGTGAGGATAAGCGGAATCTATGCAAGTTGGCTGTAATCGATTCCTTCTTGTTCTAATTAATGTAGGGATTCTACTGGGTCCCAGCTTGTTCCGAGAACGGCTATCAGTGACAACATCACTATAGCAAGGACCCTGAACACATCATGGCATGTTATCTTTGAATCTTGGAGTGGGCGCTCTGCATTACATGGTTTCTGGTGGTCCCTGGAGGCCTAATTGCAATAGAGACAGCCTTTGCAGATCCTGGGTGATGTGTTGTAA
>NC_141223.1:27190000-27455000 GCF_054856515.1 Filicampus tigris | reverse complement strand
ATACGTTCTCTGTCCGTGGGAGTCTGAACTAATTCGTATTTACTACAACTTGGATGACACAGACTACTTTCATTCCTAATGAGGGCCTGATCAAATTTCTTAAAGGCAGTGATGAGCCAAATTGGAGTTGATATGTCCCATCCGGCAGACTGTATCAGTCCATAAAGCACAGCCTTGTACAATCACCATGTGACAAGCAAAAAGGCCAAAGTGAAAGAACCAATTAGCATTAACTGGTTAGTCTACTGTGTGCAAGGATTGCTTATTCCATTACAGTGCATGTGTGTATGTGAGTGCTTTTGGGGATATAGGGTTGTTTAGTGTCATACATTCTAAGAAAATAAAATATTACTGTAGATTAAAGAATTTGGGGCAAACTGTTTCAGTTGTTCGAATCGCTGTATTGTGACATTAATGAATTGTACATACCGGTTTCATATTCCAAGAAATGCACACAATCTTTGATCCATGAGTAAGCAATATTACAAGCAAATTATTTACAGTATATATGTATGACAAGTGACTGCTTGTGCATGACAGGTGAAGGAAGAACAGCAGCTACATTTGAGTGTTCATTACTGAGCCCCATTGATTTATACAGTACACTACACATTTCCTGGGGGCTGATGCTAACTAAAACATACCTGAGAGGTGTATACTGTACATCCTCTCAAAACAAAACCAAAAAAACATAGGTACACACATGCAAACGCATGCACACACAGATGCATGAACACACACGCACCCCCTCACAAACAAGCATACTCCCACATTTGCACTCTAAGTCTGAAGAGGTTAACAGGGGGTGTACAACACGTCAAGCTGGAGCCAAAAACAATGTGTGTGTGCATGTGTGCGTGCGAGTGTGTATGTGCGTGCGCACGTCTGTCTGGGGGTTGATCCTTTTGTGTGTCGACAAGCTGTCCCATTCACTACACGTGTGGTTAAACTCTGTTAATGAGCATTGCCTCTGGCTGGGCCAAGAAAGCACAACACTTATCACAGCTAAACCCTTGAAGGGGGAGTTTGCATTTTTTAAAGCGATATCAAGATTTGAATGTAGCCTCATCAAACACCCTCGAGAATTCACGCCCCTCACCAACTTGTACATGCACAAGAATTGCTCTGTAAACGAACGCAATGTGCAATGTAAACAAGCCGACATTGGCTTTGGTTACTACTTTGTTAGCATGACTTATTTTCAATAGAGCGTTACTATAAAAATAAATGTTATCAGTTTGAAGTTTTACAATCAATTCAAAATCAAAAAGAGGTGAGTATTATAAACTCCTATAGTACAGAAATGTTGCTAATGTTGTGTTGCTTTTGAATTTGTCTGAGATCCCTTGCTGTGCTTCTCTTTGCTAGTCGTATGTCCAGCTGTTGGCAAACAAGGGATGGACATTTTTAGATTTTCTGGAGGTGGCGTTTCAGCCAAAGTTTCAGCAAAGCTCCTGAAGCTCCAGCTAATAGGTCAGCGTGAGGCTGCAGGGGTGTGCCCACTATGCGTGTGCCTGTAAAAGCACAGCAAATGATTGACACCTCATTGTTCATGCCTTCTATCTCTGATTGGTTTGTTTTCCCCATGCGGGGCAGTTTCTTAAAAATAATATTAGGGGGTAAAAAATGGGCCAGAGAGGGTTGATCTTTGCGCAGATAATTTTACTGTTGTGCTACTGTTAAACCAGACTAAAAGTTTTAACAAATATAACGAAGTGTTTTTTTTCATTTAAATTTGCAAAAAAATATGTTTCTTTACAATCTCTGTGTAGCGTAACATTGAAGTTACTTTTAAGTTACTTTTTTTTTTTTTAATCAGGGATTAATTGATTTATAATGATTTACATATATTAAAAGAAAAATGCAAAATTTGCAACCATTTCTGGTAAAGTTAACTTGTAATGAGGATCTTTAACTAAAGTGTGGGGTATAATATTAACTAATCTGACTCTATGGTGGCAGATCACTGCCTTTGATTAATATTTGTATCAATAACAAGATGTATTTTTTTTAATATAAATATTTGAACAGATATTTGTTCCAGAAATAAATAATCCCAGACTTTACACCATAAATTAAATCAACATACCGTACTAAAATTACAATTTGTCTCAGTTGCCTTGGTACATTTCTCAGATCAGAATTGAATTTAGCAAAATCACTTGTCCAATTTTCACATCATTGTGACACTTGTGCACGTTAAAAAATCAGTTTCTCATTTCTTGGAACAAGCTGCATATGCTTTGGCACATCCATGCAAATTATTTCCAATTATCTGCTGTTTTTGACATTCTCAAATGCTAATGACATGCTTATCAAAATGTATTACAAAGCATCCCTGTTGCATTGTCTCACACCCCACACCACTTTGTTAATTAATTCATTGTATAAGTCTGAACATGCAAAATAGCTGAAGACGTTGTCATCATGTCAAGCATATTTTTATTACATTTTTCCCCTCTTGACTTTTTCCAACAAAGGGAAATGTGTGAATCTTAGATCAACCAGTGATAAACCAATGTTCTGAAATAGCTCATAGCAAGTGAAGGTAATTGTTGCGATGTGGATGAGATTTTGTGACCCAAAGGAAGTAAAAAGACTACACTGTCATACCCAAATGTGTGGAAAGACCAATAGTAAAGATTTGTGAAAAAATATGCAATTAACCAAATCGTGTCATAGGTTTCGGCCCGACACCTATGAGAAGTTTCCTGCCCAGTCAGTCTCCTGCAATCAATTGTTCACATACACAAAGGTATAACTTTCCATTGAGTATTCTAATTTGCCATCAGAACTTCCCTTAAGAGTACACACTTACATTGATATGAGTAAGCAATTTGACTAGCTTATCCATACACAAAGACATTCTGATGGCACTGACATCTTCAGTGACACAAATATTTACTTGTGAGATATGTACTAAGGGTTTTGAAAATGAATTTTGCAGGGGACCATGATGTTTTACTATTTGTATGAATTGTTTTGAGAACTGCAAATACTGTTTTGCAAATTTCAGTTCTGATTTGAGAAATGTACCAAGCGACTCAGAAAAACTTTAATTCACACACATGGGAAAGATAAGTTTATACCCTATTGCAATATGTGTTCCTATTATCAATAACACATCAAATTGATGTTGTTTATTTTTAATTTGTATGTATTCAAGTATACTTGATCATTGGTCTAACAAATAATTGGTCTAACAAATAATAGTGATAGATTGTTTTTTTTGTTTTTTTTTACACAATTCAAAGTTTAGTTAGTTGTAATTGTGTTTACTACATGGAGACAAAGGGTTGCAGTGAATTGAATGAACAAAAGGAAAAACTAGGTATTTGACTGCAAGTCATGACGCAAACGTCCCCTTTGGTGTGGAAGTACCTTTGGGTCATACAAATAAATTGTGTTGCCAGACACAAGTGAGATCACACTCTGTATAGGAAATAAACAGTTATGTTGATAAATGGCCGCCATTTTACCCAAAATAATATAGTCTTTGCTTCTATGAAAATGTAAAATGACAAATTTGGTGTCAAAGTATACATTTTTGGGATCAATAAATCCAATAAAATAGGCTACAAGTTTTAAAAACCAACAATTTTTCCCTCAGCATAGCAATTGTGGCTTAACTATGCACATTTCACATTTCAGTGAGACTTTACTTATCTTTTCCTTGAAAAACTTTTCAACAAGTATTTTAAGTAGTGCAGTTACTTCTGTAAAGAAACCATCCAGGGAGCATTGCAATACTGACCTGTAAGGATTATCCTTTGCAAATCACATCCAACAACAGCACATCACATCCAAACCAGGAGCAAAGTGATTTGTGGCAGGTGCTGTTGTCAGAGGTTAGAGGTTAACAATTTGAGGTTCATATACCTTTTTTTAAACAATTAATAACAAACTAGCTAGTCAATAGTTAACTCATAACTATATTGCTGGTAACTAGTTATCATCCTTACAAGTTGATAACTCAATCCATCCATTATCTGCCTCTTATAAAGGGGTCGGGTCGCGGAGGCAGCAGCTTAAGCAGGGAAACACAGACTTCCCTCTCCCCAGCCACGTCTTCCAACTCTTCCGGAGGGACATAGTCCCTCCAACATGTCCTGGGTCTTCCTCGGGGCCTCCTTTTGGTGGGACATGCTCGGAAAACCTCATCAGGGAGTCATCCAGGGGGAATCCTAATCAGATGCTCGGCTCTGAGTCCCTCCTGGAAGACCGAGCTTCTCACTCTATCTCTAAGGGAGAGCCCGGACACCTTGCTGAGGAAACCCATTTCGTCCGCTTGTATCCAGGATCTTTTTCTTTCTGTCATGAACCACAGCTGGTGACCATAGGTAAGGGTAGGAACGTAGATGGACCAGTAAATTCTTAACCACAACAGACATGGGGCTGTATCACAGCAGACGCTGCACCAATCTGCCTGTCGATCTCACGCTCCATCCTACCCTCACTCGTGAACAAGACCCCAAGATACTTGAACTCCTCCACTTGGGCCAGGATCTCATCCCCGACCTGAATAGGGCACTCCAAGCTTTTGCGACTGAGGACCATGGTCTCAGATTTGGAGGTGCTGATTTTCATCCCAACCACTTCACACTCGGCTGTGAGCCGCTACAGAGAGAGTTGGAGATCACTGTTTGAAGAAGCCAACAGTACCACATAATCCACAAAAAGCAGAGATGCAATACTGAGGCCACCAAACCGGACCCCCTCAACGCCTCGGCTGGGTCTAGAAAGTCTGTCCATACAAGTTATGAACAGAATCGGTGACAAAGAGTAGCCTTGGCGAGTCCAACCCTCACAGAAAACTAATTCTACTTATTTCCGGCAATGCGGATCAGACTCTGACATTGGTGGTACAGGGACCAAACAGCCCATATCGGGGGGCTCAGTACCCTGTTCTCCCCAAGCACCACCCACAGAACTCCCTGTGGGACACGGTCGAGCTCCAAGTCTACAAAACACATGTAGACTGGTTGGGTGAACTCCCATGCATCCTCGAGGACCCTGCCGTGGGTGAAGAGCTGGTCCACTGTTCCACGGCCGGGATGAAAACCACATTGCTCCTCCTGAATCCAGGATTCAACCTCCCGAGGGACCCTCCTCTCCAGCACCCCTGAATAGACCTTACCAGGGACGCTGAGGAGTGTGATTCCTCTGCAATTGGAACACACGCTCCGGTCCCCCTTCTTAAAAATGGAAACAACCACCCCCGGACTGCCAATCCAGAGGCACTGGGCCCGACACAATGTTGTAGAGGCGTGTCAACCATGACAGCCCCACAACATCAAGAGCATTTAGGAATTCCAGGGGGATCTCATCCACCCCTGGGGCTTTGCCATCAAGGAGATTTTTACCCACCTTGGTTACTTCAACCCCAGAGATAGGCGAGCCCACCTCGGAGTCTCCGGGCTCTGCTTCCTTAATGGAAGGTGTGTCGTTGGAATGAAGGACGTCTTTGAAGTAGTCTCCTCACAGACTCACAACGTCCCGAGTCAAGGTCAGCAGCACACAATCTAAATTATACACAGTGGTAATGGTGCACTGATTCCCTTGCCTGAGGAACCGGATGGTGGATCAGAGTTCTTCAACTTGGAAACAAACTTTACCGCCGGTGTCCACCAGCGGGTTCGGGGATTGCCGGAACGACAGGCACTGACCACCTTACAACCACAGCTCCAATTGGCTGCCTCAACAATGGAGGCGCAGAGCCGTGGTCCACTCAGAAGTCCAGTAACAGAACAACACTTGGGTTCAGATCGGGAGGCCGTTCCTCTCATTCATGCTTTTCCAGGTCTCACTGTCATTGCCCACGTGAGCATTGAAGTCCCCCTGCGCAAGGAAGAAGTTCCCAAGGGGAGCACTCTCCAGCACACCCTCCAAGGATTCCAAAAAGGGTGGGTACTCTGAATTGCTGTTTGGTGAATAGGCACAAACAACAGTCAGGACCCAATCTCCCACCCAAAGGCGGAAGAAGGCTACCCTCTTGTCCACTGGGGTAAACGCAAATGTACAGGCGCCAATCCGATGGCCAATAAGTATGCACACCTGCTCGGCACTTCTCACCTTGGGCAACTCCAGAGTGAAGAGTGTCCAACCCTTCTCGAGAGGACTGGTACCAGGGCCCAAACTGTGTGTGGAGGTGAGCCTGTCTATCTCTAGTCGGAACTTATCTGCCTTGCACAATAGCTTGGTCTCCTTCCCTGCCAGAAAGGTGACATTCCATGTCCCAAGAGGTAGTTTCTGTAGCCGAGGATCGGGCCGCCAAAGTCCTTGCCTTTTGCCGCCGCCCAGCTCACAGTGCAACGAGCCCCTTTGGCTCCTTCCACAAGTGGTGAGCCCATGGGGGGGGGGGTGGGGGGTGGGGGTGACCCACGTTGCCTTTCCGGGCCCCATGGGCGCAGGCGCTCGCCAATGAGCCCCACCTCCAGGCCTGGCTCCAGAGGGAGGCCCCAGTGACCAGCGTCCGTGCAAGAGAAACCGAAGTTCATTTCAATCATCATAGCGATCTTTTGAGCCGTGCTTGGTCTGGTCTCTCACCTAGGACTTGTTTGCCATGGGTGACCCTGGATAAGAAACTGCAAGCACAAGGCCCATTTTTACACCCAAGCGCCTATGTTGTCCACGATTATAGAGCCCAAGACATTAAAGCAACTTTAATTCTTATTTTAAATTAGCTTTAATGGCATGCCGTAACTCGAGTTCATGCTTCCTGTCAATCCGCCCTACAGATGGAAAAAAAAAACATTAAATCCATCATTATTGAAACTAAGAAAAAATCCTGAAAAACTGCACTTATGTTACAGAGAAACTGTAGATGACATCCAGGAGCTGAAGGCTTTGATTATGGGGTAAGATGATGGTCCGACCTGTCAGACATGTATTGCATGGGTCTGCTGGGAATTCTGGCACAGTCCCCTGACAGAAGGAGTTTCAACTCCAAAATCTATAAGAACTTTGCGCACTGTCCCAGACGCCTCAATTGTTGAGGTGGCCAAACGGACCTGTGGTCGTAAGGTGGTCGGTCCCTATCGTTGTGGCAATCCCCAAACCTGTTGGTAGACAACAGCGGTGAGGCTGACGCTGTCAAGCTGAAGAAGGAGTCCTATCATGCCTTTTTAGTCTATGGGACTCCGGAGGCAGCTGATGGGTACCAGCTGGCCAAGCAGAATGCAGCTTTGGTGGTCACTGAGGTAAAAGTTCAGGTATGATACAATGAGTTACTTTCAGACATCTTGATAAATTCTGGTTCACCATCTGTCATCTCAGGAAGTCGAAGCAGTGTCCATCAACACCGTGTGTAGTGCGTATGGGGCGCATGCTGACCTCTACTCGTGACATTGTGAATCGGTGGGGAGAATACTTCCTCAAAAGTCCTCCTTAATTCCGTAGACGTGTTCCCATCAGGAAGCTGAGTCTGGAGACTCTGAAAAGGGCTCTCCTCTCTCTGCGGTTGAGTTCAATGTGGTACTTGTAAAGCTCTTTGGTAGCAAGGGCCTCGTTGGTGAAAGAGATCTGCCTGGAGTTCCTAAAGGCTCTGGATGTTGTAGGGCTGTCCTGGTTGACATGCCTCTGCAACATTGTGTGGACATCGGAGACAGTGCCTCTGGATTGGCAAGGACTGAAGGATTCTAACTACAGGGGAATCACACTCCTCAGCCTCCTTGGTAATGTCTATTCAGGGGTTCTGGAGGGGACGGTCTATGGGGAAGTCAAATCTCACATTATGGAGGAACAGTGTGGTTTTCCTCCTGGCTATCGAACAGTGGACCAGCTCTACACCCTCAGCAGGGTCCTTGAGGCTGTATGGGAGTTTGTTCAACCTCTATGGGATCTTGAGGAGAGAGTTTGGTTTGTATTGCAAGGACAGGTCAGATTTGTTTCCAGTGAGAGTTTGACTCCACTAAGGCCACCCTATTTCACAGATTTTGTTCATAACCTTTATTGACAGACTTCATGAAGGCATTGAATGTTTGGTGATGTCAGTATTGCTTCTCACTTTTTGGCAAATTGTGTGGTTGTTTGGCTTCAAGCGAAATGTGGGAAATTTATATATAGAGATGGGCACTTTACCCTATTTTTCTGGTCCGTCCTCCATCCGCGACCTGGACACCCTTCCGTCATCGTTCCTCTGTCCTTATTCATAAAAATAGTTGTCCTCCGCCCCAATCTGTCCTTCTCCTTTAAAAGCGGTTCCATCCTTACATTTCACCAGTTCGTCTCCATCCTCCAACCCCGAAAAAACATCCGTGCATGACACCTTGGGGGAGAGGCCCACGGCAGAGGTTTTATAATTCATAAACATTATTTAAAGTTCATCAGCTGGCTAATTTCCTATTCACATCCACTTAGTGGCTGGGAGTGTCGTGAGTGGATTGAATTGTTTACAACTGTTTAAGTGTCAACAAAGAGAGCATTTAGTTGCCAACGCAACCACCTTCGGTAACCAGACCATGGAGTCTGCTAGGGGACATCACGAGAATATTTAAGATTGCGTTATAACCGGGGGTGCACATGATTTTTTTCATGGGGTACTGACATGAGTATGTGTCTTTGGTACTCACAAGTGGTCCAACAGATCACATAAGTCACGATTCGCATCGGTCGCGGATTTTGAGTCACGGATCAGATCGTTTTTTGGATCAGCAAAAAAAAAAGAAAAAGAAAAATAGTACTTTGTCTTCATTTATTTTATAAAAAGCTTTTGCCCATAAAAAGAAATGTACATTTTGAGCTGAATGATTTCTTAGAATTATTTATTGAACAAAAGTGTTTTTTATAAAATAAAAAAATATATATATAAAAAGACAACGTTTTATTTGTATTTTTTTCATAATGAAAAAGACCTTGAAGTGCAATTTAAGGCACCTTCCCTTAAACATGGACAGCGCATTACAAAGTAATCTAGGTCCACAATATTGATATAGTAAAAAAACAACAACAAAAGCAAAAGTATGCCAAGGAACAGCTATTGAACTACCAGCTAATGATAACAGCTGCAAGCCACTAACGCCAGAGACTTGTGCCGTATCATACAATGTCAGCGTAATTAACCAGCAGTTTGTTTGCATCCTATATTAGTATATATATATATATATATATATATATATATATATATATATATATATATATATATATATATATATATATATATATATATATATATATATAGTGTGGGACCCATGTCGGGGTTCGCAACAGCTTAACAGAGGCGCAAATATACAGTAAATATCATCCTTTATCCATTATCAATACTGCTTATCCTCACAAGGGTCGCGGGGCGTGCTGGAGCCTATCCCAGCTGTCTTCGGGCAGTAGGCAGGGGACACCCTGAATTGGTTGCAGTAAATATCATATAAGATAATAATAATAATCATAATCATAAATCCGACTCTACTTTGCGGGTTTCACTTATCGCGGCGGGTTCTGTCCCCCCATTAACCGCGATGAGAGATCACTGTACATATATTGGTGCTGTCAAGCGATTAAGATATTTAATCAGGGTTAATCACATTCTTTCATCGTTAACTCGTAGTTAATCGCATCTTTTATTTATTGTAAAAAAAAACCATTGATTTTTCTGTCCCATTATTTTCTCGAATTTGAATACCCTTAACATGAATAAGAGGATTGATTTTCTTATGCAAATACTTTATTAAAGGGAAGTCAACTCAAACATATTTTTTTCAAGAATATGTTTTATGCAGGCCCACTAGTTGAAACAAGGCATAGTGATAATTATTGCGTTTGTGGGATAAGAGTTAATCCACCCGTTTTTAGCCATCATGGTTGCCCCAACCATTTTGTCAAGTCTGTCGACTGAAAACAACATCACAGTTTCTCAGGTAACAACCAATCACAGCTCACCTGTTTTATTAAACTGAGCCATGATTGGTTGTTATTTGAGCTCTCAGGGCATCTGTGATGTCATTTTCAGTTGACAGAAGTGATTAAATGGCGGACCCCTGAGATGGCTAGATTTTGCTGCTTGACTCATATTCCACAAACACAATATTAATCAGAATGCCTTGTTTCAACTAGGGGACCTGCATAGAACATGTTCTTGAAAAAAAATGTTTGGGTTGACCCTCTTCAATTGAAAAAAAACAAGCGTTGGATTCAACTCTCACAAACAGCCCCTCAACCCTTTCAAACACACACACACCTACACGCACAACCCCACACATACACACACACGCACACCCCCGCACACCCACACACACACACACACACACACACACACCAACACGCACGCATGCTCACACCCACGCGTCCGCGCATGCACACCCCCCCCCACACACACACAATAATTTACAGTAGTGTCGTTCTGACAGACATGTTTATTTCGTCTTGAGAGCGACTTGTTCAAGTGCCGCTTGGATTTAGAACTATACGAGAGAAGTCATTTGTACACACGTCATTTTTTATTGCACTCTGGCAATGACTCCATCGACTAAAAAGATTATTACTCGCTGCTCGAGTGTCTTATAAAGGTATTTTGTTTATTAAGATTCTGTTGTGGGTATATTTTAATGTAAATTTTGTCGGATAAATGAACGAGAAACAGGTGGTGTATGGCTGAGATTGTCCCGTGCTGCTCTTGATCGCACTGCATGGTTCCTGCTGTTATAAAATACAGCTTCTTTGGAGCAAACGACATATTATTTTGTATTTATTATTTTTCTAAAATGCTGCAATATTGTTGTGTGAGTATATATTTCTTTATGTATATTGTGCTTAAGTATTTATTCCTTTTTGATTTGGTTTGGTACGGCGCTAAAAAGAAAGGAGAGAGAGAGGTGAATTAGAGTGAGACTGTTCACAAGACTCAACAAAACACTGTCCTGCCGTGTCGGTTCTCTTTAGCTAGGCAGACGCCAGAAGAAATACATAAAGTCAAACCTATATTGTAACCCGCCATACCACGGCCTCCAAAGATAAGGAAGAACAACTTTTAAGCTTTACAATACCATCGCGACTATCACCGCGGGGCAGGGGCACTCAGCCGTGCATGTGTCAGCTGAGAAATTCATCCTCATTGTCAATATTTTAAATCAGATGTACCGCCTCCTCTACTCTAAAGCTTTTTTTTTTATATACGTGTATAGATCATGGTGACCAGCAATGTTTTTTTGCTTTATAGCAAATTGAATTGTAGCTTGCTCTCTGTTAAAACTAAATAAAAAAAACAACAACAACCTAGTCTTGTGCATTTGAGACTTACTACTGTACCAAACCCGTACCGAACCTTGAGCCCCATATCGAGGTACGTACCGAACCGTGACTTTTGTGAACCGTTGTGTGTATATATATATATAGATATATATATATATATATATATATATATATACAGTGTTGGGGGTAACGCATTACAAAAGTAACGCAGTACAGTAACATATTACATTTAGGCAGTATCGACGTAATTGCTTCTCCGAATTTGTTTATAATACTATCACAGCTCCTGAGACTGGTAACGCGTTACAGATCTCAGGACTTTAATACATATGTTGACATCATTATGATTTATAGAACTTAGTGCCATCAATTGCCATATGTAAAACGTAGTTATTCTGATTGGCTGTTTGCAATCAAAATGCAAATCATCTGCCGCTGACAAATGACATCAGCCTACGGCACCATCAATCGGACAAACTACAATAGACGCCATTATTAGAGTCTGATGTGCTTTCTTATTTACCTTTTTTTTCAAATCACCTCAAAACTGTCTCCATGTAGTAAAAGAATATTAGAACTAACTGAACTTTCAATTTCAATTATTATAAATAGAAAAAAATAATAATGAAAAAGGAAAAAAACTCAGGTCAGTTTTGACTTGATCAACACATATTTTTGCTTTTATTACACATGCCCTGTCTGTGTGTTTCTATCTATCCATCTATCCATCTATCCGGAGATTGAACCCACAACCTGCCGGTTGGGAAAGGGCCACTCTACCACTGAGCCATGCCGCCCCCAGTGTGTAAATTAATTTGAGAATAATGATAATTTCATTTGCGGTTTACAGTGATTTACTGGACAAAATATCAGTTCCAATATTTATATTTAAAAAATAAATCTTATTGATACAAATATTGATCAAAGGTAGTGATGTCCCACCACACCATAGAGTCGAAACATTTAATATTATAGACCACACTATATAGTTAAATATGCTCATTAAGTTAACTTTACCAGCTAGAGTATGGCAGCAAATTTTGCATTTTCCTTTTAAGGTCTTGAAATCATTATTAAATAAATGAATCTCCGAGTTTGAAGTTTTTGCAAGTAACTATTAATATGTAATATATTACATTTTGGAAGTAACTTGCCCAAGACTGTATGTATATATGTATATATATATATATATATATATATATATATATATATATATATATATATATATATATATATATATATTTATATATATATATATATATATATATATATATATATATAGACATATATATGTACACATATATTTGTATATATATATTTATATATATACACATATATATATATATATATATATATATATATATATATATATATATATATATACACATATATTTATATATATATATATATATATATATATATATATACATATATAGGGCGGCACGGTGGTCGACTGGTTAGCACGTCCGCCTATATATATATATATACTCTTTTTTAAAAATTGATAAACAACAACTAAGTGTTTTCCATGAAAAACTGTGTTTAGCTCCACCCGAATCAAACAAACAAAAACATTTAAAAATATGTATTTTCAAAAAATACAGAAAATAAATCTGCATGTGCCGAACCACAATTGTTTAAACATGCAGCAACATCTGTAACAAAATAAATGAATCTATATTTTCACTAATATAACCAATAAACAGTGGTTGATGGGGTCCATGAAGAATGTGTGAAAAAAGGAATAAACCAGGAAGGCCAATTACATTATTCCGTGGGCATAAGTAATACAAACGTGAAGCTGGGTGAGAAAAGGATAGCATGTCATTCTCCACTAGCACAACAAGCATTCACTCTTTTTTTCTGTTCAACACTATATTCACTACGAGCAAGCTATTTCTAATCTATGGTGTGCGTGTGTGTATATTTGAGTGAGTGCATGCTGGAGGTGAGGTTTGGGGCAGAGGCCATTAAAGCTCTGTTAAAACACTTCTGATTCTGTTGGCTGCTGTGAAGAGCACAAGGATAATGAAAAAAGAAAGACAGAGACAGTGGCGGAAAGACTTTATACTCAGTGGCTATTCTTGCTCACCCTGCATTCCACTGGCAGCCTGTCAATACTATGAGCATGGGGGTGCAAGATGAGTCAACAACCTAATTCTAACATCAAACTTTCATGGGCAGCAGAGGAGAAGTGCAGGTCGGAGAGATGGGGTGAGAGAGCTTTGCTGTTAACGCTTTCTCCATCACCTGACCTTCACTTCTCCAAATCTTTTAAAAACCTTTTAAAAAGGTGACCCTTTTACACTCTCTTGCACACATACAGTGCAATCAAAAACGTGCAAACACACACAGTGACACTTTTAAAGTTCTGACCTGTGGTTGAATTGCAATTTCATCATTTTAGCAAGATATAATAGTGACCCTCTTAGTCCCTTACATACAATCTAGTCCAAGCAGAAAGTGCCAACGGCTTTATTTAATAAATATTGCCAGAAAGGGCGGCACGGTAATCGACTGGTTAGCACGTCCGCCTCACAGTTCAGAGGTCGTGGGTTCGATCCCGGCTCCGGCCTCCCTGTGTGGAGTTTGCATGTTCTCCCCGTGCCTGCGTGGGTTTTCTCCGGGCACTCCGGTTTCCTCCCACATTCCAAAAACATGCATGGTAAGTTGATTGGATACTCTAAATTGCCCTTAGGTGTGATTGTGAGTGCGGTTGTTTGTCTCTGTGTGCCCTGCGATTGGCTGGCAACCAGTTCAGGGTGTCCCCCGCCTACTGCCCAAAGACAGCAGGGATAGGCTCCAGCACGCCCCGCGACCCTTGTGAGGAGAAGCGGTACAGATAATGGATGGATGGATATTGCCAGAAAGAAGATGAACCAAGAAACAATTATAAGCGGTTGGTTTGTAATGGCTTTCTGGCATGTCTCGAGTGCTCAACAGTATACTGTACTGTTAAAAACAAAGCCTTTTCCTGGGAATCTACCTGATTTGCGTGGCATAATGTATTTACGAGCATTTAAATGTTTCCGGAATTGCAGGCATTAGACTTTCTACCGATCTGATCAGCAACACTGGATCAGTCGATATTTTGCATATTTTGTTAATTTTGTGATTGGATTCGCGAACTGAGACATTACAGCCGCAGTATCAACATATACATTTATCTGTGGCAGGCTGGCTCAGATGAAATTTGGCTGCCACTGGCAGTCAAAATGGAACCAATGTACAGTGTTAACTTTCTTTTGCTGCACGGAGATTGTTACTTTGCTCCTAGTGTGCTCATTGTGTAAATTCTGGTTCACAATACACGATTTTAAAATTGTCGTCCGACTTCCAAACTCTGAGAGACCCCCAAAAAATCCAATCAGTTTTGAATGTATTATATGTGGTGTTCAGCCACACGGCAAGATCAACACATCACACACGAACTACATTCATTCACAGATATTCTCACGTCAAACGGAAAATCTCGCGAAACCCCTCGAGATTAAATGAGACTACGGAGTGAACAAATATGACAGATGAAAAGGCAGAAGGGGTCTCAGTCGTGTCTTTACGATGGCGCTAGTTTGCGAATTATTTTTAGTGAAAAAAAGTGACACAAAAATAAAAGACGTTGGGCTTTGTTGCGCCATGATTGTTTTCATTTTGGATTCCCACCACGCTTCTTCGCCACCCCGTCACCTTGCTTTCTGATTGGCTATACATCACTGTCTACCGGCTGTATGCTTGTTTGTCCTCGGGGCACAGCACACACAATCCAACATGTGGAGTAGCCCCGATTTGAGGTTGGATGTCCTTCTGAGCGGCCAAGATCAGGCTGAGCACACCACACATGGCAGGATTATCTGATATTATCATTGGAGCCATTACGAGACACGGCACCGACCTACGATTGTCAGGAGGGGAAATCCGGGGCTAAAATTAGGCTGATTATCCTGCCGTGTGAACTAAGTTTATATCTGCTAATTGATACCCATTCAGCTTTCCTTTCTGGTGCGATACAAATACAGTACTTTGTGTCAAATGTATCAATGTTTAAGTTTGAGAATCTATTTTAGTGGCATTAGAAGTATCGACAATTCAGTTTCAATCTCTCACACCACTCCAGCAGGTGTAATAACCGTCTCATCCCACCACAATGGGTGCTCTTTTAGTTGTCTTTGTGTGTATTTTGCTTGAAAGACCACTCTACATCGGGCAAAGTTACAGTCATCAGGATACTAAGAATTTGGCATTACGCTATAAAAGACAGGAAGTGAACCAAAGTTGCGCTGGACGATGCAAGGCAATTGATCGAGCGTAATTTTACTAAACTCATTGCATTGTCCACAATTATACAGTTTTAATGTTGTGTAAATGAACATTGTGAAACAAATAAAGGTATATGAGACTGTTAAGTTCCTTATCCATCATTAATATGACTACTATATAACATCAGTATCCCACTTCACTTCATACTGCCATCATGCAGCTCGGGCTCATCGGGTCACAGGTTCTTTGAAATCATTTTGAAAAGGTTGCAACTAAAGTGCACTGTAGTTGTAATTTTATCTACTGCATGTTTTGAAAGTAGCTAAATTGTTATTAAAACCCAGTTCTGCTCATTTGTCAACAAATAAAAGTTTCATATTCAAATCACACTCCTTTTTTCCCCTTTCTTTCATTGGGGCATGGCAAAGATTGTTAAACATAGGCACAAATCCTTAAACATACTTTTGGGGATACTCCGTAAACAGTACACAAATGTATGTAGTAAAAACGTTATTTAAAAAGACATATTGCTCTATCTTGTGATCGGATCTGTGATCAGTATATTTAAACTCGGTGTTTGGAAGATAGGTCATCGGCCCAAAAAATGCTGATTGTGTAAAGTCTCGTAAGGCACCTGTCTATCTAATCCACCAATAAAAACATGTTTTAGTTGTCATGCATTTTTAAAGTCAAAATATCCCAAAACCCTCCAATCTTTGCTTAGATTTGTTTTTGTTTTTTTACATCTACCTGCAAGGTATTATTCAGCCAATTGTTTGTCAGCAGGAACATGGAATAGGTGGGGTGAAACATAGGCCAAGAGAGCGACAGTGTGAAATCTAGTGCTAATCCAAATTATAGTTGTTAACCTTGGAGGCAGGTGTTTCTTCCTTGAATGCGCTTACTGGAAACACTTGTCATCATATGTCCCCCAAAAGATAAAACAACATGAAAAATACAAGAACTTAAATAAACAATGAGGTACATTAAATCAAACACCACACATATTATATGTACATGTCGAATTGTGATAGTACATAAAAACAAACCTGTGTTAAGTTTGAAATTAATTGTTGATTTCAAACTAAAAACATGAATAAAGCCCACGTCATTATTACTAGGCTACTGTAGAGTTACTATGAGTCACGATCCCCTTCATGTTATACAATAGTTACATATGATTTTGACCACCCAGTTGGTATTTCATCATAATATATTCACAACTGAAATGTTTGAAATGTGATTCCTAGTGGTTTTAATTTAAATTAAATTTAATTTAATTAAATTAAATTTAATTTAAATTTAACTTTAACTTTAAACTTAAAATTTAAATTTAATTTAAATTTAATTTAAACAGCAAAGTTACATGGGCCAGCAGAGAATTTTGTAGACTAACACAAAGACAGAAGCAGATATTAATTTGCATGAGTTGATCTTTGGCCTCAGCTATCTTGGAACTCTAGTACAGACATATTTGAATATTAATATACACATTTTAAGCAAAAAAATTGGTGATGTCAGTGGGTCAATATTTTTGATTTAATTTAATTTTAATCTGTTCCAATACTGTTGCTTACCAAATGATTTTGTGTTTTGTTATGGGTAATGCTTTCTAAGTTCTAAGATAGAACTAGCCTTTTCTGATGTAAATTCTTGGAAATAAATGGTCTTTGTCTTACATTAACATTTTGTTGTTATACCCAAATGTTTTCAGTCTGCAGCAAAAATAAGAAAATGGCCTCATTGTTCCAATACTTTGTAAAAGTACATGTCAATTTCACACAATCACATGCATTGTCTTTTAAAGCCCTTCTTTTCCGGGGCAATGCAACTCAAGCAACACATGTAACCTAACAATGTTTTCTTCTTTTCGTCATTATTACTTGCTGGTGATGTTTAAATAAACTAGAGTGCACCAGGACATTAACCACCTGGATGCTAGGCTACATCAATTTCTAAATGGAGCTACCTCTAATGCTAAAGAACATTAACCACTTTGATGCTCGGCTACTTGGGCTAACATCCATTGCTGACAGAACTACCCTTAATGCTACCTCGACTTCAACCACTGCTCCCTGGACTGGCTTTAGTGTTACCTGGACTATATTCATTGGTACCTTGGCTCATTCCTGTGGTAACTCCACTGCTACCCGGGCTGCTTCCATTGCTACCTGGGTCTCACCCATGGCCAGCCAGGCCTCAACCATCGCTAGCAAGGCTCCAACTACAATTAGCTGGGTCCCACCTACTGCTAACTGGGACACATGCACTCTAAAAACAGTCGGGTTATTTCATAAACTCAATTTTTGGGTCGTTTGTGTTGGGTAAAAATTCTGGATTCTTTTTTATAAATTGGTTCAAATTAACCGAATATTTATTGGGTTATATGCCAGTAATGTTTTTGTTGGGTCAAAAATCAACATTAGAGGCCCATATACAGGTGCCTTCTGCAAGTGTACACGTTAATTACGTCTGGCGACCATGACAGCCATCGACATACTGTTCATATGTTTACACATGCAGCACCGTGGTCAAGTAAACAACACTTTTGACATTTGAATTTCTTCATTTATCACAATGTTTTAGTAAGTACTTCAGAAATTGTAATCTTTTGAAAACGAGTTGCCTTGTAACTGAGCGTTTGTGTTAGGCAGGACGAGTGCTTGGAATCGTAAAAAAAAAAAGGCATTATGTCTGCCGCCATTGTAGGATGACTTCGGTGCTGCAGTGTTCCTGTTCGTCTATCTAGCTATAAAATTACTGGTAATATAGATAAAGGCAGGGAGCTATAATTGTAAATCAATTATCAATTGGTGAACAATCCTGTTGTTGTGGCAACTGAATTTTATACTGAAAAAAAAAATCCATTCTGGAACAACTCACAAATCATCTGTACACAGGAAAATATATTACTAATTATACTATTAATATATTACAAGCTCAGAAATAAATTAGGGAATTCATATATAAAGGAATCAAAACCTGAAAATGTACTTGTCAATTAAAAACTCAGTTGTTTCCACGGCATGAAAAATTGCCACAATTAGTCCTGTGTTTGAATCTAGTAACACATTGGATGTAAGGAATAACCAGCCAATCAGTATATTATCCATCCATCCATCATTATCTGTACCGCTTCTCCTCACAAGGGTCGCGGGGCATGCTGGAGCCTATCCCAGCTGTCTTTGGGCAGTCGGCCCCTGAACACCCTGAACTGGTTGTCAGCCAATCGCAGGGCACACAGAGACAAACATCCGCACTCACAATCACACCTAGGGGCAATTTAGAGAGTCCAATCAACTTACCATGCACGTTTTTGGAATGTGGGAGGAAACCGGAGTGCCCGGAGAAAACCCACGCAGGCACGGGGAGAACATGCAAACTCCACACAGGGAGGCCGGAGCCGGGATCGAACCCACGACCTCTGAACTGTGAGGCGGACGTGCTAACCAGTTGACCACCGTGCCGCCAGTATATTATCCATCGTTTTAAAAATATATTGCGAAAAGGATTGCTAAACAATTGGTATTCTCCAAGCGTCCAAAAGTGTTGTCAAGGTCAAATATATTTCTTAAAGGTGAGGAGCTCCAGCTTGAATGAATTAAAATATATTGGCATCACCCTTGAATCAAATTTAACTTTTAAAAAATATGTTAAAATGTTGTGTAAAACTGTACGGTTAAATCAGAATAATTTTAGACAAATATGATCGTTACTTCCAGACAGTGTTGCTAGAATGTTTCTTCAAAGTACATACGTACATATATATATATATATATATATATATATATATATATATATATATATATATATATATATATATATATATATATATATATATATATATATATATATAATACCCAGCTGTGCGGTATCGGCCAATACCGATACTGTACCAATACCAGACTTTTGGAGAAAAAAAAAAATATATATATATATGAGCATTTTTTTCTCTTTTTTTTTCGTAACTCTTAAGAACTGCATACTCACTTGGATGTACAACCATTGCTATCATGGCTTGGTCAGACTTGAAAACCTTTGTGAAACAGGAAAAAATAAGATATAATATACACGAGGTATCTTTGAGAGAGATTGTGTCGGATTAATTACAAAAGCTATAAGATATTATTATAAAAGTTTGTTTTGAGTACTAGTGACCCATCGCAACAACTTCCGCTCCCAAATCCACTTCCAAAACCAAAAACAAGCAGTAGAAAAATCCAACAAGTTCAACTCCAAAATCCAAAATTGAGCAGGGTTTGTAGATGCGGTCCATTCTCCTTGTTCATGCTCTCTGCCGCTGCTACCGCCGCCGCAAACTCTTGGTGCTTGTTCACATGTTTCGTTCTCAAATGTTGCATCAGGTTTAACGTATTGAACCTGGCCACTTTAGTTCTGCCTCGTGCAACATTTACTCTAGCTGGAGTTTCTATGTTGAAGTAGTTACATATCGCCAACATTATATCTCCTGTACCCCACCGTCCCCCCCATACATACAAACACACACACACATGAAAAAAATTTGTAAGTACTCGCAAATACCGATACCAGTGTTTTAATGTGGTATTGGGATACTTCCCAATAGTCCAAGCAGACTATATATATATATATATATATATATATATATATATATATATATATATATATATATATGGGCCATTCTACTGAATTGGTTCAAATTCAGTTGTGGAAAATGTGTGAAATTTGTATTTTATTTCAGAAAAACCTTTATTGTATTCATGTTGCACCATATCTAAGGGGCACAAATATAGTAAAAGTACAGTCAATTTTCAAATAGTATTTTCTAGCTTTTCCCAAATATCTTACCCGTCCCTAAAATGTGTCACTCCCGAAACACACATTACAGAAGAATAAATAATAATTCTACAAGCCGATTCAGATTTTTTTTTCATGCCCCCTCTACAGAGTATTTTCATAAATTAATATATATGGTTTTGACATCAAAACCAATCAAAGTGAATTTTTAACAAAATTTGATATGACTTTTTCCGAAATAAATCAAAATATATACTATTTTTCATTGTAAAATGTAGAAAGTTGATCATATTGACTTCAAAAGTCATCATTAATTAAAACAAACATACCCTTAAACAATCATTATCAAACATTGTTGGTTGATAATTCAATACTTTTTATTTTTGTTAAAACATCAGTTTTTTCATTAGTGACTACAAAATTTCAGATGTGGCCATATTGTTGCTGCTGTTGCAGTAATACATTGTGTGTAGCATTGTAATCACTTAACTACTTTTGCTATATTTCAGCTTCTAACGTGTATTATAACCAATGAAACATTATATTTTCCATTTTCTAGTGCTTTGTGCTGTACTCAGGGTTGGGGGGTTGGAGTTGATCGCAGCTGACTTAGGGCAAAAACAGGGTACACGCTGGACCGGTCACCTGTCCATCACAGGGCTCTTCATCATTGAAAAACTGTGGTTTCACCTTCCAAATGAAAATGTAATTGGAATGACAAACATTTTTGTAACAGAAATTTCCCTGTATGTATTGGCCCTCTCTCTCTGTTTTTGTGAGACATATGGTGATCTTGTCTTTTGCTCCATGCTCTTCTGACTTTCCATTGCTCTCTACTGGATACTTCATTGGTAGACTTCAGCTTTCCTTCTTCCTTCCATCTCTTATTTATTTCTCTTTCCTTTATTAAATATTCTTTGGATTTCACTAGGTCATTCTAACCCTTCGCCTATACTCTGTCTCTGCTAGGCTTTTTGGCATTTCAGTGTTTTTCCCTTCAAATTAAGATAAAATATTAAATAAAATATTGTTAAAATCAGAAAGATCTATGTATGACATATGTATCTACGTATTATATTATTTAAAACTTACTTTATTAAAAAGTAAACATCATATTGTCACTAGTGAAACCTATCTGTATGTTTCGGTAGTCAAAGCTTTGGTTTGATTTTCCCCTTCAAATTAAGATAAAATATGAAATAGAATATTGTTAAAATCAGAAAGATCCATGCATGACATAATATAATACATAGATACACATGTAAAACTTACTTTATTCAACAATAAACATCTTCTTGTCATTAAAGAAACCATTATGGCACAACTGAAACCTTTCTGCATGTTTCGGTAATGACTGTTTCGGTTTTATTTTTCCCTTCAAATTAAGATAAAATATGGAATAGAATACGGTTAAAATCAGAAAGATCTATGTATAACATATGTATCTATATATTGTATTATTTAAAACTTACTTTATTCATAAAGAAACATCATAATGTCACTACTGCAACCATTATGTCACTACCGAAACATTTCGGTAGTGACGTTTTATGATAGTTGTTGACAATACTCAACAATGCTAGGCAAACGTGGCTACCACAGACAGTTTTGAGTATGTGTACAGAGATAGAAAACAGTACATTTAGCATTAAAATCAAAAGTGCTCATTTTATTGCCGAAATGAGGTGTTCGTTAGTGACGGTCCTTAAAACCACATGCTGATTTTCAGACTTTGAAGGGCACATAACTTAATAATGCTGCCAACTAATTACTCGCCATGTTCCCAGTGATGAACATGAAGGTAATGTCTCTTATTGGTGAAACTTCTGGGAATATGGCTAAAACCAAGCCAAACCTACAGACAAATACTCTTTGCGTTTCGGTAGTGACATGAAAAGTTGGGACAGATTTTTTTTTCTATAAAAATTCTAATTCAAAAATAATCTACAAAATCAATGTAAATCTTTCACCATTCATTTAAAAGCAACCAAAATGTTCTATTAAAGTAAAGTATTTTTTAAATTACCCTTGTGAGGATAAGCGGTACAGATAATGGATGGATGGATGGATTTTTTAAATTGGCAAAAATCTTTGGCAAAAACATTTTTTTTTTCATGAATTGAAATTTAGGAGTTAGAGTTTGGGACGGCCACCTCCCAATAGGAAGTGACGTATAAAAGAGGACTTTTTATACATTCAGTTTAATAGTATCTCAATTAATGCCTTGTGGTAAATTAGATCAAAACAAGATATTACTAAATATGCAAGGTCTGAACACTTCATTGTTTTTTAAAATTTGATTTTCATTGTGGGACAGCAATTGCAACCAATTTGGTAGAATGGCTCATATATATGTGTGTCAGTTGAACAACTATAGTCTGGAATAGTGTGGACGGTGTGTCGTGTGTCAGTTGAACAACTGACACACGACACACCGTGTTAATTTGTTTTTTTCTTTCCTTTATTGTTGTTGTTATTGTAATGTGACTTCTTCTGACCTGCCAGGGACTGCAGATGGAAAGTAGCCGTTGGCTAATTCTGTCATATTCAAATATAAATGTTCAAATTAATAGCAATGCACTGTCCCTTTTAAATAAACAAATTAGTACAGTATGTTAAAAATGTATACTGATTCTTTAGGGCAATATAGGAACAATAAAATACCTTAACAATTGTGAATGCACTAAATCAAACCTATTCAATTAAATTGAAATTAGACTTTTGAAAGTTTGTTCAAACATTTGCATTGCATTGTGAAAGAGAGCAAGTCATTTTCAACACTTTAGATTGATTAATAATGTGTCAAAGTAACACCCATGTGTGTGGACAGACCAATAATATAGATTAAAAAAAATAATAATAAATTCACCAAAATGTGATTAATGAGGTTTTGGCCCGACGCCAGCGATAATGTACTTGGGTCACATTTAAATAGCAGTACCTGTTGACTGAAAATAATGTATTTTGTTAGTCCATGACAATAACAAAATAAACTACAGAAAATAACAGAGGTAAAGCCCGTATCCCACGGAGTGAAGAGTGATCTTAAGCAAACAACATGCTATAGTATTTAATCATGCCTTTTGTTATCCTTATGAAAGTCACCCTAAAATAGTATGTATTTTAAGTGCGCGTGAAGGCCATCCATAAGAAGTACAGTAGTGTATTAGTTCAATCAAACTTAATGAATGTAACCGATTAATGCATTCATAACAATGGCCTGAACAGCAGAGTATATTTTCAAACAAATCAAAGCATGGCAAAATAATCTATTTCACCAATTCTTACCATACTTGTCATTGCTTAGAACCAGTGTACACTAATTCCAAGAGGATCTATAGAGTAAAATGGGAAAAATTATTCTGTTGAAAGACTCAAGAAGCATTCAGGGATTTTTTCTCTCTGCTTTTTAGTGACATGACAATGAGTCAAGACAGATTTTAGGGCAAAAAAATATGTTCTGTCATCTGAGTTGTACAGAGCTGCAAAGTAATCTCTTTCATCACTCAGGGTTAGGGTTAGGATTAGCCAATTACAATAAGAAAGTTGCAAGTAGAAAGCACAAACAAGCCACTCTTCCCTGATGGACCCCACCACTTAACGAGCTGAAATGATCATCAGCACGGAGTGTAACTGCATCTATAGTTTGGCTAAAAATCAATAATTTTACCAAGTGCATATGAACCTGGACTTCACAGTGAACGAGTGGAGCAAACAGATTTTCAGTAACCCCATTAATTTGTGATTGCAAAGGTAGTCAGCAATGCTCCTGCTCGCTTCCTCGTAAATGGCCTAAAAGGGACCATGATTTAGAGTAATTCTTCTAGGCCCTGTCGTTCTCGAGTCAGTGCTAAACTGTCCTTAGGAGAGGCCAACACTTGCATAAATATGTTTAAGCCGTTGGAGACTCAAAGTCCGTTAGCTGACGTTTCCACCCTACTGAGTTTTAACACATTAGGAATCCCTGATGCTAGTAATGAGCCGCAGACAGAAGGATGCCAGCTGGGGGTGATCATTGGTGGGCGAGTGCTTCAAAGCATTATTCACAAAACCATCATTATTAAGCTGTTGTTGTTGTACAAAGATTTCTTACATATCCAATAAAAGTCACTGCTGAAATGTCATATGTTGCTGATAATTTTCAACATCCAAAAATGTGATCAGTTAAAGCAAGAGAAGTGTGTCATTAGGGTGTATTGCTTCAATTACGTTATCATGTTCAGTCTTAGCATGCAATAAAATTTGCATAACCACTACACAACTCCAGTAAAACCACCAAATGCCAGTAGTATTGCAACGCTATGACAGCCTATTAATTGACCAATCCATGTGAGATGAAGTCATTTTAGTTATCTTTGTTTATCTTTCTTTACATTTTTCTCTTACTTTCACAAGACCATATACATTAAACCCTACCTGAAATTATATGTTATCCAAAGAGAAATGTAGAAAATGACCGAAGCATTTGTTAAAACAAATTTGGGGCTATTGAAATTCTGACAGGATCAACACCACACTAAATGCATAAAATGCTCGACTGGGGAATTCTGATAAGTAGTAAAATGTTTTATGTCATCATACATCTTTCTGTCTTCACAAATATAATATATAATTTAATGAAATAATCATTATTCTTACTTGCTGACATGATGTACAGTATGTGGTTTAAATAATGTGACTAAACACATTTACAGCAAACTGTAACTAAAAATATGATTTTAGGTTGATTAAATTGACTGAGCTCTGAGTATGGGAGTTTATTATACAACACAAGCAGTGTAGGTGCTGGTCATCATAGAAAGAATGTGTGCATGTGTGTTGTGTGTGTGTGCGTGTGTGGGGTGTGTGTGTGTGTGTGTGTGTGTGTTTGCACTTCTATTTTCTCCTCATCTCAGACCCAGTGGCCCTGTGCCCTGGCCTCTCTTTCTCCCCCACTGTGTGTGAGTTTATTCACAGGAAATGCAGGGGAGCCTCACGGGTGGCTGGCCTGATGTAAAGCGACATGGCGTCTCCAGCGAGCCGGGAACTTAGCATGTCAGGCAGGTCAGCAAGGGGCAAGCAGACAGTCAATAAATATTCAATACAGCATTACCAGTTCATGGATCTAATACCTTAGGAAAGCCCCCCTTCGAAAATGTAAAATTAAAAAAAAAGTTACTCCAAGCTATTCCCTTTACACAAGCTAGTTGGTTTGAATTGCACAAGACAACGTAAATGATTTTGACTGCACACTTAAACTTTGTAGGAAGGAGTGACAGTTCAAAAGAATAGATTACCCTCACCCCATGATCACTTAATATTTTAGTAAAAATTTACTTCAGAAAACAATATCAGTTTTCATATATGATGTGGAGAGGAAAATCATGTGAGCATTTGACAGAGAGGTCTCTGCACTGGAGTCAAAACGGACAGAAATATCTTATGTCTCTTTAATGCAGTGGGTGTTAATCCCAATTAGCAACAAGCTACTGCATTGTGGACACATCACATCAACTCAGGCTTTGCTTAGACAGGTGCCCTCAATGGACCGGGTGTGTATGGTGGTGTACCAGCTGCTATTGGCCTGTTTTCCTGATTAACCCAGACACTAAAATGTTGCTGCTGTATCTTCTGACTCCCTGGCCATTGCTGCCTCCTCCTCTGCTGTCTTTTAGATAGCTTCCGTCTGCTTACATTTTTAACAAGCGTCTCCTCTGTCTCCATGTCTTTTATTGTGTTGTCTGAGTGTAGGGCATTTTATTACTTACACTGCATAGGTTGGTTGAGATCAGTGTTACACACTAAAATGGTTTTCCTTTCTCCATGTGAATAATTAATGGGAATGGATGATTCAGGACAAAGGCAATGGGGACTCCATTAAGAAATGTGATGTTGAGAGGTGCTGACTTCATTATTTGAGTTGTTAACACTTGGAAGAGATATGATTCTGATTATGACAGAAACAATAACATACAACAACAACATGTTCTTCTATGATTCTGGGGTGTTGCAATTAGCAACCCAGTAAGAAGAATTTAGAGAAGAGTTTTACATATACATTTTTAGATCAGCTGATGACGCCTAACTAACTGACTCGGTGTTGTGTGCATAACTTTGCTTAATAAATATACAGTATCTGTCAAAACAACACCAATGTAAATTATTGTGTGTGTGTGTGTGTGTTCAAAATGGCTAATGAGCTGTTAGTGTGAAATTAATCCAATGCTTGTTTTTTTCAATTAAAGAGCCGTCAACCCAAAGACATTTTTTTCACGAATATTCCTATGCAGGCCCAGTAGTTGAAACAGGGCATTCTGATTAATATTGTGTTAGTGGAATTAGAGTTAATCCACCTGTTATTAGCCATCTCACGGGGCGGACAAAATGTCATTTTCACTTGACAAAAGTGACATTTTGTCACTTTTGTCAAGTGAAAATGATATCAAAGTTGCTCAGGGCTTAGGTAACAACCGATCACAGCTCACCTGTTTTCTGAAACTGAGCCATGATTAGCGATGGCTAAAAACAGGTGGATTAACTCTTATTCCACAAAGGCATTATTTATCACAATGCCTTGTTTTAATTGTTGGGCCTGCATAGAACATATTTTTGAAAAGAGTATGTTTGGGTTGACTTCCCTTTAATAAAGTATTTGCATAATAAAATCAATCCTCTTATTCATGTTAAGGGTACAGTATTAAAATTCAATAAAATAATGGGAGATAAAAATCAAGGGAAATAAATAAAATGTGTAATAATTTGCACACTTTGCAAAGCCAAATTCAAATACCATATTAGTTGTACGTCTTTGGTGTATTGCTCAACTGTTGTTGAGGAAAATAATCATATTCAAGGATCAAATAAAGCTATTAGAACTTCAAATCGAAATATACTTTTATTTTTTTTCCACATTAATTCCAAGATATTACTCAAGTAAATATCGGTTCCAAACTTTGTGAAAAAAATTGTACTTGAAAAATACGATTAATCATGAACAATTATGGGAAATGTTGCAATTAATTAGTTTATAAAAATGTCATCGTTTGACAGCACTATGATAATAATAATTTTATATACATGGGCCATTCTACTGAATTGGTTCAAAATCAGAGTTGGAAAATGTGTGAAATTTGTATTTTATTTCAGAAAAACTTTTATTGTATTTATGTTGCACCATATTTAAGGGGCACAAATATAGTAAAAGTACAGTCAATTTTCAAATCGTATTTTCTAGCTTTTCCCTAATATCTTGCATTTCCCTAAAATGTGTCACTACCAATTACAGAAGAATAAAAATAATTCTACTAGCCGATTCAGATTTTTTTCCACCCCCCCCTACAGAGTATTTTTATAAATTAATATATATGGTTTTGACATCAAAACCAATCAAAATGAATTTTTAAGAAAATTTAATATGACTTTTTCCGAAATAAATCAAAATTTATATGCTATTTTTCATTGTAAAATGTAGAAAGTTGATCATATTGATTTCAAAAGTCATCATTAATTAAAACAAACATACCCTTAAACAATCATTATCAAACATTGTTGGTTGATAATTCAATACTTTTTATTATTGTTAAAACATCTGTTTTTTTTCGGTAGTGACTGCAACATTTCATTAGTGACCATATTGTTGCTGCTGTTGCAGTGATACTTTGTGTGAGGGTAGCATTGTAATCACTTAACTAGTTTTGCTACATTTTAACTTTTAACATGTATTAGAACTAATGAAACATTATTTTTTCCACTTTCTACTGCTTTGTGCTGTACTCAGGGTCACAGGGGGTTGGAGTTGATCGCAGCTGACTTAGGGCAAAAGCAGGGTACACGCTGGACCGGTCACCTGTCCATCACAGGGCTCTTCATCATTGAAAAACTGTGGTTTCACCTTCCAAATGAAAATTTAATTGGAATGACAAACATTTTTGTAACATACATTTCCCTGTATGTATGTTCCCTCTCTCTCTGTTTTTTGAGAGACATCTGGTGGTCTTGTCTTTTGCTCCATGCTCTTCTGACTTTCCCTTGCTCTCTGCTGGATACTTCATCGGTAGACTTCAGCTTTCCTTTTTCCTTCCATCTCTTACTTCTTTCTCTTTCCTTTATTAAATATTCTTTGGATTTCACTGGGTCATTGTAACCCTTCGCCTGCACTCTGTCTCTGCTAGGCTTTTTGGCATTTTGGTGTTTTTCCCTTCAAATTAAGATAAAATATGAAATAGAATATTGTTAAAATCAGAGAGATCTATGTATGACATATGTATCTATGTATTATATTATTTAAAACTTACGATATTAAATAATAAACATCATATTGTTACTACCGAAACCATTATGTCACAACCGAAACCTTTCTGTATGTTTCGGTGGAGACAGTTTCGGTTTTATTTTTCCCTTCAAATTAAGATAAAATATGGAATCGAATATAGTTAAAATCAGAAAGATTGTATTATATTATTTAAAACTTACTTCATTCAAAAATAAACATCATATTGTCGCTACCGAAACCATTATGTCACAATCGAAACCTATCTGTATGTTTCGGTAGTGACCGGTTTGGGGTTATTTTTCCCTTCAAATTTTGATAAAATATGGAATATAATATTGTTAAAATTAGAAAGATCTATGTATGACATATGAATCTATGTATTATATTATTTAAAACTTACTTTATTCAAAAATAAAAATCATATTGTCACTACCGAAACATTTCGGTAGTGACCGTTTTGGTAGTGACGTTTTATGATAGTTGCTGATAATACTCAACAATGCTAGGCACAAAATGGCTACCACAGACAGTTTTGAGCATGTATACAGAGATATAAAACAGTGCCCAGTGATGAATATGACGGTAATGTCTCTTACTGGTGAAATTTCTGGGGATGTGGCTAAAACCAAGCCCTGCCTAGAGACAAATACTCTTTGCGTTTCGGTAGTGACATGAAAAGTTGGGAGAGTTTTTTTACATTAAAACTTCTCATTTGAAAAAAATCATCAAAATAAATGTAAATCTTTCACCATACATTTAAAAGCAACCAACATGTTCTATTAAAGTAAAGCATTTTTTAAATTGGCAAAAAACTTCTCCCTTTTTTTTTCATGAATTGAAATTTAGGAGTTAGAGATTGGGACAGCCACCGCTCAATAGGAAGTGACATATAAAAGATGACTTTTTATACATTCGGTTTAATAGTATCTCAATTAATGCCTTGTGGTAAAGTAGATCATAACAAGATATTACTAAATATGCAAGGTCTGAACACTTCATTGTTTTTTAAAATTTGATTTTCATTGTGGGACAGCAATTAAAACCAATTCGGTAGAATGGCTATTCTGCGGATTTTTCTTCCAACGCTAGGGGCGCTCTAACAGAAATTAGAATCAAAACTAAGGAAAAAAAATAATGCAAAGAAGAATACACTACTTTTTTCTTTAGCAGATAGAACACGGAAGACAAATTACAAACAGTTAATTATTTTCAAATTCTCGCCCCTTCATCATGGGAACTGTTATGTATTGATGACACAATTAACAGGATGTGACTGCAGGTGGAGGAGTTCAACAGGTGAGGGCACTATGCACTAGCTTAAGCATTAGGTGTTTAATTAGGTGGTATGCGGAAGTAAAACAATAAAATGTGAACATTAACTGAGAAACTGGAGTGTGTTCAGTTATTAAATGTAAGCCAAAATCCAACAGAACCCACAAGAAGAAGTTCATATGATGAAAGCTTTAAGGTGACGGCCACCACTCTTGCTATCCAGGCAGGAAATTGCGCAACTGCACGCAAGCTTAGCATCAATGAATCTATGGTGAGACGTTGGAGGCTGCAGCGGAAAGTGAAATGAAGATAAGTACTGGTTATTTTCTCTTGGTTCGGTTCCGTTTAATCAGGGTGTTGTGCTGTTAGGTTTTTACAGGCATTGAGGGTGACATCATTCAGCAAATTGTACCAGAGAACCATGGCCCACCTCGAGGTTCTTTGCCCGGTGCCCTACCGGCTTGTGAGGGAACTCCTGGTAGGATTTGTAAGTATTTGAGGAAGGCGGGGTAGAGGAAGAGGGACCTAGAGACCAAGGACATTTCTTCGGGGTCTTAAACCTCCAAATTGCCTCCTTATCGTCCCAGTCTTGTCCTTCTAGAATCGATGCAACCATTTCAGGATTATATCTCCGAACAGCCATACTTCAAAAAAATCTGAAGCACAATATTTTCACAGGCACATCAAGATACATACACATACATACTTACGCATTTATATAAAGTTGAGTTAAGAGTTAGCTCACTTTCAATAGAATATCTCACTAAAATAGAATATGGCAACAGCTAGCTAGCCAATAGTAATTACTTCTGAAAAGTACTCTGTCAGGGTAACCTTAAACCTAATCAAATAATATTTACAATCATTTTTCACAAGTGTTGTAGGTAACATTAGAGCAATTGAAGAATAAGACTTACATGTATCAGATGGGCAAAGGGGAACACATTTCACACAGCTTTCACTGTAAATGGATGTGGGTTGTTTCTGACCCATGTGTTTAAACTTGATCTCCAAATACAAAAGCTGTGCTTGTTCATTATGTAAGAAAAGACCAATAAAAATTATTATTTGTGCTAAAGAAAAACAAGATATTTACCATATTTTCCGGATTATAAACCGCAATTTTTTTCTTAGATTTTGAATGGCTCAGAATGGCGGTTTATAATCTGGTGCGGCGATTATGTGGATTTTTCTTCCACCGCTCGGGGCGCTCTAACCGGAATGACAGTACAATTCAATACAATACATTTCCCATTAACTGGATGTGACTGCAGGTGGAGGAGTTCAACAGGCGAGGGCGTCATAGACTAGGTTATTGCATTAGGTGCTGTAATGCTTTGATTTTATGTTTTCCTAGACATCCCTGAAGTGCACATGAATGCGATTGGCTGATATTACGTCTGTTCTGTTGTTTCGATGTGAAATGCTATTGTTTATGTAGCACGTCGTGTGTTAGATTGGCTGACTTTATTAATATAAAACAAAACAGGTGCATATGTAGAATGTAGTACAACAATAGATGGTGGAGTCTGGTGGACATTAGCTGACAAACTGGAACAGCAGTTGGCAGTGAAATGACGATAAGTACTGTTTATTTTCTCTTGGTTCTCTTCTGTTTTAATCAGCAACGTTGCTGCAGTGTTAGGAAAGAATGTGCTCAGGTACATACATGTACATTTACAGTTCATAATCATTCTGTAAATGCAGTAAATATAAAAGTTGTCAACATAGATGCGGCTTAAATAACGGTGCGGCTTATTTAATGTTTTTTCCAAAATGTTCTAAAATAGAGTGGGTGCGGCTTATATAACGGTGCGGCTTATAGCTTATAGGAAAATCCGGCAATGCATACTTGGCATATTAATTGATGAAAAATAAGGTTTTTTTTTAAAGATATATCATCGAAACACTAAGCAATACATGCATTAAACATGGGTCATTTTTAGTGTATCAAAAATGTTTTTTTTTATCAAAAAGTTAAAAGATCAAAAACAAGTAAATTGATAAATACTTTGAATACTGAATACTAAAATTAGTTCATAGCAAAGATATAGAAAATTAAAACTCAACCGGGTCACTTTTGACCCATGTTGTGCATCAAAGGGTTTAGAGTTTAATGTGAACAAATTCCTCACTTTGACTGTACACTTTATACTCCGCTACTTGTGCATGAGGTGTTAATGTCATTGTAAGTTAACAATGTGAAATATTAAGTTGTAGAATACATCTTGTTTTTATCTGGTGTTTCATTAAGAAAGTGCATAGAATTATTTCCTTATAGAGCCTCAGATGGTCTTCAACTTAAATTGCTGAAGACTGACAGTTTGCTCAAAAGCTGCAAATGAGTCAACACGAGTTTAATATACCGTGTATTTGTTTCGAACATAATTTTTGTATGACAATGTGGCTGTGCCAAATACTGTTACCACCCCGCACAGTGTCATGCCAAAAGCAAAAAATTGATGATGAGAGATGAAACAATAAAGGATAGGTGTTGGTGAAATGTTAATGTCTTTTCCTGTTCAATATCTGTACCTCTCATCAAAAGACAACATCCACGTTGTGATGCAGGAATTCATGAATACATAAAATCAGGCACATTCACACTCATATCCACACACTACTCCGCACAAATGGACAGCATCAACATGTCATGTTTAGTTCGTAGCTTTCTCCCGTCCTTCTTATTCCACGACAGGGAGGTTCACATGCTATTTCTAAACAAGAGGAAAATTCAGCAGCAGAGCTGCCTTCAAAAATAAAATACATATGATTTTATGCCCTCATACACAATGCACAAACACATTTCGGTGAGGATAAAAATATGACCACTTTTCATGTGAGCATAGTTGTGTTGACTTTACACCCACGCAACCCACAACTATATTATTTATCATCTTCTACTATCACAGCTTTGACCACCACCCAACCAACCTAGGAACATACACAATGAAAAACACCATTTGAGCAGCATCTGATTGATCAGCCAAAAATAATGACATCGGGTCTTTGATGGAGTAGTCTAGTCCAGACTGTCATGGTTTGGCTCTGTTGTGTTGCTCTCTCTCTCGCTCGCTCGCTCTGCAGCTCAGTTGGAGCGAGGGGGGCGTTCCCTCCAGCTGCACACCTGTGGCCAATGTAATTAGTGAGGTCAGTTTTCACTCACTCAGTTTTCCTTCCTGCTTCATCGGATTATTGACTTGTTTGCCTCACAGCTCAAGCCCGTTTTATAGACTCGTCATCTTGAATTGGTTTTTGGTTTGCAGCGCTGGGCAGTACGTCGCTGGGCCGGAGTGGTCGGACCCTCCGGCCCGGCCGGATGCCCATTTTGTGGGTGGGGCGGGGGGCGGATTAGGCCGACAAATTCTAAAGAATGGCTTAACTAAGCATGGCCGGAGGTGTATTTTAGTCCGGCCCACTATCGGCCCTCGTGCGTGTGACGTGCTCGCGAGGTGGCCAAAATTAATCTCAGCCTACTTGGTGAAAGGCTTATTTTTAGGCTTCTTTCTACTCCCGCGTCGGCACAAGCGACAACTTCTGTTATAGGGATTATGGCAAAAGGGCAGTCAAATAAATAAATTGTTCTCAGATATGTTGTAATATACTTGAGTAAAGATTTTAGAACAAAAATGAGAGTCCCATGTGGGACTATTTCGGGTGTCTGACAGTAATGCAGAAGATGCCAGTGGAAAGACCAATAGTCAGAACAGTGTTTCAGTGATGGGAAGCACACACTTACCTGATCACCACAATAAAACCACCAGATGGAAAAGACAAAGAAAACAATGATGATTAGTGCAAAGGCCAAAAAATGAAAATAAAAAGCAAACTAACACCTATGCTAATCATGAGTGCAGACAATTAATTTGGAGCAATCAACATACTACAAACAAGTAACCATATTGCTTTATTTGGCCCATCAATAATAGCAAACATAATTGATTCATTCTGATTTCATAAATCACAGTATTTTTGTGGGCAATCTTTAACATACTCAGCTGATTGACCATCTGTGTCTATATTTTTACTCAAAATAATCTAATATATCACCATGTAGTTCAAATTACCTTAAAAGTGTTAACATTAACATAGTACTATAACATACAGTAACTAAAATAATGGAAGACATGTCTCTGATTGGACTCTCTAAATTGCCCCTAGGTGTGATTGTGAGTGCGGATGTTTGTCTTTGTGTGCCCTGCGATTGGCTGGCAACCAATTCAGGGTGTCCCCCGCCTACTGCCCGAAGACAGCTGGGATAGGCTTCAGCACTCCCCGCGACCCTAGTGAGGATAAGCGGTATAGATAATGGATGGATGGATGTCTCTAACTGTTTATCATGATTAAAATGGTTAGCCAGTAACATCAAATGCATTCCATAAACCCCATCAGTTTAAAGGACTATTGTATTTGTAATGAACCTCAGTGGTTAGCGGTACTGTTAAACAATCGATGCTTTTGATGCACACGTGTATGTGTGCGTATACATGCGTGTGTGTTGAAAAGCTCGATGTTACGAGGGGAGTGAGAGCTCAAATATTTTTAGTCAGAGAAGTTATGATAGCCGGTCGTGATTCTGGAGGTATGCAGTCTGAGCCAGATTCAGACTCTCATCTCCTCATACAGCCCATCCCATTCCCAACATCACTACTTCTGTTTATCCCGTAAATCTTCACAGTAAGTTCAGACAGACCCAAGGGCAGCCCCTCTGATAATATGTTTGCACAGAAACAGTGGAAGTATGTTATGTATTGAAGGTTAAAAAAAAAACCAACAGCATATTATTTAGTTTACTAGGGTCCCATACATAGTTGGACTTAGAGACTTAGACTTGACTTTATTGATCCCTAAGGTAGTCCAATACAGTATGTGATTATCCATCCATCCATTATCGATACCGCTTACCCTCACAAGGGTCGCGGAGCGTGCTGGAGCCTATCCCAGCTGTCTTCGGGCAGTAGGCGGGAGACACCCTGAATTGGTTGCCAGCCAATCGCAGGGCACACAAAGACAAACATCCGCACTCACAATCACACCTAGGGGCAATTTAGAGAGTCCAATCAGCTTACCATGCATGTTTTTGGAATGTGGGAGGAAACCAGAGTACCCGGAGAAAACCCACGCAGGCACGGGGAGAACATGCAAACTCCACACAGGGAGGCCGGAGCCGGGATCGAACCCACGACCTCTGAACTGTGAGGCGGACATGCTAACCAGTCGCCCACCGTGCCGCCTATGTGATAATCATATTACTTATATTCTATTATTGCATTTTCTCTTCAAATTGTGGCAGATGTGTTAATTGACCAATATTCAATTTATTGTGGTTGGAGTTCGAAGGGGTATAAATTTCCACTAACGGCTAATACAACTTGTATATTTGATCTGATTAGTTTTTGGTGTACCTGATGTTGTAAAAATATGGCTTTGAGGTAGATGTCAAGTTGAAATGTACATTCTGACCAGAGAGATTCTTGAATAAGGCTTGGTATGCCATAATCATTGGATGTCTTTAGGTAGGAATTAAAATATCTGGGCATGATATATTTGTCAGACAGACAACGGATTACAGAATTACTAAATAATTTGAGTAGTGATTTGTTGAAAATCTGCAACTTCATACCTCTTACAAGAACCCCATACGTTTGTCATCTCATTGATAATGACGTAGACATGTAGACAATCAGGGGTGCAGATGGGATTTTGATTTTGAATGTATATTATGGTGTGTTTCAGTTTGGTTTTTGACTTTAGTTTCATGTTTTTCCTTGTGTTCTTTTGTCTCTCTCATTAAGTTATTGGGTCCACCTGTGCTTGTCATCCCAGTCCCAAGTGTTAGCCAATCAGCTCCCTCTAACCCTTTGTGTGTTGTGGAAGCCAATGTTCATCGCTGTCTTGTGAATTTGTCTGTATTTACTTTCCTGCTCTCTTTCAGTCCTTGTTGGTTCGTTGTCAATTGTATGTTGTCAGGTCAATGTCCAAGTCCAAGTCCTTTTTCCGAGTGTTTGTTTAGTTTCTTTGATCCTTGTTGTTTTTGGACTTAAGATTTTTTAAATATGTTTGCCTTTGTTTTTTTCTTTAAATTAAATTATTCATTCTCCGCACACCTGCCTTGTTTCCCTGTTTCCTCAACCAAGCATCTCCCGACAGAACGAACCGACCTGAAATTTACCGGGCAGGACTGGCATCATCACGTTCTTTGTGAAAAATACCTGGCCGGAAAACCGTGACTTGCTGACATGAGGGAAGCTCTTCAGAGCCTAAAATGAACATCTTGGCTGCACGAGTTCCCCACCTGGCACCTCCAGCTAATTTCTGGTTCTGAGCCTGTTCCGGCGGCGCACGTCCTGGGCCGCCACCCAAGGGTGTTCCTGTTACGGTGGTGTAAGCTCTGGCCGCTACCCAAACATGTTCCCATTCACAAGCCCTGTGACCGCCATCCGAGCCTGTTCCCGTTCCTGCAGCACAAGCCCTGCGACCTGTTACGGTCCCAGCAGCGCATACCTTGCGGCCACCACCCGAGCCTGTCCCTGTCCCAGCGGCGCAAGCCCTGCGACCGCCACCCCAGCCTAATTTGCCACCGAAGCCTCTTCCGTCGGTGCGAGTCGTGCAGCCGATGATTGATAAACATCATTATGACTTATGATCTTGACTTAATTCTCCTCAGCGTAACATAACTAACAGAAGATTGCCAAAATACTATTATAAATGATCGGCGGCACGGTGGGCGACTGGTTAGCACGTCCGCCTCACAGTTCAGAGGTCGTGGGTTCGATCCCGGCTCCGGCCTCCCTGTGTGGAGTTTGCATGTTCTCCCCGTGCCTGCGTAGGTTTCCTCCGGGTACTCCGGTTTCCTCCCACTTGGATGGTAAGTTGATTGGACACTCTAAATTGCCCCTAGGTGTGAGTGTGGATGATTGTTTGTCTCTGTGTGCCCTGCGATTGGCTGGCAACCAGTTCAGGGTGTCCTCCGCCTACTGCCCAAAGACAGCTGTGATAGGCTCCAGCACGGCTGCTTGTGAGGATAAGCGGTATAGATAATGGATGGATGGATGGATGGCGTTGGAATGAAGTTGAATGATACTGAATGAAAAACATGCATGGTAAGTTGATTGGACTCTCTAAATTGCCCCTAGGTGTGATTGTGAGTGCGGATGTTTGTCTCTGTGTGCCCTGCGATTGGCTGGCAACCAATTCGGGGTGTCCCCTGCCTACTGCCCAAAGACAGGTGGGATAGGCTCCAGCACGCCCCGCGACCCTTGTGAGGATAAGCGGTATCGATAATGGATGGATGGATATTATAAATGAGGCAACACAACAAATTTTAGTTTCCTGGACAAATGTAGCAGTGGCAAAAAAGGCCTCAGAGTGGCTGCCATTTTTAAATCATTATTTCAGTGTAAAGACATGTTATTGGGTGATTGTGATCCATTTGAATATCTCAGTCTATTGAGTTAAAGGTGATGCAAATATTATTGTTGTAATCATTAATAGATCACCAAGACATTAAGGTAAATTTATGGAGGAATTTGAAGAAAGGCTGTCAGTAATCTGTACTGGCTGACTACCTAGTCATATCTGGTGATTTGAACATTCATGTTGACAACAATTGGATATAAAAATCTGGATCTCAATATGGATTAGATAAAATAAATTAAAAAAATAACTTTATATTACATTTGACCAAGAACAGACAGGTCATTTCAATTTTAAATAACGAACAATTTAAAATAAAAATAGAGACAACAGGCTGAAAGTATGCTTATGTTACATTATACAACGCCCCCCCCTCCACCACCCTGAAGCCAAGTTGCCTCCGTCGCGTAACGCTGATAAATGTGTCCATATAAATCAAAATAATAAAATTGTGCGCTTAGTACACATTATCACTGAGCTACGATGGTAACATTTAGCTTAGATTCACACATGTAGAATTGCATTAAAGTTACGGTAAAATTAGGACTGTATGTGAATTTGGGGGGATTCACCGGAGCCCCTAATCCAAACAGTCACTCGAATCAAAGACCGTGGCCGGACACAGTTCACAAATTCATGCCAGCGTGGATTCCTTTTTTTTCGCCGGGAAAATTTACGGTTTCCCCCAAATTTAAGTGACCCAAATGACACGAAAATGAACCGGAAGTGACCCAAATGACCCGGAAATTAACCGGAAGTCTTTCTTCCCTTCTGATTTTATTCCAGGCTATTTTATATAATTTGAGGTCATTCAACTTCATTCAGTATCATTTCAACGCATTCCACAGTTTTTCAAAGAGGTCATTCAACTTCATTCAGTATCATTCAACTTCATTCAGTATCATTCAACTTCATTCCAACGCCATCCATCCATCCATCCATTATCTATACCGCTTATCCTCACAAGCAGCCGTGCTGGAGCCTATTACAGCTGTCTTTGGGCAGTAGGCGGAGGACACCCTGAACTGGTTGCCAGCCAATCGCAGGGCACACAGAGACAAACAATCATCCACACTCACACCTAGGGGCAATTTAGAGTGTCCAATCAACTTACCATCCAAGTGGGAGGAAACCGGACTACCCAGAGAAAACCCACGCAGGCACGGGGAGAACATGCAAACTCCACACAGGGAGGCCGGAGCCGGGATCGAACCCACGACCTTTGAACTGTGAGGTGGACACGCTAACCAGTCGCCGACCATGCCGCCTCATTCCAACACATTCCGCAGTTTTCATTCAGCTTCCTTTCCCTTCACACGCAATTTCTCCAGAAATTGCATTCTCTAGTTATTAATGATGGTCATCAAATACAATTGGTTTTGGTAAATTGGTAAAATTGGTAAAAAAAATTTTAATGAAAAATGTTTTGGGTTAGGTGAATTACAAAGGATTTTGGATCCACACTATGTCAAGTTAAACAGCTGGCTCAAAGTAAGTTGAGAGATAAAAACTGTGTAAGATTCTATATAGAAATGTCCATTCCGTTTCCCCCACCTGTCCCGCTGAGCGATAAATACTGTGTAAGATTATATATATATATTTTGTAAGATTATGTACAGGAATGTACAGGCAAATTAGAACTTTAGTAAGATTCAGCACAGCCCGGGGGTTAACAGGTATGAATTTTAAAAGTCAATTGTCATCCTCAGATATGGCGGTCTGAAGGTCTGTTTTATCCTTTGCAGCTGAAGCTCACGTTATGGTGATGAGCCTTTCCAACATTCTTTCCCTCTCCAGCCCATCCAACAATGAAGATAAGGCATGGCAGTGAGGCTTTTCTGCATGTCCTGAAGATAACAATTTGATTTATAATTTGCTTTAGAAAGATGGACAGAACATAATTACTACAACTAAGTTGTGAGTAGCAAATTATCAAGTCCCGGATAAAGAAGCTGCACAGCTCTCCTAAAACAAAACAAAAAAAAAAGCATTACAAAAAAAAGTTTCAATAAATCAGTGATACCAAATGTAATTGATCACCATGATCAATAATTACATACTATTTTTTTTCAAACAAGGATAAGCGTCTAGAATAAGTATGGCTCTATTAACTTCTATTATGGACAAGTCTCGTCTTGCTTCATACTGAAGATCTAAATTCTGGGACACACTGTCTTGATTCGGCTTTGTCTTATTTTATGTTTCTTGCGAGGTTATAATGTACAGTTCGAATAAACTGACTACTCTTGTCAACTAAAATGGAGAAGAATACAACAGTATTTCAGTATTACATTTTTGACAAATTATCTATTGTCAAAATTGTGAATTTGGGGGGATTCACCGGAGCCCCTAATCCAAACAGTCACTCGAATCAAAGAGCGTGGCCGGACACAGTTCACAAATTCATGCCAGCATGGATTCCTTTTTTTTCGCCGGGAAAATTTACGGTTTCCCCCAAATTTCCGTTTTTTCATGCCAAAAATCCCATTCATATCCAATGGCACATTCAACATTTCCCATTTCCACCATTCCAATTTAAAATTCACAAGATTCAACTCATTCAACTCACATTGGTAAAGCTATTCAACACACCCAAAATTCCTATTTCCCACACATTCAACTCATTCACCCTTAAAAAACCCACACCAATTCCACCATTCATTCCCATTGCCATATTCAACAATTCACATTTACATCATTCCAATTTGAAATTCACAACATTCATCTCATTCAATTTATATTGGTCAAGCTTTTCAACACACCCAAAATTCCTATTTCACACACATTCAACTCATTCACCCTTAAAAAACCCACACAAATTCAACTATTCACCATTCATTTCATTGGAAAATTCAAGTTTTCACATTTACACCATTCCAATTTCCACAAATTCAAGTCATTCAACTCATTCAACTCACATTCAGCTTTTCAACACCCCCAAAATTCCTACTTCCCACACATTCAACTCATTCACCCTTAAAAAACCCACAAAAATGTAACAATTCACCATTCATTTCCATTGGCACATTCAACTTTTCACAGTAACACCATTCCAATTTCCACAAATTCAAGTCATTCAATTCATTCAGCTCACATTCAGCTTTTCAACCCCCCCAAAATTCCTACTTCCCACACATTCAACTCGTTCGCCCTTAAAAAAACCATAAAAAAATCAACAATTCACACCATTCATTTCCTTTGGAACGTTCAACTTTTCACATTTACACCTTCCCAATTTCCACTAATTCAAGTCATTCAACTCACATTCAGCTTTTCAACACCCCCAAAATTCCTTTTTTTTGGCCGGGAAAATTTACGATTTCCCCAAAATTTCCTGTTTTTCATGCCAAAAATTCCATTAATTTCCAATGGCACATTCAACATTTCCCATTTCCACCATTCCAATTTAAAATTCACAAGATTCAACTCATTCAACTCACATTGGTAATGCTATTCAACACACCCACAATTCCTGCTTCCCCAAAATTCAACTTATTCACCCGTATGAAAACCAAAAAATTCCACCATTCATTTTCCATTGCCATATTCAACAATTCACATTTACATCATTACAATTTGAAATTCACAACATTCATCTCATTCAACTCATATTGGTCAAGCTTTTCAACACACCCAAAATTCCTATTTCCAACACATTTAACTCATTCACCCTTAAAAAACCCACAAAAAAAATCAACTATTCACCATTCATTTCCATTGGCAGATTTAACTTTTAGCATTTACACCATTCCGATTTCCACAAATTCAAGTCATTCAACTCATTCAACTCACATTCAGATTTTCAACACCCCCAAAATTCCTACATTCCACACATTCAATTCATTCACACTTAAAAAAAAAACACATACAAATTCAACTATTCACCATTCATTTCCATTGGAACGTTCAACTTTTCACATGTACACCTTCCCAATTTCCACAAATTCAAGTAATTCAACTCATTCAACTCACATTTAGCATATCAACACCCCCAAAATTCCTACATTGCACACATTCAATTCATTCACACTTAAAAAAAAAAAAAAATTCAAGCATTCACCATTCATTTCCATTGGCAGATTTTACTTTGAGCATTTACACCATACCAAATTCCACAAATTCAAGTCATTCAACTCATTCAGCTCACATTCAATTTTTCAACACCCCCAACATTCCTAAGTCCCACACATTCAACCCATTCACACTTAAAAAAAACACAAAAATTCAACTATTCACCATTCATTTCCATTGGAACATTCAACTATTCACATTTACACCTTCCCAATTTCCACAAATTCAACTCATTCAGCTCCCATTCAGCTTTTCAACTACGTCAAAATCCCTACTTTCCACACATTCAACTCATTCACAAAACCCACAAAAATTTAACTATTTACCATTCACTTCCATTCAATCGTTTCATATTAACACCGTCCCAATTTCCACAAATTCAAGTCATTACACTCATTCAACTCACATTTGGCTTCTCAGCACCCCCAAATTCCTACTTTCAAAAACATTGAACTCATTCACTTAAAAAACCCACAAAAATTCACCATTAATTTCCAGTGGACCAGTGTTATTGCCCCTTGGTCTCCCCAGTGCGGCGGCCATCTTGGACAGGGACATTAGCTGGACTAGGGAAACATGCCCCGAGGTCTCCACAGTGCGGTGGCCATCTTGGGCGGGAACATTAGCTAGACTAGGGAGACTCACCCCGAGGTCTCCCCAGTGCGGCAACCATCTTGGACAGGGACATGAGCTAGACTGGGGATACTTACCCCGAGGTCTCCCCAATGCGGTGGCCATCTTGGGTAGGGACATTAGCTAGATTGGGGAAACTTACCCTGAGGTGTCCCCAGTGCGGCGGCCATCTTGGACAGGGACATTAGCTAGCCTGGGGATACTCACCACTAGGTCTCCATAGTGCGCCGGCCATCTTGGGCAGTGACCCCCAGTGACCCAGAAGTGACCCAAATGACACAAAAATGAACCGGAAGTGACCCAAATGACCCGGAAATTAACCGGAAGTCTTTCTTCCCTTCTGATTTTTTGTCCTCCTTATTCCAGGCTATTTTATATAATTTGAGGTCATTCAACTTCATTCAGTATCATTCAACTTCATTCCAACGCCATCCATCCATCCATCCATTATCTATACCGCTTATCCTCATAAGGGTCGCGGGCGTGCTGGAGCCTATCACAGCTGTCTTTGGGCAGTAGGCGGGGGACACCCTGAACTGGTTGCCAGCCAATCGCAGGGCACACAGAGACAAACAATGATCCACACTCACACCTAGGGGCAATTTAGAGTGTCCAATCAACTTACCATGCAAGTGGGAGGAAACCGGACTACCCAGAGAAAACCCACGCAGGCACGGGGAGAACATGCAAACTCCACACAGGGAGGCCGGAGCCGGGATCGAACCCACGACCTTTGAACTGTGAGGCGGACACGCTAACCAGTCGACCACCGTGCCGCCTCATTCCAACACATTCCGCAGTTTTCATTCAGCTTCCTTTCCCTTCACACGCAATTTCTCCAGAAATTGCATTCTCTAGTTATTAATGATGGTCATCAAATACAATTGGTTTTACAATTTACAAATAAAATTTTTTTTAATGAAAAATGTTTTGGGTTAGGTGAATTACAAAGGATTTTGGATCCACACTAAGTCAAGTTAAACAGCTGGCTCAAAGTAAGTTGAGAGATAAAAACTGTGTAAAATTCTATATAGAAATGTCCGTTCCGTTTCCCCCACCTGTCCCGCTGAGCGATAAATACTGTGTAAGATTATATATATATATTTTGTAAGATTATGTACAGGAATGTACAGGCAAATTAGAACTTTAGTAAGATTCAGCACAGCCCGGGGTTAACAGGTATGAATTTTAAAAGTCAATTGTCATCCTCAGATATGGCGGTCTGAAGGTCTGTTTTATCCTTTGCAGCTGAAGCTCACATTATGGTGATGAGCCTTTCCAACATTCTTTCCCTCTCCAGCCCATCCACCAATGAAGATAGGGCATGGCAGTGAGGCTTTTCTGCATGTCCTGAAGATAACAATTTGATTTATAATTTGCTTTAGAAAGATGGACAGAACAGAATTACTACAACTAAGTTGTGAGTAGCAAATTATCAAGTCCTGGATAAAGAAGCTGCACAGCTCTCCTAAAACAAAACAAAAAAAAAAGCATTACAAAAAAAAGTTTCAATAAATCAGTGATACCAAATGTAATTGATCACCATGATCAATAATTACATACTATTTTTTTCAAACAAGGATAAGCGTCTAGAATAAGTATGGCTCTATTAACTTCTATTATGGACAAGTCTCGTCTTGCTTCATACTGAAGATCTAAATTCTGGGACACACTGTCTTGATTCGGCTTTGTCTTATTTTATGTTTCTTGCGAGGTTATAATGTACAGTTCGAATAAACTGACTACTCTTGTCAACTAAAATGGAGAAGAATACAACAGTATTTCAGTATTACATTTTTGACAAATTATCTACAAATAAATAGATTGCACCCTTGCGGCTCACGTACAGTCAGGTCAATAAAGGTAGATCAGGTCAATTGCTCTCGCTACATTCTAGCTTTCCGTTGCACTGGTTGGTCAGATTCTATCATGTGGTATGGATCGATCATGAAGGATGGTGTACTCACTCTATGGGCCCAATAAAACTGAAACACATTTGGAAGTAACACTGAAGTAAGAAAATCTCTGGTGACATGCAATGAGCAAATTGGAATTGAAATCAACAGGCATCATTTTGAGATTCCTTGGCTTGGTTAACATTTAAGTTGCTTTAGATACCTTTACTCCGTTAGATATTTCTAACCAACAAAGTGTGTTATTGAATACCTTCAAAAAGCATAATACCCCATTTTAAATGTATGCCATATGTTTGATCTGTTAAAGCCTACAGAACATCCCAAACGTCTTTATCCAGAAACAAAGCTTGACTTGTCCAGGGTTGATTTTTGATGTAACCAAGTGTGTCATTACTGTTGAAAATTTGCCATTCACAACATTTGACAACGAATAATTAAGTGAATCACAGATTTTATTTGCTGGCCTATTTATCTGTCCTGTTCTTGAATAAACACATGGAAATTACAAGTTGTTTGTTTTAATCTGATTCAATTATTAATCGACTGATTAATCGCTCGTTAAAATAATTGTTAGTTGGAGCCCTACACTTGTGTTGAAATAGCTTGAACAAAAGCATATTCGGACTATGACATTTCAGAGCGAGTTATTGTATAGGTGATCATGTTCCATTCAAGTTGTACTTTTAGTACAATTAAAGATTTCATGTTCTGATTCAGTAGTTCTTTAGTCTTCACTGAATCAAAAAGTACAACTTTTGCATTTTATTAGCTAATCTCAAAAAGCAAATTTGGAAGAAAATAGTTTTAAGAATATCTGTCTTGATATGTTGCTTAGGGCGGCACGGTGGTCGACTGGTTAGCACGTCCACCTCACAGTTCAGAGGTCGTGGGTTCGATCCCGGCTCCGGCCTCCCTGTGTGGAGTTTGCATGTTCTCCCCGTGCCTGCGTGGGTTTTCTCCGGGCACTCCGGTTTCCTCCCAAATTCCAAAAACATGCATGGTAAGTCGATTGGATACTCTAAATTGGCCCTAGGTGTGATTGTGAGTGCGGATGTTTGTCTCTGTGTGCCCTGCGATTGGCTGGCAACCAGTTCAGGGTGTCCCCCGCCTACTGCCCAAAGACAGCTGGGATAGGCTCCAGCACGCCCCGCGACCCTTGTGAGGAGAAGCGGTACAGATAATGGATGGATGGATGGATATGTTGCTTAGAGTAGGTGTTTTGAGCGTATTCTAAGCCTAAATAGCCTCATTAAAACGAGTGTTTAAAGATCATTTTTTTATGATTTAACTGACTGTTTTGTTGCTTAGAATGAGTATTTTAAGCCTTTTTTTAAATCTTAAATTGTGCGGGCAGCGTGGGATCGATTCCCGCTCAGTGACAGTGTCTATGTGTGCCCTGCGACTGGCTGGCGACCAGTCCCGGGTGTAGTCTGCCTTCGCCCATTGACGGCTGGGATAGGCTCCTGCAACTCCCCGCGACCCTATAGAGGATAAGCGGTTTGGAAGATGACATAGTTCTCGATATTTTTCTTATTTCAAGAAATCTGGGTTAGTAAAATTTTCTTGCTGCACTGGCAGATAATTTCACTTGTTTATGGTAAATTTACACTAAAAACAAGTGTATTTTATCTAGTTTTTAGGAGGCGTGTTTTTGCAGTGTGTATACACTATGCAGTGATGCATATTTTTCTCTGGCTTCTATTTTTTTTTTTCTGAAATCCAACCAAGGTTTTGTTTAAACTCCTCATCCCTAGAGTAAGGCAGGCCAATCCTGTCTCACCCTAAAGTTTTTGAGATCTTTCATAACCATCCGCTTGTGAGTATTTTTTTCTTAGTTGAGCTCAGATGTTAGGGTGTTTTTTTTAAAACACATTTTATTCATGCTTAGCATGCCATTATTTTAAGGCCAATTATCCTTAGTTAATTTATAATGTAGTTATATAAAGGACCAGAGCTGGGCAGTCCATCCCTGGGCCGGACCGGTCGGACCCTACAGCCCGGCCGATGCCCATTTTTGGGGCGGAGGGGTGGGGGGTGACAAATTTTAAAAAATGGCTGGACTAAGCATGGCCGGAAGTTGATTTTAATCCGGCCCACTAATCGCCCCTCATGCGTGTGACGTGCTCGCGAGGCGGCCAAAAATAATCTCAGCCTACTCGGTGAAAGGCTTCTGTTTAGGCTTCTTTCTACTCCCGCGTCGGCGCAAGCGACAACTGCTGTTAAAGGGATTGTGGTATTCGCCCCCTCTTGTATGTCCCAGTTGCAGGTGGGAGGCGCGGGTTACATGATGTGACAATGTTTATGAATATGGCCGGAGGGTCGTGGCCGGAAGGGTACCCAAGTCAAGGGTGGAGGGGCGCGGCCGGACTGGCAAAAAATGGTCAAGTGCCCAGCTCTGTAAAGGACATTTTTTAGGATTGCTCAAGATAGGGGTGGGCAATATGGACAAAAAAATATATATCAATATTTTTTCCAAAAAATAATTCTAATTTGACGATATTCTACAAAAAAAATATTTGAAATCTGCACTTGCTTCACAGACCAATTTTAAATTCCTAAATACAGCTTCTGTAAAACATAATGATATTGTATGACAATATTTAACAATAAAGAACAAAAAAGTATGTATGGACTTGCATTGATTTTTGGTAATATGTATGTCATTTAAATGTCTCTGGTGTTATTCCATAATGATGACATTTTGAGTTGCAGTAAGTACTGGTGTACCACTGCCAACTACTAGAGCAATCAGAATGAGGAAAAGGTGTTAACTACAGCAATCACAATGAGAAAACATTTATTCTATATGTCACGTGTGACAAAGTGTCACCCAGCGAGTGAAGAAAAGGACGTCGTCATGACAACACCCATTCTCATACACTGGCCGCCATATTCAGAATAAAGTTGAATAACAAAACTGCAATTTACCGAAAAGGGCATTTTCCTATCATTCATCGCTGAAATATGTTGACTTGTGACTTCATTCATATTTGGGTGTATCCTGTATTCGGCGAATGATTATCACTTTCTCCTCCTCTGCCGTCAATGCACCCTGATTTTCAGCATTTCCTCATAATTTGCGGCCATCGACTGACTCGAGTAATTATGCTTTTAGAGGCAGTACTAATACTCGATAATGTAAAATTACACATCGTGTAAGCAAGATTGATGAGGATATCGATGACTATATATATCGCCCATCTTTAGCTCGAGAATATGTATTCTTCTAGAAAGAACATTGTTTGTCTTTCTCTGTAACGGGGAATGTTCTGTGTTGTTAGTTCATGGCTGTGCACCTAAGTTGGCTGGTGAAACAATAAAATGTAAAAGTTAAAGACCCATGCATGTTCAAGAAATGTATTTTAAACATACCATGCTGAAAATAAATGTCAGGGATATTTGTTTTCATTTACTTCACTAAGAATTATTCCTGACTTTTTTGTAGGGTAAAATGACCTCCAAAAGTCTTGGTCTTGGTCTCGGTACCCTCTAGTCTTGGTTTACTAGACTTGCTCTGGAAATCACGATGCATCAGTTTTTACTGTACGCCAAGGACAAATGATTTGTCTTAAAAAATAGAGCCCCAATACTTGATATTTTGGACATTTGCATTTAGTAAGCAATGTTTTTATTCCAATAAAAAAAATGGGATGTGTGAAACACAGGACACAGTAGTGTTTTTGTATGTTGTGAACTGTTTTCCTGTTTTCTCATTGACAAAGCTCCAGTTAGACTCCATGAAGCTCTTTAGATTATCAACAAAAAAAAATGCAAGTGTAAAGCTCACTACTGCAACATGTCTCTTGTTTGTTATCCCATATGCTTAAGGTCCAGTTTATATTCTCTATCGGGAGCCTGCAGGCGTGCCTATCCGGAAATGTCTTACCCCAACTGTCCTCCTGATTTAGATTTCAGGAGCAATAAAATGAGCTGAGTAGTGACCTTGGACAAATAAAGGGACACAATTTTTTATGTTAAGATGTCAGAAGAAAAAAAGTTACAACAGTTGAAATGGGCTAGGAGAGAGAGAAAGATAATTACTAATCTTTTAATCTTTTCTGTAAAAGTTTCCGGGACACCAGTGAACAGGGAATGTTACATCTCCTGTGGGAGTTATAAGGCATATTTTTTTCTCGCTACCCTTGTATTATAAAGTACCCTGATTCGATTTGCTGGAATCCATTATTATCATCTGGTTGAATTTGTGCAAAATGCATGATTTTAATGCTCCCATAACAAAAGTCTCACTATACACTGACTAAAACATGACGGTTGAAAGTTGCCCTCTTAGCCTAATCTAGGTGTTTTTAAAGTTGCCCTCTTTTTCACTGTTTTGGTCAATAAATCAATTTTAAGTATTGCAATTTATGAGCTTGTAAACACATCACTTATTTGTGCTAGTTGGAACCAGATAAGTAAGCGATACAAAACTGTTGCATGCTCTTCATAACCCCCTAGTACTCCATAGGCACTGGTAAATGTCTAAACCAGGGGTCACCAACCTTTTTGAAACGGAGAGCTACTTATTTTGATTAATATGAAGGGATTAGGTCTGCTTGATTAAGCGATTTTGAACCGGAACCGAATTTTCTGGATAAAACTATGTTAAAAACGTACAAATCGGCACATTCAATTTTTTTATGTTTGGTGTATCTAGGCCACCGTAGTTTCCTCTGCATTTCCGCTTCATCCCACAAGCGTGCAGTCCGGAAAAACTACAACAACACAGGCGCTACCGGCGACTCTGCTATTTGCTCAGGCAAGTGAGCGTTTAGTTAATAAATCGGGCAAATATAGATCTGTAGTGTAGTGTGTGCCTCACATGTACAATACAATGCGTGAGCAAGTAACTCAACGTCTGAAAGGCGTCACTTTTTTTCTCCTCTACACTGGACCTCTGGTCATGACTATGCATCTGTACTTAAGATTGACAGTGCATTGTATTGAGTGACAGTTTTAAATAATCATTGATTCATGTTTAAGTAAGACCAGGGTGAAAGGCACTAGTCACTAAGTGGTTGGCAAAATGACTTGCTGACAGATTGTTTGGTTTACTTTGGAATTGTCTACCTTCTCTCATGTTGATGATTTTGTTTCAGATGGTATATGCACAAAAATGCAAAGTAGTGATGGGACGAAATGGCCGAGGCTCCTAAGCTTGTGTCGAGTAATGGGAGGGGCGTTTCCATGAAGCTTGAATCGAGGCGCGCGCCATTTTGGCAAAACCCGTAAATGATGACGTGTGAAGCCTCGCCGGCCAGCTGAATCGCGTGCACGCCTTGGGAGTGATCCGACGTTTGGCGTGCATTGCAAACACAGTACAGACTACGGTATAAATTGGTTTCAAAACGCAATGGCGATCGCCTGTTATCTCACATTTTGTGGATTTCGGGCTCCTGTCCTTGTTACACCTGTGCGTAATAGTGCAACTAGTGCAATCTTTTATCGAGCCTTGTCCGTTGCTTGCGATGGAAACTGCACGGAAAAGCCGATCCTCCCCTGTATGGAAACATTTTGATTTGATTGCTTCCAATAAGGTAAGGGAGGAAAACTACATTAATATAAATGTGACAATGCAGCTTTTCACATGTTCTTGTGTCTAACTTTTGTTATTTCACAGGTGAAGTGTCTGTTGTGTGCAAGGGAACTTGTATACAACAATAACACCTCTTCTATGTTGAGGCATTATAGAGCCTTGCATGAGAGCATCTGTGCCTTGTGAACGAATATTTTATAAAGCTCGAGAAATATTGTCCAATAAAAGAAATCGTTTAAAGCCAGCCACTGTGGGAAAGCTATTATTTCTAAATAAAAATGGATAACAAATTATCCTTAGCACTTGTTATATTTTGTTCACATACTAAATTACTAACACAAGCACATTCATATCTTTGCCATAAGCAAATAGCCATTGAATTCTTAACACTGTTGACCTCTTGGGTTTCTAGACCACTTGATGGCGCCATAGAGTAAATGAAGCACCATGAAGCTTTGGTACATGTGCAAACGAATTGGCTTGCAAAGCTTCATTGCTTCATGGGGCTTCATTTGGCCATCCCTAATGCAAAGTAAGAAGAGATCAGGACATGAAGGGAGTTTGCATCATCACTCTGTGAAGGTTTGACGTACTGAAAATGTGTCATTATCTAACTCAAATTTTTAAGCTGTAAGACTTCATCATAAAGAACAAAGCATAAAAGGACCATAGCAACTGCAGAGCAACTGATCACGTAAACAACCAGTTATAACAGGAATTTTTGAATGCGTTCATACAGTAGGACTCCATCCACAGTAATTAAAAAAGAAAAAAAAAGAAAGAAACATTTCATCATTGTTTCTTAAATGGCATGTTTTAATTACTCAAAATATTTTTCTTCTATCACTCTTGGTTTTATTGGATACTTAAAAAGTTCAATTTTTTTTTGTGTCACCCTGTACAAGTGTGGGGAGCAACTATGTGGTAGGAAAGGGGCTTATTTGGCTCTTGTGTATGCAAAAAATACACTGAAGTCAAGTAATAATTCTAATCGCTCACTTTCACATGAGTTTTACAAATTAAATTTGTAAAACGTGTAACCGTTACATACTTGTTCAAAACTGTACTGTACATACTGTATGTTTTTGTTGTTTAAATAATGACTTCCTATGAAGAACAAATAGCTCCTCAATGTCGCTGGTCTGGTGTCTGATGTAAATGGAAAGATAAAAGTCATTTGCCAAGGTCACAAGTTCAGACTTTTATTAAACTGTCGGAAGCATGTCCTTAGGGGTTCAGATATAGGCATGGATTATGACAAACTGTCTAGAAACACACACATCTCATGAGGGATATATCAGAGCAGTAGCAAGTGTGCACACTCTTACACACAGATGCCTTGAGGGGAGATCAAGCTGTCACCTTTAAATGACCTCCAACAAAAGGACCATTGAAAAAAAAAAGTGCCTACGTGGTGGCAAGAGATAATCTATTGTTTCAATGTTGGCTCAACATAGCACAATCCAAACACCAGGTCTTCACAGGGACATCAGTGTAAAATATTCTTTTTACATTGCTTCATACCAAAACCTCCACAGTCAAATGGCTTATGATATCATGCAAGACACCAGCAAAACGTCTGATACTTACTGAGAGGCGACAGGATTAACTCCACTAGCATACTTTGCTTACTTTTTCTTTTCTTTATTTTTTCGTAATGCTGCTACATAATGGTATGTTATTGTGACGTGAGAAAGTGTCTGGATATTTTACAAAGCAGGGGATAAGATAAACAGCATGAAATGCATGAAATAAACAGAGAATCAGAGGTGGGCATTTCATCAGGACTGAAGGAAGGTCAGTTAATCCGACACTGATGCATGCCCGTTTTGATGACGAATTGCGGGAAAGAAAAGAAAAAAAAAAACACAGATGGACTAAGCACCAACGGAAGTGGGTTTTTGTCTCTCACCAGAATTGTCAGTACAGACGACCTTCTCAGGCTTTGTCTACACGTAGCCGGGCTTTTTTTAAACAACAAATATTTCTCCCCCACTCCGTGTTGGAATACACATGCTCGTTTGTTAAAAATGCAACTACAGTACACCACAGAAGTGTGTTTTCAAACGCATTTACAAGCATGCCAAGCCTGTAGGCGGCAGTAGTGAGCCAAATACCGACCATTCATAAGGAACTTCAGTCCTTTGATGTCACTTCTACGAAACCAAAAACATGCAGCGTCAGGCTCGTTTGTGAGGAAGAGAGGAGGTCAGAACTGCTTTTAAACCTTTCAACGAGAAGCAGTAGTTGGTTGCGGACAAATAAGTAAGCAAAAAGCGCCTCGAGAATGGCTATAACTAATGCAGCTCCGTGCTCCATGCATCCATGTTGACTCTCTTGAAAACACGCAAGCGACATCAGAGCATTTTTGTCGCATATAGACGACGTAAATCTCCGGGTCTAACTGTCCACGGCCAAACGCGGGTCTGGAGATATCCGCAAACCTCCATTGTGGCCGGAGTTTTACATTTTCAATGAAAAAACATCCGTGGACTTGTGGATGATAGGGCTAACCGCAGGCTAAAACAACCGGGTACATGTAGGCAAGGCTTCAGTCTGTCACTGACGGACTGTTGTTTTGCTGATGACTGACAGAAAGACGAGTCTCGCTGTTTGTTGGCGGGTATGAACATACACTGGGGTTGCTTTGAGCGGACTACATTGACTATGGGCTCGTCTCATTTCTCTAGGTAGGTCTTCACTCCTCTGTTCACATGCTAGCACTTCCCACCACAAATTCCACTGAGGAGGGAGGGGGTAGAAATGTTTAAAGTAATGGCACGATGACTTGTCAATGTCGACATTTGATGGAGGCATCTGCTAAAGATGACGACACATCACTGACGCGTGTCACAAATACAACAGCTGTGTGTCAGAATTATTACTATCACCACAAATGTCCTATTAATACTTTGTCTCAAGTGGGATTAAATATCAATAGTGCTACGCTAGTATTACATTCAGTTGGTTGCCTAGAAAACAGAAATCTACAATCTTTGTTAGAGTCTACTATTTTATGTATTTTTATCTATTAGCAAATACAGCTTTATGGTTATGGTTTTCTGTTCTTGGTGAAATGATTTCTACCCCTGGTTTACATGCAGGGTTGTGCAGTAAAATAAAATGTATTTATGTCAGTATTAATTTTGACTCCTACTTAGCCAAGTGGAAGAAGCATGAATGAAGATGGATCATTAGGAAACGTGTGTGTGCACAGCCTGTCGCCGCAACCAGACTCATGGCCCGGGCGTGCGGCAACTAACTCGACTGGTGTCCAGTGCGCGGCACAAGTCAGTTGACAGAGTTGAGCGTCTGCAGGTCCCGTCCCCGCGGCCGCTCCTCTAAAACAACTCCTGCCTTCGCTGCCTCTAGCGATCGGCTACGAAGCTCCGCTTGGCACCGCACCGACCGCACCGAAGTCTGAATCATTAAGTACGTTTAATGCTTTATATCAGAAGTCTCAAACAACAACATCCCAGGGCCATTTGCAATCCGCATGATGATATTTTGTGGTGCCCTATATTAACAATCCTTTGTGTGGCCCCCACATTTTTTGCCATATTGTTGCCTTGTATATTTTTTGTTTCTTTTTTTAATCACTTATGGGCTACCATAGCTCAGACCATAATAGCTTTTGGCGTAACATAATTCTGAAGTGACCAAGTGAAAGGAAAATATATCCTGGTACCGCGGTAGTCCCAGTCATGTCTATTTCAAAACCTGCCATGAAGAGGCAGGTTGGTGACAAGAACAGCCAATATATAATACAGGAGAAATATTTTTTTTTTTTTGTTGAGCAAAGGAGGCACCCCAACATGTCTTGAATGCACAGTGAAAGTTGCGGTGCTCAAGAAATCACAAATTACTCAAGAAGACATGCTTTGAAATGTACCAAGTAACTGTAACAGTTAAAGGGCTGGGCGATATTGCCTAAAAATAAAATATCAAATGTTTTCAGACAAAAAAAATGTCCCCCATTTTCCACCAGTTTTTAGTGTTTATCGGTATTTTTTTTTTTTTTGCCTTTTTTTTTTTTTTTTTAGAATTCTTTGGGTTTATACGGAATCAATAATGTCGACTGTTCTACCTACACCCCGTTTTTGTGGAATACTTTATGCGGCCCAGACACACCCATACTCTATCTCCAGTAGCATAGACATATTTTAAGTTTGAGACTCCTGCTTTACATTAATTTCTAATAAAATAAAAAAAATACACAAGAAAATCTTGTTTGTGAAAAAGAAACTTGAATTTGTTAAGCCCATGGGGATTCAGGAGATTTACACGTCTGCCCCGTCTCCAGCTGCATGCTTAACATCGTACTAGGCAGCATTATCAGACAATTTGTGGACATCGTTTCATCCACCATCTAAGGCAGTCAGCAGCAGGATAAATACGTGACGTTGAAAGGAAGATGTGCATTTAAGGTTCAGAATTGCCTGAGGAAATGCAAAGCAGTGACGTTACGACCACACTACAGAGAACTGTAGATAAACTAGTAACACGGCTAGTGCTCAACACTAGATACTGAACTAAATTCTCAACACAGTCTTCTTTGTGCAATGTCATTTCCCAAAACCTCAATTTAAGAGAAAATATACTTCCTGAGAAGTCAAACAAACATAATGAAGTTATTGTCTTTTGTTTTCAAGCATTCAGTTTAAAAATGCAGTGGCAACACCATTTTGACATTGTCAAAACTGGTGGTTAGAGAAATAAACCACGAAGACAGGAGTGGGAATGTCAAAGCTGAATAAACTATCAATAAACACCCCTCTGTCTCAGAAGCTTCCTGCTTTATTTGATTAGGACACAGATGAAGGGTAGGGATGGGTGTGTGGGCTTGGGGTTGGGTCTGGTAAATACTGGACGGTCATGCTTTCTTCCTCCACATTCTCCAGACCCTGCTTAATGGGAAGTTTAGGATGTGAAGAGGAAAGGCATGGGGTTAGCTTCAGCCTAACCTCCCCCATATGGTCTGGGAAAGTGTGACTCGCAAGCCTCCAGGCAACTTCCAACACATCCCAGCTGTTGGCTTTTCAGGGGCACAAGCACTCCATACCCCCACACCCCACCAATGTGTTTTTGGCGAGCGGAGAACCTTTTTTTCATTCATCAATTGACCAGCTACTGACCCTGTAACTCCTGTCTCTGAGCAAAACTTGGGAAGCAGGATGAGAGGAATGTTTCTTATTTAGGAGACCCTACTTTGAAAGAAATTGCAAAAGGCTGTGCCCAAGTGCTGTCAGCACATTAGCAATTACAGTAGGTCATGTTAACCCAGAGCAGCCGTATTGACAGCACAACTGCAATGATCATTTATTGTGACCACTAAAGTGTGTGTAAAAGTATTGTCAGTTTAGAAGAAAATTAACATCAGATACTGGCCTGAGCTACAATTTCCAACATACAAATAAAGTGGTTTTTTTTTTCCTTTTTTGGTGTTCCTTTGTTATACACATCACATATACAGCACTACTGATAGTCTTTTATTGTTTACACTCAGGCTGAACAATTTAGGAAAACGTGATTGTGATCCCCCCAATATTGCTACTGTGATAGAATTAGCTATTTTTACATGATCCTCTTCTTGAGTATACGTTTTAAAAATTAATATTATAGATTAGATGTATGCCAATATAAAGGCATGAAATATGAAAGATGGTTTATTTATCTATTTTAGTTGTAAACTCACAAAATACTTTGGCTGCAGTCATGTAAGTGTTCACCACACTTACACATAGCCATCCATCCATTACCTATACCGCTTATCCTCACAAGGGTCGCGGGGCGTGCTGGAGCCTATCCCTGCTGTCTTTGGGCAGTAGGCAGGGGACACCCTGAATTGGTTGCCAGCCAATCGCAGGTCACACAGAAACAAACATCTGCACTCACAATCACACTTAGGGGCAATTTAGAGAGTCCAACCAACTTATCATGCATGTTTTTGGAATGTGGGAGGAAACCGGAGTACCCGGAGAAAACCCACACAGGGAGGCCGGAGCCGGGATCAAACCCACAACCTCTGAACTGACTGTGAGGCAGACGTGCTGACCAGTCGACTACCGTGCCGCCCATTTTATTTTTATCCAATGCTGTTCCTTACATTTCACTACAGCACTGCAGCACTGTCACTTAGAGTATTTTTTCCTCTGTACTATGTACAGGCCGAAATGAGTGTTCCTCATATTTTTTATGTAGATGTAGGTTGGTGTGTATACACATGTGTATATACACATGTTACTGCGTATATCTACATAGGTTTGATTCTAAATGTTTGCCGTCAATGTTATACATTAATGGCCACATTATGCCGCCGCCCCTGTGTGACCTATATCTTTGCTACTGTAACAATGAAAATTTCCCCACTGTGGGATCAATAAAGGCATTCTTATCTTATCTTATCTTATACATACATATACATATATATATATATATATATATATATATATATATATATATATATATATATACTGTCAAAATAAAACCGAAACTGTCAAAAAACTGATGTTTCAACAAAAATAAAAAGTATTGGATTATCAACCAACAATTTTTGATAATGATTGTTTAAGGGTATGTTTGTTTTAATCAATGATGACTTTTGAAGTCAATATGATCAACTTTCTACATTTTACAACGAAAAATAACATTTATTTTGGGAAAACGAATATTAAATTGTATCAAAAATTCATTTAGATTGATTTTTATGTCAAAACCATGTATATTAATGTATAAAAATACTCTGTAGAGGGGTGAATGAAAAAAAAAATGATCGGCTAGAATAATTATTTTTATTCTTCTGTAATTGTGTGTTTCGGGAGTGACACATTTTAGGGACAGGCAAGATAGTTGGGAAAAGCGAGAAAATACTATTTGAAAATTGGCTGTACTTTTACTATATTTGTGCCCCTTAGATATGGTGCAACATGAATACAATAAAAGTTTTTCTGAAATAAAATATACATTTCACACGTTTTCTAACTGAATTTGAACCAATTCAGTAGAATGGCCCATATATATATAATTATTATTATTATAGTGCTGTCAAGCGATTACATTTTTTTAACTAATTAATTGTGTATATATATATATATATATATATATATATATATATATATAAATAATGATACCAATTATAAAGCTTGCTGCTCTTCGGTCACTTAAAGTGCAAGAAAAGTAAGGAGAACAAATATCTGCTTTATTTTTTTATACATAATGTTTTTTCACCTTTTATGACGTTAACATCTTGGATCTCAAAAGACAAGGAGCGGCGGCAGGCATTCCAAGCGGCGACCCTGACGTCTCATCAATAACATGAGGAGTAACTTCATTTTTGTGAGTGTCTTCAGTTTCATCCAGGAAATCAGACAAGGAAACGTCCGGCCAATATTGACCATTTTGTTAGTGTTTCACTTGTCATTTCATTGGATTTGAGAATAGGTTTGCATGTTTTGACTGTGCTATCAATCTCAAGTTTGGTCAAATATTTTCACAAGCTCGTTGAATAGCAGATAGTACTCCGACTAGTGTTAGTTACACCAAAGTGTCGGAAAGCAACACAAAAGTCATCTTACAACTGAGTATCCTACAACTTTGATGATGAATACAATTATTGTTGGCACACAATTGTTGTTTGTGCAATATTAGACAAACTAAGATTTTGTCAAGTTTCACCTTTCTCGCACTTTCTTGCTCTTCTTTCTCACTGCTGGTCCCATGATTTCTGCTGCTGCTGGTATTAATCCCTGAGGGCTAGCGGTGATCAGACTAGCTAAAGATAGCGACGCGAGATTAACTGTGACGCTCAACAATCTTACTTTTTTCATACTCTACATACAAGTACAATGAAGCTGTACAATGAGGCTCATGCCCCACAAGATCAGTCTCTCTGTGCGGTCTGGTACTGGTCTGTGGTGTCAGAAAGTAGCTCATGCAGCATGCACACAGGAAGTTTTATAGCTCAGAGGGCAAAAAAAAAAAAAAATGAAAACAGTTGAGATATTCCCCTCAAGGCCTCATCAGAATGCATTGTTTACGTTTTTATAATCTGCCCCCGGCCAACATCTTTTCGGTTGGATTCTTCTAACAATGATAAATAGTGACTACCGCCGCCGATGGTATGGAAGGGTATTACACCTTATGCATGCGCAGAAGGTACTTTAATGGTCAGTGTCACTGTCTGTCGTTGCGGTGTATTCCTCCAGCGTGATATGCCGACAGCCGGCCGGACGTCACAGGGGGTAAGCGTCTGTCACTGTTGGCCAGCGTCTTTTTGATCTATCTAAGCCTTAACAGCCAATCAGAGTGACCCAATATCACGACTGGCGACGTTGATTCAACATGCGTAAACGCCCCCAAGACGCTTACTGACGAGTTATGACATTACGACAGTGGCCACTACACCAATCAGACGGCACATTCAGATGCCACGACGCTTCACAACCTCCGACGTCGGTTTGGTCTATCTAGGTATTTAAATTAATGTTGAAGTGGTTCACATTTTTAAATCAAATCTGCACATATTATCAGAAAGAAATTGCATATTGTGTGCATATTTTCTTGTGACACAACCATATTTTTGGTTCATGTTACTTTGTGCTGTTTCCACTTGTTTATTTCCTACATAAAGGTTGGCATGTTTTGTTTTCTCCCATATACAGTTTGTATTCTGCCCTATCTGAATGTAGAGTGTTTATTTCAGCAGATAGCTAACAGTTCTCCATATGTCAAAATGATGATGATGATGATGATCAAATACAAAGTGTTCTCACTTCAAGCTGTTTATTTGTCATATATATTTATTCAAAGTAGAGCTGGGTGAGTAATCAAGTTCTAGGGTGGGGATGTTTTTTTTCTTTCTTAGTGGCTTCGATACTTCAGAGCACATCTTCGCTGAAGATTTTGTTTACACTGGTGAGATGGTGGCCAACAGGGAAGCAGCAATTTGGAATTGTAATTTGGAATTGGTTTGGGTTTGTGTGTCAGGCGATGAGCAGAAAAACAGTGCCTGACTAAGTTATTCAACATTTAAAACAAAGGCATGCAGCAGAAATGTTCTCTTGTACCCAACTCAGAGGACATCAGAAGAGTCAAGATGGGAAAATGCAACACTCTCTAAAAGCAATCAGAAATGTAAGATGTATAATATGCTAATATAGCTAAGACATACAGCCTTGAGTTATAAATTAAACACAAATCCAGACACAAAAGCGGAATAGAAAAAAAAAAGAATAGCAGGTCCAACAAACAGACGAATACGGGACTTTTATTAAAACAAAAAAGAGCGCTGCCACAAACCATCTTCATTTTTACTGTCCTCAAAACAGACATTGCACAGCATGTGCTGATGAAAAATAGATTATCAGCTTGTGAGTGAAGGCGAATTCAGGTGCCAATGCAGTATGTATATCATTCAATGGCATGTTTGTGCTAATGCACTATGCATGAGATGTCCAAGCATCATGTAACATTCAGCAGGTTAGGGACGCTGTAGGTGAGGCCAACACAGCCTGCAGCCAAAGATGCCTGCTTTTCAAAGTGAGCTTTGTCACAGCTCGCTGGTGCCACACATTTAGAAATATAACTAGGGAACATCACACACACATTTCTCCTTATCAGGCAGGCTCATATGCATTGTTACACATACAAACACTTGCCTCATTACGCTGCATGCAAGACAAAATTCATGTTCCTATTACAGGCACAAAATGCTTCAAAGTTTGTATACACACATGCGCGCACACCCCCACACACGCAAACACACACAGCGCTAGGGACATACCCTTTGTGCAGCCAATCTCAAAGTTTCACCTCATATGTCAAGCATACATACACCAAAAAAAAAAAAAAACACATTTAATGAGACTGAAATTACAGGGTAATACTTTATTATGGCAGAAGTATAATTTTGCGAGACTAAGCACCAGACACAAACACAGACAAGGTTACGGTGAATGTATGTAACATACTGTAGAGGTCTTTTATCTTTTTTGTTTTTGTTTTCAGGACTGTCAGAACAACCAATGTTCCCAAAAAGAGGATAACATTGCAACTTTATAAATTTGGAGCTTATTTAGGTGAAAATAATGATTACAATTAGAATGTGGTGAAAAGTGACCCGAGCATCAAAGTGCATTTGCTGTTTTCAACAAAGCAGAACACTAAAGTTGTTCAATGTGGAGTCTAGCAAAACATTGTTAGGGGAAATCTGCTACACACTTTATCTTCAATAAATTCAACTTAAAAAGAAGTAAGTTTTTGTTACTCCCCTCCAAAAATATTAAACAGTAAGGCCAAGACCTTTCTTTTTTGCCTTAAATTGTGATTGATAGATTTGTCTTTTACATTTTATTTCCATATACTGTACATACAACTAGATCTAATCTAGATATACTGACTGACTGATAAAACAGAACAATTTGTTTGAACCCACCAATCGTATTGTAATGTCTGACAGGTGTGTTTTTTAAAATTTATTATTAAGAGCTATATAAATACATTTGACTTGACTTGACGTGTGTTTTGTTGGTGTACAAGTAAATGGTACAGGATTTCTATTCTCAGAGCATTGACTTGACAAGTCCAAAAATTAATAGTTCAACCAAAGAAAAATAATTGGAAAGGCCCCGGAGGTTCTGCGGCTCAGCATGCGGCGTGGTTAAGACCAAGTCGGGCTACCTGTTCCGGGTGCCGGGACACTGGTCGCAATAGCAGATCGGCTTTGCCGGTACACACACTATGGCCACTGTTTGGGGAGTGGCACACCTGTTTTTGGTGCAGACGCGCGGTTTTCTGTCTAAGCCGGTGGGCGCTAGAACCAGCCGGATCGGGGCCCAAAAAATGAAGATTGACACGAAAACCACGGTTGATCTCGGACTGCGGGGCGACCCTCAATACAAAATAAAAACAAAACAAAAAGGGAAGCATCACAAAAAGGAAAAGACGTTCAGGAACCCGGGACGGGTCAAAAAGCGGCTGATTGGCGAAAAGAGTTGGAAAGCCAAGTTTTAGGGAGTGGCAAGTAGTTTCAAAAAGTCTCCTTTCAAGGGCTTCCAACAGAGAGGAGTTTTCAGGAGCGGAGTTTCAAAAGAGAGGTTGTTCAAGAGAGTGCTTTTCAAGAGAGAGTTTTCAAGAGTGCGAGGGGGAGTTTTGCAGGGCCTTAAATAGAGACAGGCATGCATTTTAATTTGGTAGACGCAGGAGAGCTGGTGTCTTTATGCTGATCCTTGCATTGTTGCAAATCCTCTGGCCAGATAACAATTGGGACACCACGGGGTCGGTGATCCTGCCCGGGCCGGCCCGGTTGGCTCATTGGGCCAACGGCTAGCCATAGGACTGACGCGATCATCTTATGACCCAAAAGTCAGAATCGGCTAAGTACGTCTAATGGCAACATTGAGCCAACAAGTTCAACAAACAAATGCACATATCCAGCTAATATTTATCTTATAGCATACGCAGCTCAGCATATACATAAATACTGTACATACAGATACATCTTATGGTTACATAGACTGCTTAGATTAGATTAGACTTTTCTTGCTTCCTTTAAAATGCAGAATTGTGTTTGTCATATATATTTTATGTCTAAAGCAAGACAAGTTTAGCCAATCAATTGGTGTTCAGTAGCATGCTTTCAGTAACTGCCGCATTATTGTATTGTTTTGAACTTATAAAAAATAAAGCTCTTGTGAAAAATAATACTAAATAATCATACAAAAAATATATATTATACTGTTTAAAAACACCCCTTTGAGTAATCCACGGTAAAGTTCACAAATAGGAAAAAGTTCATGAAATTACAGAACAGAAAAATTCATGTGATTTGTCCAAAAATAACTCCTTTTTTTTTTTTTTTTAAATTTAAGAATCGGAATCGTGAATCGTTATCCCTAGTCCTGACTAGGAATGGTACATATGAATTGGCAGTTGGTGGACAAAATTAACGTTGGCATTTTTTACTTGTAAAGATGTAATTATAATGACAACTTATAATTTTGTTTAAAATTTTCTATTTCCTAATTCTAACATATCTACACACATAGCAATTTATTGAAACAAGACAATATGCTTTTTATAAATACATTAAAAATAATATGCAACAGAGTCGGGGTTAGCATGTTGGCTTGGACCTCAGTATGCTTTCCAGTTTCTAATGTGGCCCCTTTGCTAAATTAATTGCCCACCCGCGTGCTTAGTGATGACACTCACCTTTTGAGATGAGTACAGCAGTGAGTTGGAATGATTCAATGTGAATAGTTGTAATTAAAAGTATTTGTTGGTCAATTTAATCTATTTTGCACATTTTTTGAACACAGAAGACAGTGGATAAACAGGTGCGTCTCAAACAAACACCCCCCCGCGCCACGCACACACACACCCACAATAAAGTCTGACATTCTGCATGCATGAGTGCAATTCCTCCTTAATGTGATCATCCTTACCATCTCACACTGAGCTCTATGTATAATACATGCTTTATTCTCTGCCTAAAGGCCAAATGCTGTTGAGTGTGTTGAGGTTCTTTGTGTGAGCAACTCCGTAATAAGCAAAGTGGAACATTATGTAAGTAATGTTATTCATATGATTCTACTGTAATTCAAATGTCTATCATGTCTCAGGATAACTCCGAGTCCATCAATAAAATCTATATGTTCGATATGCATCAAGATACATCAGAATAGAATTAAAAAAAAAAAAATGATGCCTTCCTACTAGGTAAGGGACGAGATCTCGTGCTACGAGATCTCGCGGGATTCTAACACCACGAGATTTCTCGTCCCTGCACAGCATGAGATCTATTTTCTTTTGACGATGTTTTGGAGTCTGGGTGAATATAGCAGACGTCTTAAAAGGAGCTGTCACCGAATGGCAACTTCCGAGGCCAAATCACGGAGTTGCTGTTGTGACCGACAAAGCTCGCAACATGGATGTGGCGATACGTGAGGCTGGCTTTGAGCCACACATTAAGTGATTATCGTGCAGGCAATGAACGCAACGCTAGTGCAGCTGGTCCAAAGTTGGACGCGTATCATGTTTGTTCAGACGTGTCAAGCGTATAGCTTCTTTTTTTCACCGATGCTCAACAGCAGCAGCACTTTTGACGTCTAAATAAAGACAGCTCGAGCTGCCCGCGCACAAACTAATTATGGACGTAATCATGCGCTAGAACAACTCTTGGACATGATGGCTCGCGATCTAGAGCAGCGGGGTGCCGTATCTGCAGCTCTGAGGAGCCCAGAACTATGACGAATTGCAGAAATTTTGACACAGACGCACATTCCTCTTGTTGAAGATCGACTGATAAACAAGTTGAACTCTACAATACAATACAATTTTATTTATATAGCGCATTTCGAAAGTGACTCCTGTTTGCATTTGCACTTTAGAGCTAGATGATTAATTTTCTTGCAGTCTGTTCGACAAAAAACATTTTGAAAACTAAAAAAATTACATTAGGTATTTTTTTATATAGGAAATTTAGCAAAAATCTCGTCTCGTTCTCGCAGACTCAATCTCATGAGACATCTCGTCTCGTGGGATTTTTGTCTTGTCCCATCCCTACTTCCTAATCATAATCAAATCAAAACTGTGATGCAGCAATACATTCTAACCTGTGTATGAAGTTATTATAGCTATTATAGCTGTGTTTTGCTCACCTTGAGACAAACAAACTCTTACTGGGTAAAAAGCCATTCTCTTCCGCTTATTGGAAGTCGGCTTGCAGGGACAGCAGCTTAAGCAGGAAAGCCCAGACTTCCCTCTCCTCTGGAGGGATCCCAAGGAGTTCCCAGGCCAGCCAGGAGACATAGTATCTCCAGCGCGTCCTGAGTCGTCCTCAGGGCGTCCTCCCAGTAGGACATGTCCATAACACCTCACCAGGTGGCATCCTAACAAGATGCCCAAGCCACCTCATCTGACTCCTGTCAATGGGAAGGAGCAGCGGCTTGACTCTGAGCCCCTTAAGTTTGACCGAGAGTCTCACCTTATCGCTAAAGGAGAGTTCGGACACCCTGCAGAGGAAACTCATTTCAGCCGCTTGTATCCGGGATCTTATTCTTTCAGTCACAATCCATAGCTAATGACCATAGGCGAGGGTAGAAACTAAGCCTGCACGATGTGTCTTTTGAACATCGCGATTGCGATGTGTGCATGCGCGATCGTCACATCGTAGAACGTGAGATGTTTTAACTTTTTTTTTTTTCTTAGAACACGCAAACTTTTGTTTTGCTTCATAAAAGCAGCAAGCTACTCCGTGCTCTTACACAGCCTCGCTCACCCCCTGCTTCCTACCAATCAGCCACCGGCCCCTCCCCCTCCACTCTCACAGAAACTGCTGTCCGCCGTGAAAACACTCATGGAGGAGACGACAGCGGCATAAGCAGCAGTGGATTTAGTCCCCAAAAGAAAGTCAACATCCAACATATGAAAGTATTTCGGCTATAAAAAGGAAGATTCAGAACAACAAAACATCCTTGCCAACAGTGCCTCACCGTTGTTGGTGCAATCACCGTCACAAGCCCCTGTATGAGCAGTTCAAAGTGGGACCCGAGGTGAAACTTCATCTACTCGAAAAACAATTACAGATGCTTTCGCCAGCATAACTCCTTATGACAATAAATCCAAACAGCACCGACAAATCACGGATGCAATATGTTTTACAGACCATTTTAGTTATTGTTATATTTTTGTGAACAACTCAGGGGAATAATGCACCTGCTCTTTAAGTTTTAATATTTTTGTTCTAATTTGTTTACAACTTTGCTGCAGTTTCACGGTTTTTTTTATCTTAATGTTATATTTTTGTAAACAACTCAGGCGCTCGTACACCTGCTTTTTACTTTTTTAATATTTTATAGTTTAGTTGAAAGGTGTTTATAACTCTGCTGCTGCTTTAGAGAAATATGTTTAATATTTTGCTGCTGTTTACATTGAAGTGTGAAATACAATGTTAAATCTATTATGTTGAGACATGACCGCTGTGATCCCTTTTATATACAGCAATCATTATTCACAGATGAACCCCCTTAATCTGGATTAAACAATATTATATGAATATAATGATGTCATGGTGAGTTAACCAAATTATTCCCAAACAAATCTATTCAAATCATCTGGTGAAAATTCTAATTTTAACATCGCAATATATATCGCAAACCCGTTTTTTTCCAACATCGTGCAGCCCTAGCAGGAACGTAGATCGACTGGTAAATCTACAGCTTCACCTACTGGCTCAGCTACCTCTTCACCACGAACACCGATACAGAGTCCGCATCACTGCAAACGCTGCATCGATCCGCTTGTCGATCTCACGCTCCATCCTCCCGTCACTCGTGAACAAGACCCCAAGATTCTTGAACTCCTCTGCTTGGGGCAGGATCTCATCCCTGACCTGGAGAGAACACTCCACCGTTTTCTGATTTAGGACCGTGGTCTTGGAATAAGAGGTGATCATTTTCATCCCAACCGCTTCACAATCGGCTGTGAACCACTCCAGTGAGATCTGAAGATCGTGATTTGAAGAAGCCAAAAGTACCACATAATCTGCAACAAGCAGAGATGTAATACTGAGACCACCAAACTGGACGTCTTCAACACATCGGCTACGCCTAGAAATTCAGTCCATAACAGTTATGAATAGAATCTGTGACAAAGGGCAGTCTTGGCTGAGTCCAACCCTCACTGTATATGAATCTGACTTATTGCCAGCAACGTGGACCAAACTCTGACACCAGTTGTATAGTGTCAGATCAATACTAGCCCGTACTAGAGCGTCTGATACTCCATACTCCCGGAGCACCCTCCACAGGATCCGGTCAAAAGCCTTGTCCAAGTCACATCTCATTCACATCTAGACTGGTTGCGTGAACTCCCATGCACCCTCGAGTACGTTGCCGAGGGTGTATAGCTGGTCCACTGTTCGAAGGGCAGGACGGAAACCACACTGCTCCTCCTGAATCTGAGAAACATCTTCCTGACTGACCCTACTCTCCAGCACCCCTGAATGGACCTTACCAGGGAGGCTGAGGAGTGTGATCTCCTATAGTTTGAACATACCCTCAGGTCCCACTTCTTAAAAAAGGCAACCACTACCCTGCTCCGCCAATCCAGAGGCACTGTCCCCAATATCCATGCGAAGCTGCAGAGGCGTGTCGAGCAGGACACCCCCATAGCCTTCAGAGCATTTTGGAACTCTGGGCATATCTCATCCATCTCATCCATCCGCTTTGGCCCCTCCCACAGGCGGTGAGGCCATGGGAAGGGAGACTTGCATTGCCCTTTTGGGCTGAGCCCGGGAGGGCCCCATGAGTGCAGGCCTGGCCACCAGGTGCTTGCCTTCGAGTTCCACCTCCAGGCCTGGCTCCAGAGGGAGGCCCCGGTAACCCGTGTCCGGTCAAGGGAAAACTGGATCCATGTTTATTATTCATCATAAGGGATATCTGAGCCATCTTTGGTCTGGTCCCTCACGTTGGACCTGTTTGCCATGGGTGACCCTGCCAGGGGCTTAAAGCCCCAGACAACTTAGCTCCTAGGATCATTGGGAATCTCAAACCCCTCCCCACCGATAGGTGATCGCTCATGGAAAGGTGGGTGACCATATACTGTTTAAAACAGTATTGCAATTGCCATGATTAAATTTTTGTGATGTTTTGTGGCTTAAAAAAAAATACATATGAATTTACTTCCATTATATTTTAACAAGACTTTATTTTGAATATAACATCTGCTACAGTGGTGGTTCAAGTTTGGTTATTGTTGTTATAGCGTATCAATAATAAGTGTTAGTAATCAAGCTTAGAATGGAGAATATTTGAGATAGGCTCCATCTAAGCTTATCGTCCACAAATGGTTAGATCCTTCAGCAACAAATAGACCAAACTCAAGATACATTTAAAGTTGTTTATGTTTTTTTAATGTACATCACTTTGCAGTTGTTGTTAAAGTCCTCGAGAAATAAAGCTGAGTTGAGCTGAATTTTGTTGGCTAGGGTTTTACATCACATGATGTGGTTGTAGGATTTAGGCATTAATTGTGCTAACAAAGAAGCTATGCATACATCTGGCTGCGTGCCACAACATGAGTGCCTACCTCACACTTAAATCAGTTTAAGTTAAAAAAGAAAATGGGAATATTTGTTTTTTATATAATCAACTGGTTGCTGAAGACAAAACTAAATATTTGGAACATAAAGAGCAGGCCATCTGATTCGACACTCAATCTCAATCAAAACTCAACAGTCTAACTGCAACAACATGAATTGCCCGTGGTATCCTCCCTTCTGCTTAATATTTTAAACCAACACATGTTGGACAAATTGGTACATATTAGTGTTGTTCCGATACCGATACTGGTATCGGGTGGTATCCCGATACCGCATTAAAACGCTGGTATCGGATCGGCCGGTACTAACAAATAAAACGCAGATGCCGGTTATCGATACTGGTATCATTATTTGAATGCAGCACGCATATTTGAGAGCCGCATGCGGAAGGAAAATACGAGTAGAAGCCTTATCCATTATTAGCGTTATCGGTCATCGGTCTACTTATGTCTAGTTTGGTGAAAAAGGTCGCTATAAGGACATACATCGCCACATTGGAGGCAGTTGCTTGGGGGGGACTTTGATGCTATCAAGAGCCTGCAATTACTTTGGGGGCATGTCGGCTGGATCTTTGTCTCGTAGCAAAGTATGTTGCTTTTGTTTGACACAGTACATCGAGCATTAGTTTAATGGTGTAAAACACCTTTCATGAAATGGTTTGTGTCCAGATAAACTCGTCTTTATGACCCGTCGAAGCTTTTCGAGCTGCCCAAGCTTGCTAACTGCGAACAAAGAGACGAGTTTGTATACAACAAATCACTCAGCAAAATGTTCTATAATGTATATGAAATTTGTATACCTATATAATTAACAGATTAATGTTGAACAGCAGTGCGAAGTAAATCTTGAATGAAAAGTAAAAAGAAAACAATAACTGATATAAAGTCATTAGATCATAACCTTGTATGTTGTGATGGTGTAAAGTGGTCACGTTGAAGATTTGACAGCCATTGTGCGTGTCTGCTTTCAAACAACTTCGTTTTAGCCTCCGGTTAATTTGAATCACTGCTGGTATCACAAAATAAAATCTCTAGTTGACCAATTGGAGCAACCATAAACAGCACAGGTGTTAACCATTTTTAGAAACACTCACTTGACCGCTTGCCCCTCTGGCAGCATACAAAGGTGACATCACACATTGAGGGGTCGGTTAGAATCACTGAATGTATTTTAGAAGTACAAATGCTGCACCTTGCTTTATTACAAATGTACATTCATGTGAATACAGTATGTAACCTATGTCTCACTCTCACAAGCACAAAGAGCTATGAAAATAGGCTGTTTATTCCTCATATGTATTTTGTGTGTATATGTTATTACAGATACTTCACAAGTGATGATTTAAATATGAATAATTTTCATCCAAGTGAGTGCAATTCTTTAGAATTAAAAAAAAAGCGCTTATTTTGGATTTTTCTCAAATGGTGAGGTATCGGCATCGGCCGATACTGCACAGCCAGGTAGCGGAATCGGTTTCCGAGCCAAAAAGTGGTATCAGAACAACATTAGTACATATGTAGAAAGTTGGTCATCTTCTCTTGCTCTTGGCTGCCCATCCTCTTCTCTCGCTCTCACACATCAAATCAATGGCAAACAATGATAGGGGAGTGAGTGAGACAGGGGCGGGTCCATACAGTGAAGATGAAAATAATAAATACAATATGATGAAAAATAAATGACAAAATATCAAAATGATCATTGAAATAGAAGAGCTTCATTTTGAGGAATAACCTGCAGAAGACAGACAAGGAATATAAAGTAGAGTTTCAAATGTCTGCTGGTGACATGTATCTTTGTGTACTTGTGTTATCACATTTTCTTTTTGAATCTGTGATTAGAAGGGACATATGCCGATTGAAGCTGCCAGATCAAATATTAGCCATGGAAGTTGACATTTCAATCAGATGGGCAGCTCAGAGCAAGGCCTGAAGATGATGTGATTCAAAGGACAAAATGTTGATGAGTCGCATTATGGAAAATAGAAAATTACACAATCTGTAGCTGATACAAAATGTCAACATCATTTGCACCAAGCTCCATATTTTAAGTGAATGTATTGGAACACATAAGATTTGAAATAGACTCAAATGTATAAGACTTTACAGTGGTTGTAAATTTTTTGCTTGCAAAAGCTACAGCAAGCATATAAACCACTGACAAAGCCCAAACACTTTCTTTAGTCTTTTGTGATACTTTTCTAGGATTTCGTTATAGCTTCCGTCAGTTGTTGTTTGATCTGGGGGCTTAATCCCTTTAGTTTCTATGTATCAATGTTCTTTATGGTTGACCTCTGAAGACTGCCTTTGCCAGTCTGATTGCCTTTGCCAGTCTAAAACCTTCCACTTCCTTTGTTGGTTTGGCAGTATGTTTTGGGTAATTATTTTGTTGCATGATGTACATTTATGAGTTAATTTTGCTGCTGCCATCATGATACATCTTCAATTAAACTGAACAGGCCCATCCCAGAAGATGTCATGCAAGCCATGCCTTTAGCACACTAGCTTGTCATGATCATGATCAGACCCAATCTATCTCCAGACGTTTAATCTTCATCACATCAGTCAAAAACAAACAAAAGATTACATACACTGTTATGAGATTTGTTTCTGAACACTTTATGCATGTTTCAGGATAACTGCAGAAAATGTGCAAGTACTCAGTTGTTGAGATATAATATGAATCTGTTTTTCACCAAGTGGGCTTCATAGGCAACCGGCAAATGTGAATGTACTTATATACATTCAGATTTGAGCTATATATATATATATATATATATATATATATATATATATATATATATATATATATATATATATACGTATATATATATGTATATATATATATATATATATATACGTATATATATATATATATATATATATATATATATATATATATATATATATATACGTATATATATATATATATATATATATATATATACGTATATATATATATATATATATATATATATATATATATATATATATATATATATATATATATATATATATATATATATACGTATATATATATATATATATATACGTATATATATATATATATATATGTATATATATACGTATATATGTATATATATATATATGTATATATATGTATATATGTATATATATGCATATGTATATATATATATATGTATATATATATATATATATATATACGTATATATGTATATATATATATATATATATATATATATATATATATATATATATATATATATATATATGTATATATACGTATATATGTATATATATATATATATATATATATATATATATATATGTATATATATACGTATATATGTGTATATATATATATATATATATATATATATATATATATATATGTATAGAGAGAGAGAGAGAGAGAGAGAGAGAGAGAGAGAGAGAGAGAGAGAGAGAGAGAGAGAGAGAGAGAGAGAGAGAGAGAGAGAGAGAGAGAGAGAGAGAGAGATACAATACAATCTTATTTATACACCACATTTCACAACAGCTACAGCTGTAACAAAGCACTTTACATACAAACAACAAAATAGCTATAATGCAATAACTGAAAGCAACAAATTATCACAAAACACTATATACTAGGGTGTAACGGTACGCTAAACTACATTTCGGTTCGTTTTTTTTGGAAACTTCGGTTCGGTACATTTTCGGTACAAAGAAAACAGATTTTTTTTTTTTTTTAATGTTTTTATTTTGAATAGATGACAAGGTACCGGTTCATTTTTAGGAAAAAAATAAAAGTGAGCCATTCAGGTGATATTCTAAGAAATTACACCAGAATAAAAAATACACTAACAATACAGATCTCTTAATTTTGTAAATTATTAAGACACTGACATCTTTAAACACTCAGCAGCAACAGCCTATGACACATCTAAGTATTAAAGTTAAAGACAAGTTGTCATTACAGTACATATATACACTTTTTGTAATGGAAAAAAAATACATACAATAACAGTTACAATTATTGCTCACTAAATTAAAACTATTTTTATAATGAAAAAAATACAGTAACTTCAGTAAAGTCTTCATGAAATGTTATACACTTTTTAGGCATTGAAATCTTTGAATGTTTAACAGCATATTGTAACAAATTGGGTTATCTGTGTTGTGGTCGGATTTGTGTGTTGCTGAGTTGTGATGTTTCCGAGGTTCGTGAATGCATCATACGGCAAGCTTGAGGAGCAGCTGAAAACGAAGAGTGCAGGCAGGTGTACTGTAATTAAACTACATCTGACGGCGTGTGTGTGGAAGACGCTTTTTAGTTTTGGGCTAAAAAGACTGCTTGCTTCCTCGTCTAAGAAACATTCACAGTCGGATGATGCCATGCATGTTAGACGTGCTACCTGCAACATAGCTGCTGATCTCATGTAGCAATGTTGGCACACACCTTTGGTACTTATCCAGGTAACTTTCCCCATAGGCGATTTTAAAAGGAAAGCCAGAATGTTCCCAAACAGGAGACCGCAGTGTAAGGGGGGACCTTTAAGCTCTGGCTATTTTCTGGCTTGTTTCTGTCTCTCTCTTTTGTGCCGCAACCCTTCTCTCCTACGTGCAACAGTCAATAGTGCCCGTGTGTAAGTGAGAAGGCTCAATCCCTTCTGAGGCTCCGCTTAGTCCTCGGCACCTCGAGCAGCACCTGGTCCGCAGACCTGAGGCTCCGGGAAGGTGCGTAGGAATGGAGGAGCTCGGAGAGGTATGCTGGGCCGAGGTCATTTAAAGACTTATAAACAAATAGAAACATCTTAAAATGTGTATATTTATATATATATATTGAAGGATCTAAATCTATATGAATGACTATATACATGCTTACAATGTTATTTTGAGAACATTTATTGTGGAAACTTCAAAAGTCAAAATCAAAACTTCGGGATTATTGTGAAAACAAATAGCATTATTCTTTTATACTATATGAATATATTTGGAACCTTATAGGCCACTCCTCCTGTTTGACACAGGGCGTAGTACAGGGGTGCCCAAGTCCGGCAGTCTTCGTGAGCTCCTATCCAGCCTTTTTCTGGTGTGGTGTAGCGTAACATAATTCATTTCCATTTCTGGGTCATTTTAGCGAGTTTATTTTCTCTCCAAAGTCCTTCCGCTTATCAAAGAAAGGCAACCCAAACATATTTTTCAAGAATATGTTCTATGTAGGCCAACTAGTTGAAACACGGCATTCTGATTAATGTTGCGTTTGTGGAATATGAGTTAAGCGGCAAAATCCACCCTTTTCAACGATCTCAGGGGGCGGACCTTTTATCATTTCTGTCAACTGAAAATTACATCACAGTTGCTCAGGGCTCATAGCTTAGCTTCAGAAAACAGGTGAGCTGTAATTGGTCGTTACCTGAGCTCTGTTGCCATTTTCAGTCGACAGAAGTGACAAAATAGCAAAATAGAGATGGCTAAAAACAGGTGGATTTCGTAATATTCCGTAAATGCAATAAGAATCAGAACGCCCTGTTTCAATTAGTGAGCCTGCATGGAACATATTCTTGAACAAAATATGTTTGGGTTGACTTCCGCTTTAATTAGCCAGCTATTTTGCAGTTTAAAGCTGGCTATCCTTTGCTTTAATGGAGTTCCAGCCAGACGTCTGTGAAAATTATAGTCAATCACGCAAGCACTTAATTGCGGTGTTAAATGTGCTAGCCGTGTCAATCTTGGGTTAGCTTAGCAATTGGAATTGCTTGTAGCATATTCGCCACCACCAAAGTGATGATTACTGACTCCATAACATGTTTAGCTGCACCAGTATCTGACTGGTAGCTAGGTAGTACAGCCTAACTAGCACTGAGCTTCTCTGGACCGGTTGTGTGCAGCATTTGTCTTTGCGCGTGTGCAGTACTTCCCAATGGTGTCATTAGCCTCCATTGTCCAAGACCTGTCTAGACGTGAGTGACGCACATGCATGCAGCCCAGCAGAGGTTTTTTGGGACTGCCTCAGCAGTTTATTCTCTATTTTGCTATCCAATGTGTTTTGATGAGGCGCAAAGTACACATTTTATCTCACATAATGCAATGCGAAACGACTTATTTCAAGCCTTGGTATCTACCATGCACTTCTACCACTAAAATTGGATACCCCCACAAAGCTCATTATTATTATTATTATTATTCAGCATTTTGTTACATGAAATGCCTAATGCAACATTGTAAAAAAATAGCATTCGAATTAAAACAATGCACCACACCTACTGCCAGACAGCTGGGATAGGCTCCAGCACCCCTCATGAGGAGAAGCAGTTTGGATAATGGATGGATGGATGGAAAAAAACAATGCAACAATGTAAAAATAGCATTAGATTGAAAAAGAAAGTTAAGCTATATAGTAGCGATGTCACGATATCCAAATGTCACAATACGATATCACAGGATGAGCTTCACGGTACCATCATTATCACAATATTGTGGGGAGGTTGGCGATATATAAAAGCTCACGATAGCGTGGAATAAAAAGAGCTCATATGAAAAAAAAACATCAATTATTCTATTTTTGTAAATAATAACAGCATTAACGGTCATGCACTCCTGTTGGATCAGCAGTGTATCATGGTCTATGTAGTTCACATTGCTGTGTTTGGCTGAAGCGGGCCGACGAAGATGTGATAAATATGTGCTCGAGAGATTTATGGAACCTTTTACTGGTTAGAACATAGTTTTGTTATTGTCAGCAATAATCTGTTCAATTTGTGTGTATGTGTGTGTGTGTGTGTGTGGGTGTGTGTGTGCGGGGGTGCGTGCGCATGTGCGTGTGTGCGTGTGTGTGTGCTTTCTGTAGAACACGAAATACAAATACAAATAAAATAAACATGAGCAGTTGCTCATGTAAATGTCTCTACACAATGCTAATCAGCTGTGGTTGTAATTATACATGTAGTTCAAATAGTACAGCTAGCATTAACCTCAATGTATATAAATGACCTACAATGCTTACACCTAATATTGAGGCATCTATTTGCTAATGCATGCACACATTGTGAGTCAATTTGTGGATGAACTCAAATGGGTTATGTTCCTCTTCATCTGGCGACTAGCGTGGGTCTAAACAGGAGTCTCATTGATTTTAAACCTACCTAGAACTCCCATGTCGTGTCATCTGACCAGGAAGGGAGGGGTGTGTCGGGGGATAAGCCGAGCAATTGTTAAGTTAAAAGGGAAGTCAATCCAAACATTTTTTTTTTTCAAAAATATGTTCTATGCAAGCCCACAAATTGAAACAAGACATTCTGATAAATAGCTAATTCACACGTTTTTAGCCATGTCTGTGGGCGGCCATTTAATCACTTCTCTCGACTGAACATGACATCACAACTGCTCAGGGCTCAGGTAACGACCAATCACGGCTGATCGTTTTTATGAAGCTGAGGGGGATTGAGAGGGGGGCGATGGGGTGGGAGGGGACTTCCCGCAAAGAACCAAATTAGATGTACCAGAATCCTATAAAATATACAAAATATATTGCATGTATAAAAAATAGTGCAATATATGCAAAAACAATGTTCAGCAGAGAGGCATTGCTCTCATAGGTTTGTGATGGCCTGGTTGCCCTGCCATAGACTGTGTGAATCTCTGCTGTTTTTGAAATGGGAGGTTATCATTTGGTGTGGTCTTGTTTTGCTTTCCTGCTGTCACGGGACAGGTTGGCTCTTGCTGTTCTCGGACCGGATTCATTCCCAGCTCCAAAGACAATGTCTCTGGTCTTCAACAGCCTGTGTATGTCCCCTGTCCGCCATGGCTTCTGGTTAGCCCGGGTGGTGATCTTTTTTTTTATGTGGGTACGCTTGGTGATATAGAAGGTTAAAGTTTGTGGTTATTGTATTATTATTATTATTATTATTGTGGTTATCATTGCTCCCTTCCTGGTCAAATGACCAGGCCCTGGGAGTGGTAGTGATGGTGGCGTCAAATTAAACTGCACTAATAAACTAACCGCCTGTAACTAAACAAATGTAAAACAACTTGGGCTTTTAAACATATTTGCTCATATGACATTGCTCATGACAGGACGGCGACGATATATCGTTTCAATTTTAATATCGCAATATCACGATATTGCCAATATTGTGACATCCCTACTATATAGTTGTTATAAACATCATAAACTTGTGGAGTGGAGTAAAGTGTCCCAAACAATTGAACAATATTTATCCGAGAGAGCTAATAAAGAAAATATGATTGGGAGGCAGCAGTGTTGATTTAGACACCACCGCCTCCTTGCAGTATTTTTTTTATGGCATGATATCTGACAATTGCACACTTGCAGTCCTTTATGCATTTCAGTTTGTGTGCCTTATTTATATTCAATTTGCTTTTGTCTTTTCCTCGTTTGTTTCTGTAATTGGTACCGTGTGCTTACTGAGGTCTTGTTTGCACATCTTAATTCAATTAAAAGGAAATAAGGCAGCTCTGACCGGCCTGTGAACCTGCTTCCACAGCTGAGAGCTGTCCGCACAAAAGCATGCAAGATCACGCATGCACGCACGCACACACACACTCCCACAAAAGGGGTGGGCGAGATAAAGACAGAGAGACAGAGACCAATCGACCCCATGTCTTGCTGTGTTTCAGTTAGTTCTGACTATACTCAAGGATACATTAAAAAACACAAGTAGGCCAATACAAAGCCAATACAAAGTACAAAAAAACTCTGAGCGACCAGCTTGTATCTGTAAAGACTTTTGAACTGAATGAACATACAGTGGTAACCTTGACTGAACAGACTTAATTTGTTCCGTGACCAAGTTTCTAACTACATTTACTCATACATCAAATCAAATTTCTTAATTAAAGTGAATTAAAATGCACACTAAAAAAGGTTGTTGTTTTTTTTTAATTGAGAAAAATATCACTTTCTTGTAACAGAACATAGAGAAAATGTAAACAAACTTGATTTATAATGTTTATATACTGAATGTATTTTAATATTCATGGTTTGCCTAGAGAGTGATGTAGGGAGGAGGCGGCACGGTGGTCGACTGGTTAGCACGTCCGTTTCACAGTTCAGAGGTCGTGGGTTCAATCCCGGCTCCGGCCACCCTGCGTGGAGCTTGCATGCTCTCCCCGCGCCTGCGTGGGTTTCCCCCCACACTCCAAAAACATGCATGGTAAGTTGATTGGACTGTCTAAATTGCCCCTAGGTGTGATTGTGAGTGCAGATGTTTGTCTTTGAGTGCCCTGCGATTGGCTGGCAACCAATTCAGGGTGTCCCCCGCCCACTGCCCAAAGACAGCTGGGATAGGCTCCAGCACGCCCGCGACCCTTGTGAGGATAAGCGGTATGGATAATGAATGAATGAATGAATGATGTAGGGAGCTGGAGTCAGGTTGGACAAAAATTGCCGGGTTAGCCTGCATTTGAGTTCTGGGCATTCATTTTCAGTGTTCTCATTTTGTATGTGTGTTTGACTGTGGCACTCCTTGCTCATATGCAAGAGGATTACACTTCCCGAATTGCTCCATTGTGTTTTCACTTAACTCAAGCCGGGGCATATCTGAATCTCACTAGTATGCAAAAAAAAAAAAAAAAATGACAGCAGAGTGCCATATATACATACACATATATATATATATATATATATATATATATATATATATATATATATATATATATATATATATATATATATATATATATATATGAAATGTAGAAATGTTTACTAATTTATAAAAAAACTCTGAAATATCATATGGTCATAAGTATTCAGACCTTTGGCAGCGACCTTCATATTTAACTCACATGCTGTCAATTACTTCTGATCCTCCTTGAGATGTTTCTGCTCCTTTATTGGAGTCCAGCTGTGTTTAACTAAACTGATTAGACTTGATTAGGAAAGGCACACACCTGTCTATATAGGACCTTAGAGATCACAGTGCATGTCAGAGAAAATGTGAATCATGAGGCAGAAGGAACTGCCAAATGAGATCAGAGACAGAATTGTGGCAAGGCACAGATCTGGCCAAGGTTACAAAATAATTTCTGCAGCACTCAAGTGGCCTCCATAATCCTGAAATGGAAGAAGTTTGGGACAACCACAATTCTTCCTAGGACTGGCCGAACTGAGCAATTGCGGGAGAAGAGCCTTAGTGAAAGAGGTAAAGGAGAACCCAAAGATCACTGTGGCTGAGCTCCACAGATGCAGTAGGGAGATGGAAGAAAGTTACACAAAGTCAACTATCACTGCAGCCCTACACCAGTCGGGGATTTATTCCAGAGTGGCCCGACGGAAGCGTTTCCTCAGTGCAAGACACATGAAAGCCCACATAGAGTTTGCCCAAAAACACATGAAGGACTCCCAGACTATGAGACATAAGATTGAAGTGTTAACTCTAGCGTGGAGAAAAACAGGCACTGCTCATTATGTGCAATACAATCCCTACAGTGAAACATGGTGATGGGAGCATCATGTTGGGTGGTCAGCTGCAGGGACAGGACAACCGGTTGCAATTGAAAGAAAGATGAATGCGGCAAAGTACAGAGATATTCGGGAGGAAAACCTCTTCCAGACTGCTCAGGACCTCAGACTGGGCCGAAGGTTCACCTTTCAACAGGAGAATGACCCGGAGAAGCACACAGCTAAAATAACAAAGGAGTGGCTTCAGAACAACTTTGTGACCGTTCTTGACTGGCTCAGCCAGACGCCTGACCTAAACGTGATTGCTCATCTCTGGAGAGACCTGAAAATGGCTGTCCACCAACGTTCACCACCCAACCTGACAGAACTGGAGAGGATCTGCAAGGAAGAAAGGCAGGGGATCCCCAAATCCATCCATCCATCCATTATCTGTACCGCTTCTCCTCACAAGGGTCGCGGGGCGTGCTGGAGCCTATCCCAGCTGTCTTTGGGCAGTAGGCGGGGGACACCCTGAACTGGTTGCCAGCCAATCGCAGGGCACACAGAGACAAACATCCGCACTCACAATCACACCTATGGGCAATTTAGAGTATCCAATCAATTTACCATGCATGTTTTTGGAATGTGGGAGGAAACCGGAGTGCCCGGAGAAAACCCACGCAGGCACGGGGAGAACATGCAAACTCCACACAGGGAGGCCGGAGCCGGGATCGAACCCACGACCTCTGAACTGTGAGGCGGACGTGCTAACCAGTCGACCACCCTGCATCATTCCAAAGATGATTCATGGCTGTACTAGCTCAAAGGGGTTATTTTACTCAATAGTGAGCACAGGTTCTAAATACTTATGACCATATGATATTTCATTTTTCATTTTTCATAAACTTGCAAAAAATTCTACATTTCTGTTTTTTTCTGTCAAGATTGGGTGCTGGGTGTCCTTTAATGAGAAATAAAATGAACTTTTTTCATTTTGGCAAATGGTGCAATGACACAAAGTGAACAATTTCAAGGGGTCTGAATACTTTCTGTACCCACTGCATATACATTATATCCACAAAGCCAATGAAGTTGTTACGTTGTGTTAAACATCAATTAAAACAGAATACCCCCCCGTGAGCCGTCACCTTATCGTGGTGGAGGGGTTTGCGCGCCCCAATGATCCTAGGAGCTACGTTGTCTGGGGCTTTATGCCCCTGGTAGGGTCACCCATGGCAAACAGGTCCTAGGTGAGGGACCAGACTAAGCACGGCTCAAAATGACCCCTTATGATGAGAAAAATTAACGGACCACGTTTTCCCTCGCCCGGACGCGGGTCACCGGGGCCCCCTTCTGGAGCCAGGCCTGGAGGTGGGGCTCGACGGCGAGCGCCTGGTGGCCGGGCCTGCACCCATGGGGCCCGGCCGGGCTCAGCCCGAAAAGGATACGTGGGTCCCCCTTCCCATGGGCTCACCACTGGTGGGAGGGGCCAAAGGGGTCGGGTGCCGTGTGAGCTGGGCGGCGGCGGAAGACGGGGACCTTGGCGGTCCGATCCCCGGCAGCAAAAACTAGCTCTTGGGACATGGAATGTCACCTCTCTGGCAGGGAAGGAGCCTGAGCTGGTGTGTGAGGCTGAGAGGTTCCGATTAGATATAGTCGGGCTCACCTCCACGCACAGCTTGGGTTCTGGTCCCAGTCCTCTCGAGAGGGGTTGGACACTCTTCCACTCTGGAGTTGCCCAGGGTGAGAGGCGCCGAGCAGGTGTGGGCATACTTATTGCCCCCCCGGCTTGGCACCTGTACATTGGGGTTTACCCCGGTGGACGAGAGGGTAGCCTCCCTCCGCCTGAGGGTGGGGGGACGGGTCCTGACTGTTGTTTGTGCTTATGCACCAAACGGCAGTGCAGAGTACCCACCCTTTTTGGAGTCCTTGGAGGGTGTGCTGGAGGGCGCTCCACCTGGGGACTCCATCGTTCTGCTGGGGGACTTCAATGCTCACGTGGGCAATGACAGTGAGACCTGGAGAGGTGTGATTGGGAGAAACGGCCCCCCCGATCTGAACCCGAGCGGTGTTCGGTTACTGGACTTCTGTGCTCATCACGGATTGTCCATAACGAACACCGTGTTCAAGCATAAGGGTGTCCATATGTGCACTTGGCACCAGGATACCCTAGGCCGCAGTTCGATGATAGACTTTGTAGTCGTATCATCGGACTTGCGGCCGCATGTTTTGGACACTCGGGTGAAGAGAGGGGCGGAGCTGTCAACTGATCACCATCTGGTGGTGAGTTGGCTCCGATGGTGGGGGAAGATGCCGGTCCGACCTGGCAGACCCAAACGTATTGTGAGGGTTTGCTGGGAACGTCTGGCAGAATCCCCTGTCAGAAGGAGTTTCAACTCCCACCTCCGGCAGAACTTTTCCCACGTCCCGGGGGAGGCGGGGGACATCGAGTCCGAGTGGACCATGTTTCGTGCCTCCATTGTTGAGGCGGCCGATCGGAGCTGCGGCCGCAAGGTGGTCGGTGCCTGTCGTGGCGGCAATCCCCGAACCCGCTGGTGGACACCAGCGGTAAGGGATGCTGTCCAGCTGAAGAAGGAGTCCTATCGGGCCTTTTTGGCCTGCGGGACCCCGGAGGCAGCTGACGGGTACCGGCTGGCCAAGCAGAATGCGGCTCTGGCGGTTGCTGAGGCAAAAACCCGGGTGTGGGAGGAGTTCGGGGAGGCCATGGAAAATGACTTCCGGACGGCTTCGAGGAAATTCTGGTCCACCATCCGGCGTCTCAGGAGGGGGAAGCAGTGCACCATTAACACTGTTTATAGTGGAGATGGGGTGCTGCTGACCTCAACTCGGGACGTTGTGGGTCGGTGGGGAGAGTACTTCGAAGACCTCCTCAATTCCACCGACACGCCTTCCACTGAGGAAGCAGAGCCTGGAGACTCTGAGGTGGGCTCTCCTATCTCTGGGGTTGAAGTCACCGAGGTAGTCAAAAAACTCCTCGGTGGCAAAGCCCCGGAGGTGGATGAGATCCGCCCGGAGTTCATAAAGGCTCTGGATGTTGAGGGGCTGTCATGGTTGACACGTCTCTTCAACATCGCGTGGACATCGGGGACAGTGCCTCTGGATTGGCAGACCGGGGTGGTGGTCCCCCTTTTTAAGAAGGGGGACCGGAGGGTGTGCTCCAATTACAGAGGGATCACACTCCTCAGCCTCCCCGGCAAGGTCTATTCAGGGGTGCTGGAGAGGAGGGTCCGTCGGAAGGTCGAATCCCGGATTCAGGAGGAGCAATGTGGTTTTCGTCCTGGCCGTGGAACAGTGGACCAGCTCTACACCCTCAGCAGGGTCCTCGAGGGTGCATGGGAGTTTGCCCAACCGGTCTACATGTGTTTTGTGGACTTGGAGAAGGCGTTCGACCGTGTCCCTCGGGGAGTTCTGTGGGGGGTGCTTCGGGAGTACGGGGTACCGAGCCCCCTGATAAGGGCTGTCCGGTCCCTGTACCACCGATGCCAGAGTTTGGTCCGAATTGCCGGCAGTAAGTCGGATTCGTTTCCTGTGGGGGTTGGACTCCGCCAAGGCTGCCCTTTGTCACCGATTCTGTTCATAACCTTTATGGACAGAATTTCTAGGCGCAGCCGAGGTGTCGAGGGGGTCCGGTTTGGTGGCCTCAGTATTGCATCTCTGCTTTTTGCAGATGATGTAGTACTGTTGGCTTCTTCAAGCCGCGATCTCCAACTCTCGCTGGAGCGGTTCGCAGCCGAGTGTGAAACGGTCGGAATGAAGATCAGCACCTCCAAATCTGAGACCATGGTCCTCAGTCGGAAAAGGGTGGCGTGCCCTCTCCAGGTCGGGGATGAGATTCTGCCCCAAGTGGAGGAGTTCAAGTATCTTGGGGTCTTGTTCACGAGTGAGGGTAAGATGGAACGGGAGATCGACAGGCGGATCGGTGCAGCGTCTGCTGTGATGCGGACCCTGTATCGGTCTGTCGTGGTGAAGAAGGAGCTTAGCCGAAAGGCGAAGCTCTCAATTTACCGGTCGATCTACGTTCCTACTCTCACCTATGGTCATGAGCTGTGGGTCATGACCGAAAGAACAAGATCTCGGATACAAGCGGCCGAAATGGGTTTCCTTCGCAGGGTGTCCGGGCTCTCCCTTAGAGATAGGGTGAGAAGTTCGGCCATCCGGGAGGGACTCAGAGTCGAGCCGCTGCTCCTCCGCGTCGAGAGGAGCCAGTTGAGGTGGCTCGGGCATCTGATTAGGATGCCTCCTGGACGCCTCCCTGGTGAGGTGTTCCGGGCATGTCCCACCGGCAGGAGACCCCGAGGACGACCCAGAACACGCTGGAGAGACTATGTCTCCCGGCTTGCCTGGGAACGCCTTGGGATCCTTCCGGAAGAGCTGGAGGATGTTGCTGGGGAGAGGGAAGTCTGGGCTTCCCTGCTGAAGCTGCTGCCTCCGCGACCCGACTTCGGATAAGCGGGAGATAATGGATGGATGGATGGATAAAACAGAATACAATGGTTTGAATGTGTTCAAACATATATTTAATTGAATACACTACAAAGACAATATATTTAATGTTCAAATGTATACATTTTATTGTTTTTAGCAAACAATCATTAAATTCGAAATTTATAGCTGCAACACATTCCCAAAAAGCTGGGACAGGCTGCAAAAAAGACAGAGATAGTTGATGAACGCTCATCAAACACCTGTTTAAAACATCCCACAGGTGAACAGGCTAACTGACACCTGATGGGTTTCATGATTGGGTATAAAAGGAGCTTCTCTGAATTGCTCAATCATTCACAAGCAAAGATGGGGCAATGTTCAGCTCTTTGTGAACAACCGCATGAGAAAATAGTGGAACAGTTCAAGACCAATGTTCTTGGCATACAATTGCAAGGAATTTTAGGATTTCATCATTGGCAGTCCATAATATCATTAAAGGTTCAGAGAATCTGGAGAAATCACTGCATGTAAGCAGTAAGGCTGAAAACCAACATTGAATGCCCATGACCTTCGACCCTTCAGGCGGCACTGCATCAAAAAATAACATCAATGTGAGAGGATATCACCACAGGAACACTTCAGAAAACCAATGACAGTAAAGAGAGGTGGGAATTCCGTCAGACTGACTGACCCTGACGGACGCCCAGTTTGCTGACGTTAGACGATAGATGGGAAACTAAAAAAAAGATGGAATAAAACAGATGGAAGTGGAGTGTAATCGTCTCTAACTTGGTCAAGTCCTGACGGACCTCACAGTCCATCATTGACGGACACCCATTTTGCTGACGAGACGGAAACGCGACCCGCTTGTCACACGTTATGACGGCATGCTTACTTCGGTAGACTGCATTGACTGTATATGTACAGGTACACATGTAGGTATCGGTATGCACCAAAGAGAGAATCATGAGATATGCTGGGAAGACAACTAATTTAATGAGCTAAGAGGTAATAAAGTAACTTTGATACAGGGATAGTTTTACAGAAAAGTTCTTGTGAGTTAAGTTTGACATTTCTATTTTTATTTTCGGAAATAGTTGGGTTAGGAGATTGTAAAATGGTATTTTGCAGCCCACTTCAAAAGGTGGCAGTAATGCACCAAAAGTTATTTGCAAACTGCTTAAAGACAGAAGAAGAAAAGAAAAACAAGAAGATGAGACGTCCAAGAAAAACAATTGTCATGGCAACTTTATTTCGGTTTGCACAATGACTTGGAAGCATTTTAATCCACCAGGATTGTACCTTTGGCAACATAGTGACACAGGATTCTTTATTGTCGAGTGAGGTCATACAAAAGTTGGTGGTCCTATTTTGTTACGACTTCACAACTTGCACCTCCCAGTTCAAAGGGGCGCTCGTGCACTTTTCCTAGTCGGAAGTGGGAAAAGTCCGACTTCCTCGAATGCAACTTATTTTTTCAACCAGGGAGAAATCAGGTGCAAACTGCATTCAGCTGTCAAACTTTGTGGGTGTCTTAGTATATCATTCATGCAATATCCTTTGTGAATAGGACGTTAAAACGGAACAAATTGCCAGTGTAAATGAAGTGAAATTGAAGGTGCTAACAGCAGCCACAGTTATTCTTTGTGAATTCAGCCCTGAGTGTATAAATTAAGCACTTATTTAGCGTGTTCACAAACAAAATGGTCCACAGATATGTTCAAATTTTGCACATATGAAAAATTAGTGGATTGAAAGACAATGTGCTAGCTTCTAAATTAGTGTTGCTATCGTCAACAAAAATTAGGATGAACTATCTTCGTTAACAAACCATTATTACGTGAGGGAGACGAGATGTAATGAAAATGCTGGTCACATGACGATAACAATAATTAAATCTGTAAAGCCATATTTTTGACGAATAAAAACAAGACTAAATGTGGTTTGTCGAATAATAACTTGACTAAAATGTCTCTTCATTTTCGTTGACCAAAACGAGATGCTGCAAAATGTCACGAATGTCACAAAATGTGCTAATTCTGTTTCCTGGGTCCCGACATCTTTTCTTCAATTCCGACTAGCAGTAGTATTTGGATCAGAAGAATACGAATTCACTGGGATAAAACTAGGTTAGCACAATTTAACACAGAGAACGGGACTGATGGCCGGCCAGCTGGGGTTTTGTCTTGGAAGAAGAAATGACATTTGGACACATTTTCATTACATGTGGAAAAAGTAAAGATGGGGAAATGAGGCCACAAAATCACAGGGAAAAAAAGACAAACCTGAAGAGACATCTCAAGGCATTCCAAAATGAAATTGAGGTAAGTCAAGACAATGTAACGTTACTTTCTATCTTAGAAACCTTATGCCCACCGATGAGGCTCGTGGTTAATGTTGGCAAACTTATTTGGTGTGAGAAAGTTGAACGTGGGTTAAGTGTGTGTGTGTGTGTGTGTGTGTGCGTGCGGAGGTGTGTGTGGGGGTGCGTGGGTGTGTGTGTGGGGGGTGCGTGTGGGTATGTGTGTGTGTGTGTGTGTGTGTGTGCGTGTGTGTGTGTGTGTATGGCATTGTGATGCTGTTTTAGAACATAATAGTTCCAATCAGAGTGTCTTCCATGTCTAAAATTGATATTTTCTTGAGGCTATAAGGTAACATTTGGGTTTGGCTAAAGGAAAATGCCGCTTTTGTTTTTACTATTAGGAACTTATACTATATTGAGAGGGTTAAATAGAATTGCATTACTGAAAATGGCAAATAGGCTGCTACACTGTACCTCATTCACCTACTAATGACGCAGCATCAGGAGCAACTGGGGGTTCAGTATCTTGCTCAAGGATACTCCGCCATGGTGATGATGGCCGGGGATCAAACACACAACCTCTGGGTTGGGAGACAACCACTCAATCACTGACCCATGCTGCCCTCACGAAAAAGAGACTAAAATACAATTTTGTTTGACTAAAACTAGACTATCATGAAATCAGTTTTTGTCAACTAAAACTAGACTAGACTAAAATGCAAAGGTGGCAAATCCAGGTTCAGAAAGTAAAAACCGTGCCACAGCTTGGCTTTAGCTACAGATGCTTCTATTCAACCCACAGGTGAATGAGCTCGTTTACCTGCTGATTGAGTAGAAGCACCTGTGGCTAAAGCGAAACTCTGGCAGTGTTTTTACTTTCTGGAACAAGATTTGTCACCTCAACTAAATTGTCATCAGTTATCTTTGACTAAAACACGACTAGAAGTTATCTGTTTTCGTCAACTAAAACTAGACTAAAATAGTAATGGACAATTCTGATTAAAATAAGACTAAAATGCTTAGACGTTTGGTTGACTAAAAGTTTACTAGACTAATAAGAGTATGAACATGACAAAAAATAATAAAAACTAAAATGACAGCTTCACAAAAAGACGAGAGCAAAACTGAAATAGGTCCCCCAAAACAACACGATTCCAAGTGGTGTATCCGATCTGTATGTAAATATATGTAAATAAAAGTTGAAAAGTTTTATCTTGTCTCGTATCAAGATTTTGATGTCAAAACCATTTTTTTACTCCACCACAAAAATAATGGAATTTGCCTCAAGTTCCATTACTTTTGTAGTGAAGTGTGCGGACAATCCTCTCCGCTAAGTTTGTTATCCAGCAATCCAACATGCCAGAGCACCCCGGGACATGGCCATATGCCATTGGCTTGGCCGGTTGATCAACACAGCTCCAGCTTTGCATGAAAGCTTACAATGTGCACAGACACAGTCACACAGAACTGTTACGACAGATGGATAAAAAGGTGGGCCACATCATGTGTGAATTGAACAGAGGGTAGGGGGGTGTTAGCAATTCGTGGAACAGACTGCAAATAGAGACACGTGTGTATTTGTACGGATGTAAATGAAAACGGGTAAATACAGATATAGAAGCAAAAGCACTAAACAAAATCAACTGTGACAAAATAGTGGATAGTCTGGCTATTTTTAGTCAAGTAAAGATTTGCATTTGGTTACGTTTGGACATTAGGAGTATATATGTAGTAGGGACACTTCTGTCATTTTTATTACCATGGCTGGAGAGGGTTAAAAATGACAAGAATAATCCTATGACCATGCAACAGAGATAAAGACAGAGGTTTTAGCTTCACACAGGAGATTGACCTCATTACAGAAGTGGGGGACGGCACACACAAAAACGCACAAGCACGCACATACACACAAACGCACACACACTAAATGCACTGTAGATAGGTGGCAAATGTGACTATTTACTCTGCTATATTATGTATGAACAAAATTCCACATCCCTAATCCCTTTGTGCCTTTGTGTGGGAATGTGTGTGCGTACAAGTGCATGTGTACTTAATGAACCAAGCCCCATCCTTGATCAGAAGCAGACAAAAGGAATATTGCTACTCACACATACTGTAAAAAAAAAAAAAATGTGTGTGTTTGATCTCTGGACCACATCACACATGTGACCTTCAATCACCTGCTGCTGTTGCCCCAAGGCCTCCTTTAGCATGCCTTCAGAAAAATAAACACACATGCATGTATGCACGTATGCACGCATATGTACACACACATGTACCGACCTAAGGTAGCCACCCCCATATACTTTTTGGTTTAGAGTACATTACAACAACAGCAATAAAAAAATAAGACAGAATGTCCCAAATTAGATGTGATTTAAATTATAAAAAACAAAAGTGTGCAGGAAAAAATCATTCAGACATTTACATGTACATGTTGCATGTACATGTTTAAAAGTGAGATAAAAACCTTTCAAACATTTTCAAACTTTTTTTAACATTTACTTAGAATATATTTTTTAACTATATTTGGTGGATTCGGCCACAAAAAAAGTGTTGTAATTGAATGGACAAATGGCTTGAACGGACAACCGCAAACAGACATATTAGTCAGTTAAGTAAGGTTCCATTGTATACCGGGCAAGAAGCCAGTAGAACTGGACAGTGTATTCTACTGACGTGAGATAATGTTTTCTTCACCTTTTGTTATCGTTGACAAAAATGAAAAAAAAAAAAAAACACAGGCAGGATCCAATAATTACCTCTGTGTATGTTTAAATATTTTTCAATACTTATTCTGAAAGGACCCCTCCTTGTGCTATCACCTTACGGTGGTAGAGGAGTTTGTTCGTTCCAATGATCTAAGGAATCAAGTGGTATAGGGCTTTATACCCCTGGCAAACTCAATCATGCCACCGACGTGAGTATCCAAACAAAGCACAGCTCATAGACCCCTTATGATGTGAAATAGGCCTGGCCATAGGGCCATAGGTGAGCGCCTAGTGGTAGGGCGTGTACTCATGGGGCCTGGCCAGCTCAAAGAGGTAAGGTGAGTTCCTCTAACCAATGGTTCACCAGCTGTGGGAGTAGCCAAAAGGGTCGGATGCAGCGTGAGCTGGGCACCTGCCGAAAACAGGGACCTTGGTGATCCAATCCTAGCCTACAGAAGCACCAGCCTTTTTGATAGGGGTTCGACTGTCTTCCACTCTAGAGTTGCACTTCAGTGCCTGAACATCAGGGTTCACCCCAGTAGACTAGCTGGTAGCCTACTTCTGCCTTTAGGGGTACTTTTTTTGTGCCTGTGAACCAAACATCAGCTCGTAGTAACCACCCTTGTTGGAGTCATCCTTGTAGAGGGTGCTGGAGAGCGTGTCATGCTGGGGAACCCTCGTTCTGTTGGGGTACTTTAATGGCCTCTACAGACCAATCCAATGTCAGCCATTGGAAAGTGGGTACACACCATCTGGTGTAGCGTGCAGCATCGTAAACTCGGAGCCGCTGTTTGGGCGACTATTTTACAAGTGTGTGTACAACCAGGTCGAAATGGCTCTTTGAGTGTTAAAGGTTGTCGACGCCTGTTCTAAACCACATGTAGCCATCCACACTTTGGCCTGCTTCCTCTTTGACTATACAATGTTCATGTTAACAAATATACCATCATTTTTGGTCTCCTGAAAAGTGATGATTTTGGAGGTACAAGGTTTCCGCCAATGCAAGCAATATGCAAATACTTGGAAATAAAAGCTGACATCTTGATCTTGTCTTATACTCTATCAATCTTTTGATCTCAATCTTATATCATTCTTTCTTTGAATCCTACATGCATCCATCCATTCTCCAAATGTACAGTATTCAAATAATATTCAGCAAGCGTATGTGAACGGTGTCAGTTTTAGTTTTTTTTTTGGTGTTGTTCTGAGCAGACAAAATATATCTTCATTATTTTGAGTTGAATTAATTCCACCAAATCCCATGTGTCAATGAATACGTTCATTATAATAAATGCTAACCATGTTTCTGAGCACCCAATTTGAGCAGCAAAAAACACACAAAAAAAAAATGAGGCCATTAATATTGCATTGTTTATCATTTTGCATTTTATTGCAGTTATATTACTATACTGTAACTGTGGAACATGGAGTGATATAGCAGAATCAGACAAACGTCCATTTGATCTTAGCATCCACCCCAGAGCAGATGTCCAATCAACCTAATATAACACCAGGAACAGAACAACACTTTGGCTCAGACCACAGATTAAAATCTACATCCCAGTAGATAAATCACAGTACCACTGCAGCAAAAGAACAGCTTGATGGTGATATTTAGTTAAGTGTAGGACAGCAAAAACAAACAAGTATATGTACATAATAATAATAATAATAATAATAATAATAATAATAATAATAATAATAATAATAATAATAATAATAATAATAATAATAATAATTGTCCGCTGATAGTGTAGTGGTACACACGCCTGAGTTGTGTGCGGGCAGCGTGGGATCGATTCCCGCTCAGTGACAGTGTCTATGTGTGCCCTGCGACTGGCTGGCGACCAGTTCGGGGTGTAGTCTGCCTTCGCCCATTGACGGCTGGGATAGGCTCCAGCAACTCCCCGCGACCCTATATAGGATAAGCGGTTTGGAAGATGACATGACATAATAATAATAATAATAATGATGATGATGATTATTAATATTATTAAAGGAAAAATCCTCTCAAATGTATTTAATATAATGATAATGATAATAATGATTATTATTATTATTAAATGATGATGATGATTATTATTATTCTTAAATACATTTGAGAGGATTTTTTCCCCCCTTGCCCTCCTGGGGGTTAAGATCAGGGGATGGCGTTAACATGTGTCAACTGTGGGCACGTGAAGTCCTTTGAGACAATTCTGTGATTACGGGCTGTTTGAATAAATATGACTTGACTCGTAACAAAAGTGACAGAAATAAAGACATAAACTGTTTGATTGATTTGGGACAAAAAGACATGCTTCATTACTCTTTGTGTTCTAATTCAAGTTGTGTTACTCAGTAATTGTTACGAGCATTTTTACAAAAAAAAGAGCTTGCTAGAAAATGTTCAAATTATATTTATGCAAGAATGTGGTTGTATCAAAGTACCCCGCAACCTCAGACACAATAGGCCCTATTTTGGTAGTCTGACGCTTGTGCATTCTGCGTAAAAAAAGGCCTAACTTGTATTTTTGTGTTGTCAATTTAATTCATAAATATGACACCAGATAATCCATCTGAATCATTGTGTCATGTGTCTGTGTGCGTGTGCGTGTGTGTGAGTGGGTAGGTGTGTGTGCGTGCGTGCGCATTTGTGTGTATATGTGTGTTGGCAAGCTTGTGTGAGCCACTGATTAGGCTGGCGCCCTGCTGGCGAGTCCCCACACATAGAAATCAAATCCACTCAGCCTCGTTATGAATTACAATGCTTTCCAAACAACAAGCCCACCAGGAAACTCATGAGGGGAAGAAAGAGAAAAATACATCATTCATGTTAGGTGATTGGGAAAGTAAGAAACCAAACTTGGAATTAATTGTTCACACATAAAACAAATACTGAAGTGCACTAAGGCTAGGTTCACACTGCAGACAAGTGTGACCCGATCGGAATTTTTTGCCCATATGCGACCTGTATTCGATTCTTTTACGACAGTCCGCACGGCTCAATTCCGATTTTTTCAAATGTGACCTGGGCCACTATAATATGTGGTCCTAGATCGGATACGTATCAGATTTTCCTGCAATGAGACCACAGTCTGAACCGCCAGATCACATACTGTATATCTGACATTGACGTCATCCTCAGCCAAATAAATAAATAAATAAACATTAGGGCGGCATGGTGGTCGACTGGTTAGCACGTCCGCCTCACAGTTCAGAGGTCGTGGGTTCGATCCCGGCCCCGGCCTCCCTGTGTGGAGTTTGCATGTTCTCCCTGTGTCTGCATGGGTTTTCGCCGGGTACTCCGGTTTCCTCCCACATTCCAAAAACATGTGTGGTAAGTTGATTGGACTCTCTAAATTGCCCCTAGGTGTGATTGTGAGTGCGGATGTTTGTCTCTGTGTGCCCTGCGATTGGCTGGCAACCAATTCAGGGTGTCCCCCGCCTACTGCCCGCAGACAGCTGGGATAGGCTCTAGCACGCCCCGCGACCCTTGTGAGGAGAAGTGGTATCGATAATGGATGGGTGGATGGATGGATGGATTCAACTCACGTAAACAGCCCCCCAGCCCTTTCAAACACACACACATACAAGCACACAAATGCATGCACGTGCACACACACGATCGGGCGACTTGTTGCTCAAGCTCCGATTGGTTTTAGAACTTGGTTCTTGTCACTCCTATTTGTCAAACTGTAGGCTTTACAAGCCCTTTGAGACTTTTGTGATCTACACAAAAAAATTACATTGCCTTGGCACTTATACTGTACAACACTATAATATAGTGTGACAATAAAAAGTGGAGGTTATGTTGTTATTTTTGCCTATTAGTCTCAGCTGTCTCATAAGGGGTGAGCACTCAATTTGTGAAGTTATTGTATTATGGTATGGTATAGTCCAGGGGTGTTCACACTCTTTCAGCATGTGAGCTACTTATAAAATGACTACGTCAAAATGATCTACCTTCCGGGTAGAGTATGTTTCGCATATTTGTAGTGGATAGGTCCTACCCACTACAAAAATGCAAAACATATATTCATTCATTATCCATACCGCTTATCCTCACAAGGGTCGCGGGGCATGCTGGAGCCTATCCCAGCTGTCTTTGGGCAGTAGGCGGGGGACACCCTGAATTGGTTGCCAGCCAATCGCAGGGCACACAAAGACAAACATCCTCACTCACAACCACAGCTAGGGGCAATTTAGAGAGTCCAATCAACTTACCATACATGTCTTTGGAATGTGGGAGGAAACCGGAGTACCCGGAGGAAACCCACGCAGGCACGGGGAGAACATGCAAACTCCACACAGGGTGGCCGGAGCCGGGATCGAACCCGCGACCTCTGAACTGTGAGGCGGGCGTGCTAACCAGTCGACCACCGTGCCGCCCAAAACATATATATATTTTCAAAATATATTGAGGATTATTTATTTACAATGTATGTTGATGTACCTTGAATAACCGCATGAGCTGAACAACACAACATAATTAACTATGAACATCTATTTTTTTTTTTATGTCATGCGATCTACCAATACTACCTTTGCGATCAACTGGTAGACCGCAATGGTCTGTCATTCTCATTAAGGATTATTTAGAGGTACTTCTTAGATGGGCTGGTGTTGTTCTACAGACATAAATAAATGAAATGATCAAAACTCTGTTCTCTTACAAGTTTGGAGTGGCTCTCTCAGACTAAGTGTTGATTTGTGTGTGTGTGCATGTGTGTGCATGCCTGGATGTGCGACATACATCAGTCCCATTAAGTCAGCAGTCCAGGAGCCAGGTATTTATTAGGCTCTCATCAGGTGCAAATCAGACATTTATTGATGACGGTCATATTTACTGCTTCATTAGAAGATAATGTCACTACACATGTAGACACAGAAACAGACACAAACACCTTTATACACATTAATGCACTCAGTTGTTAATATGGCCAACGACAAAGGATGTTCTGTAAGGATATATTTAATCTCCTCCAGGTCCCTTTACACATTCTACCCACACCCAAACTAATTCATGCAATGCTTTTGCATTTTGAAATTGAACTCTGGTATTGTGTCAGGTGACACAATACAAGTGTATGTGCTTGTGTGAGGGTCTGCCGTTCAAGTTGTAATCTCAAATAAAGTGGGAGGTACATCTAATGCAAAAAAGTGGCCTTTTGGACTAACACTGTTGACTCAGTGTTGGCTGTTGGACAGAAATGTATATATGGGCCTATTTGTGTCTTTATTAAGTTGTTAGTCATGCTCCACATGTCCTCTTCTGTGTGTGTGTGTGTGCGTGTACATGTGTGTGGTCTACCATACTAAATGTCTACAGTGGGTGTGACCGAATGACCCCACTGACTGTCTTTTAATGCCTCTGAAATATGACTGATGCTCACACAATAATAAAGGCTGACATGCCTGTCAAACAAAGAAGAACAGACACAGAGAATGAGTCTGAGTGAGCAGTCTATTCTCACAAGTAGGGTCAGATGAACAATAAAGTCTGACCATAAATAGGTCAGTTTGCCTTATGCTTGCCTGTGCTATGCTACCGTGAATGGAGCATTGAAAAGACCATGGGTTCATTCAAATCTAAATGCATTTCTTGGAGTAAATGGATAGACAGGCTGCTGTACTACACATAGGCTATTAAGCTCGAGACCAACATAAAACAGTTACTGATCACAATTGACAACCATATGGCAACTCACATGTGTGGCTAGCGGTATCGACTAATGCAGTAAGCTAACTTCAGTCTCCGGCATCACTCAGCGCACCTTCTTGTCAAACATCACACACAGATGGACTCAAGTGCATGGCATTAGTATATGCAGAATATTGAAAGTTATTTGTTCACAAAATCATAAAAGAATATACATTGCCAATCATTTTTTTCTTCAGTTACTACTAGTGCCCGACCGATACAGATTTAGTAAAAGACCAAAAGTATATATTTTTTATGTTGATAATCTATTGAGGGCTCAGATGGTACTGTTCATGGTGGGACACATCACCCACGCATTCAAGAAGACAACAAAAGTATCTGGCAAAACAAAGGCTGAATGATCTGTGTACATTTGGTGGGGCATTGAGCTTGCTACAACAACTAATGCATTTAAGTTACACAAGAATGATGGAATTTGTATATCAGAGTATCAATTTTAATCACAAACTCAGCAAGGCAGATGGATCTTAAAAGCTTGACAGAATTCATGCTATCTGTTACTTGTACACTATAGTATGTGTTATGTTTTGTTGTACATTTCTATACATTTAAGACAGGGAAGTGCTGGAAGAACGCAACTCTGTCATTTCGATGTTGCATCTTAATTCTCATTAATGTACACTCAGCACCCCATCTTGGCAGTCTGCCGAAAAACACAGACTCCCAGACTATGAGAAAATAAGATTCTCTGGTCTAATGAGACCAAGATTGAACTTTTGGTGTTAATACTAAGTGGTATCTGTGGAGAAACCTAGGCACCGCACATCACCTGCCCAATACAATCCCTACGGTGAAATGTGGTGGTGGGAGCATCATGTTGTGGGTGTGTTTTTCAGCTGCAAGGACAGGATGACTGTTTGCAATTGAAGAAAAGATGAATGCGGCCAAGTACAGAGATGTCCTGGAACCATGACAGAGGAACCAAAATGGATATATGCAGGCAGCTGACACTGGAAGACATTCTTTTCAGAGTTAAAAGCCACAAATAGTTTGCCATCAGCTGATCAAAATAACAATGACTCTGAGGGCATGCTTATATCTACTACTTTTCTCATTTGGCTCTCTGACACATCAGGGGTGTGGGGGTGGCACTGTCAATCCAAAGGATTACACAATTCTTTGAGGAATATTTTTCCCTTTGGATTGACTGGGCCAAACCAGAGGTAAGGGCTTTTTGGAAGTGACTTTAATCACTGGGTTTGTGCAAAAACAACTCTCACTATGTTTTGAGGTGTTCAATAACATGGTGTGTATCCTTTCGTGGGGTTCCAATCCCCCCCCCCCCCCCCAAAAAAAAAAAAGGCTTAAAGAGTTCGAAGTCAGTCACACATGCACACACTCAAACATGTGCGGACACGCACGCACACACATGAACGCGCCTGTATGTTGCACAATGAAGTGTTTCCCACACCATGTTAATACTTGGGCCCAAGTAAACGGACGGCCGACCGATAAGTTTTCAAGAAAATTTAATACAATTATTAAAAAAAAATCCCCCCTCCAAGAAAAAAACAAAACAAAACGGGTCGCGACCATAGAGCAGTCATTTTCACGGATGTCAATTTTATTGCGCTCATCGACTAAAATTATTATTACTCTCTGCTCGAGTGTCTAATAAAGGTATTTTATTAAAATTCTGTTGTGGGTATATTTTATTGTAAATTGGGTCGGATAAATGAATGAGAAACAGTTGGTGGACCGCTGAGATTGTCCCATGCGTGTGTAGTGCTGTTATAAAATGCATACATATTAGTTTGCATTTATTATTTTTCTAAAATAATGCAATATTGTTTTGTGAGTATATAATTATTACATATATTGTGCTTAAGTATGTATTCCTTTTTTGATTTAGCTTGGTACGGCACATGGTACGGGGCGGGGGAAGTCAAAGCCTGAGACATTCGTTGTTCGGAGAAGAAATAGATCAAAACAAATGTTGAAGAAAAATGACGAGAACAGGAGAAAGCATGGAACTAGAGGAGCCGTCTGCACTAGGGACGTCCAATCGATCGGGCACCGATCATGATTGGCCGATTTTCGTGAAAAATGACGTGATCGGAATATTTGATCAAAGCCTTTTATTGCCGATCAAAAGATCCGATCACCCGCAACTCATGCTTCGCAGCCTGCAGCCGTGTTGCGCAACAACTTTAAGTTTGCCAAGTGTTAAATGGAGCTCGGATGTCAGTCTTGTGCCGATGTTGAGTCTAACAAGGGAGTTTTTCGCTCGCGTACTGCTTTTAATGACAATGTTCAAAACGAGGCATATTCCAAAAGATAAAATGCACATGGGTATTGAGAGATAGTGCCCGGAACATCGTGAAAGCTATGACCAATAATAAATGGGCTACCGAGTTTGGAGTGTATGGCACGCACGCTGCAGTTTGTTATGCATGATGCGTTACTGTCACTGCATAGTATAAGTGGCATTATTGCCACAGGGAGACACATAGTAGCTTGTTTGTGGGCAACAGACCCACTATATAATTTTATAATTCACAAACTTTTGTTCAGTGACTTTTTTTCTCGTTGACAAATGCACATGAACCAAGTTCCTGAGTCGTTTCAATTTAGGAACTCAGTGAATAGTTTATTCGAGTGAAGCCTGCATGTGACTATATTTTTTCTACTTTGATTATATTCTTAACCATGTAATGTTTAGGTGGCATGCTATTCATTTGACTTTTTGCATAATTAAATCTGTTGAGACTGCTGATTATTTTGATCTGTTAAAAACTGTGTTACTAAAAGCTGGTAAATTTAAGCTTTTCAGTTATGTTGTGCCAGAAATGGTTTTGTATTTTTTCATGCTTTTGAAAATATATATAGATATTTTTCAAAATTACAGCAATAATATGGCTGCTTTTTTTTCCAGATAATATTGCATAATAGCAGTCACCATAATTAAATGGAAAAATATACAGATATTCCATGTGATCAGAATCGGTATCGGTATCAGCCGATCTCACTCATGCATGATCGGCATTGGTATCTGTGTCATAAAACCCTGATCGGAACATCCCTAGTCTGCACTATACAAATGATCCATTTGTATTGTATATATAGGATAATCAGCCGGGAACATTTCAGCTTCCATACGGCGGAGTGCGAGCACTGGAGCCAACAAGAACTGTGTCAGCGTTGTTCAACCTCCGTTCGGTATGTTGCAGGTAACACTTCAAACATGCTAACACATGGAAGACGGCATCACCCCAATACAGTTACCGGGAATCGAAAAAAGAAAGAATCAACACCAACAACTTATCCCTTCTACTTTTAAGCAGCCTGGAGATGTGAAATCAGACAGAGCATATTAGTAGCAATCGGCATATACAATGCAACATTTATGCGCCCATATGCTTTAGTCGAGGAGCCGGGTTTCAAACGTTTATTAAACGTGCTGGAGCCCCATTACAATGTTCCACCCCGGGCGCATATTATCATCTACAATCGCACAAGAGCCGTGGTGGAGCATGAGCTGTCCTCTGCTGCACCGTAATTAACTCTTAAAATGAAGTTAAAAGTTACTAGTTGGCAAGTGCTACCTGACTTTATCTGCAACCTCATTCCATCCATACAAGAAAGGGTCTTTTCATGCATTTAATCGTATTATCATTATTATTATTATTTTTTTTTAAATTATTATTATTATTATTATTATTAGTATTATTATTATTAATGAACAACCCTAATGCGAACGTTTTTATTCTATTTTGTGCTTTTATATCAGGGAAGGTTTTTTGCTTTATAGCAAATTTAATTGTAAGTTGCTCCCTGTTAAAACTAAATAAAAAAAAATAAAACAAGTCTTGTGCATTTAAGACTTATTCCTGTACCGAACCCGTAACGAACCGTGACCCCCATACCGAACCGTGAATTTTGTGAACCGTTACCGAACCGTGAATTTTGTGAACCGTTACCTGTTACACTATATATGTATATATATATATATATATATATATATATATATATATATATATATATATATATATATATATATATATATATATATATATATACTTACACACACACACTCTAATATACACATTTCCGAACTCTAGTACTAAAGTGGGGTCTTTCTGCACACACAGATACTGTAAAACCAGATTATCAGGAACATTTTATGGTGTATTTTAAGGAGGTGACATGACATCAAATTGACCTACCAACACAGTGCAGCTACATGCCACTGTTGAAAGCCGACAAGCAAACACCTTCATCCTTTCATGGTAACACCTTTATCCTTACACATAATTGTCAAAACTCACATACCTGTACAAACAAAAATGTAAAGGGATGATGTGGGGGTAAGAAAAACACACGTACATTTACAATGGCAAAGGTGTGGACAGACACATCCATTAGTTCCCCTCAAGCACTGACCCAAGGGAACATGAGCAGGGTCGACAGAGCGTTCACACAGGGTTGTGCTGGTTTCGGATGTGTCAAAGCAAACAGCTGAATGCTTATTTGGATGTGAAGGTGTCAAACTAGCATGGTTATGGAGCTAATGTTGAGATGCTTACTTACGCACACCTGGGGCTCTGACAGACATGCACGGTCCACACAATGATTTGCATCAAACACGGAACGCAAGCACAAATTGACTGCAAGTTCCATAATGAAAGGTGGGCATTTGTACGTACGGCAGTGTGTATCTTCACACATTACATGTCTCTAGGTGAAAATACACATAAAATAAAACAAGCACAAGAGGAAATATATTATATGTTTATAGCACAAAAAAAGGCACGTAAATTGTCTACAAATTCTATTTGGAGTAATTCAGTTTTATACCAAGCCACTGCATGTGTGACAAAAATACTTGCTTCCACTTGGCGCTGCTTCACTAGATGAAAAGTTAAATAGGGCATGCAAATGTATGAACACACACGGACTGACTCAACACCAGGTGTGTGAGGCAAATGTAAGCAAAGACACATTTGGCTTGGATTCCCAATGGTATCCTTTCTGTGCCTTCTGCAAAAAGCTCACAAAATGGGCTCTTTTCACGCACACAGTACATTAGGCTACTATTGACTAGGCTACTAACTACTGGTATGACTCTTAAACACATTCAATTGGAAACATTTTGTTGTTTTAGTAAACATGAATGGGAAGAAAACTGATTATGTGTGTGTCCTCTAATTAAACAACCTACCTTTGTGTGTGCGTGTGGGTGGGTGTGTGGGCGTGTGTGTGCGTGAGTGTGTGTGTGTGTGGGGGGGGGGGGGGTGCGTGCGTGTGTGGGGGTGTGTGTGTGTGCATGGGCGGGAGGTGTTCCAGTTGAGCTCTTAGCTCATAGCACCTCCCCCATGCATCTTTACACAAAAGTGAGAATGGATGTTGTCTGTAGGAACTAAATGTTCAATACTTAAATTATTTTTGAGTATGCATTCAGATCATTGAATAACCTTTAAATATGCAGTTGTGGCAAAATATCAAGGGGTCTAACAATACTATATCCATGTTAAAATGGCAAAAACATTTTTCCACTAGGTGTAGGGGTGGCCAGAGGGGTTGTCATGTAGCTCCGCCCCTGGATGCCCACTAGCTAGAGTAAATTAGTGGCTAAAGCGCCATGTGGCTATAGCTACACTCCCTGGTGCTTACATAGTTATGTTCCACATGGGAACTTGGAACTCCTTTTTATAAGAGCAGAAAAATACCAAAATACACATACTTTTTTACTAGTTGTCTGCACCAACCCAAAATACCCGCAAGCCACTTTGTCGTGACCCACCAGTTGAGAATCACTGATCTATGGAGTCCGAGCTGCCATTCGAATTCGAATAACCTTGGTCCTACATTTTGCACTAGAGAGGAAGCTGTCAAACTTGTAATAAATGTCTGCACCCCAGACTGAAAATGTGTCATTTCAGACAACATAGATGAACAAAACAATATAACTCATCATTAACTATGTACTATTTCGCCCACTCATCTAAAAATAGGTACACATATATTTCATCTACTGTATTTCTAAAAATATTAATCATCTATTATTTTATCTTCAACGATTTTAACCCTGACGGCACGGTGGTCGACTGGTTAGCACGTCCGCCTCACAGTTCAGAGGTCGTGGGTTCGATCCCGGCTCCGGCCTCCCTGTGTGGAGTTTGCATGTTCTCCCCGTGCCTGCGTGGGTTTTCTCCGGGCACTCCGGTTTCCTCCCACATTCCAAAAAACATGCACGGTAAGTTGATTGGATACTCTAAATTGCCCCTAGGTGTGATTGTGAGTGCGGATGTTTGTCTCTGTGTGCCCTGCGATTGGCTGGCAACCAGTTCAGGGTGTCCCCCGCCTACTGCCCAAAGACAGCTGGGATAGGCTCCAGCACGCCCCGCGACCCTTGTCAGGAGAAGCGGTACCGATAATGGATGGATGGATGGATTTTAACCCTTTCATGCAGAGTGGTCACTACAGTGGACAGCTATTCAAAAGTTGCTTTCACCTGTATTAATTAATCTAAAAAATATATGTCATGTCATGTCATCTTCCAAACCGCTTATCCTATATAGGGTCGCGGGGAGTTGCTGGAGCCTATCCCAGCCGTCAATGGGCGAAGGCAGACTACACCCCGAACTGGTCGCCAGCCAGTCGCAGGGCACACATAGACACAGTCACTGAGCGGGAATCGATCCCACGCTGCTCGCACACAACTAAGGCGTGTGTACCACTACACTATCAGCGGACCCTAAAAAATATATGTATATTTTAAATAATAACATTAAATCATAATCAATGCATGAAATATTTAAAAAAATGTTTAATTTAGATTAATTAATGTAGGCGAAAGCAACTTTTAATATTCAAAAGTTGCTTTCACCTATATTAATTAATCTAAAAAATATATGTATATTTTAAATAATAACATTAAATCATAATCAATGCATGAAATATTTAAAAAAATGTTTTAATTTAGATTAATTAATATAGGCGAAAGCAACTTTTAAATAGCTGTCCACTCTAGTGACCACTATGCATGAAAGGGTTAATATATTGACCATGATGTATGGTAGGATGGCAACCTAGCGCCCTCTATTGACCAGCCACCTCTCAATTATGTGTATACAAAATTAATTTTCCTCATTAAATTTTATTGAAATGCCATTAATGAATTCCAGCTCCCAAAAACTAGTTTTTAATTTTGTATTTTTAGTACAAAAAGGTAGCACTATTTTTTTAAATAGAAAGACACACTAAATCAGTGGTTCTCAAATGTGTGTACTAGTAATCCTGGGGGTACTTCAAGGCACTTCAGGGCGTACTTTTTTAAATTATAACTAAAAAACGTTTTAAATTATAATCAAAAAGTACCATCAATGCATAAAAGCATTTGATAGCAGTTGCATCCCTGCCACCAAAAATGACGGATATCCTCAGTGAAGCACAGAACCAATTCTCTGACTAAAATGTCTCACCAAAATGCAAAACCATTCACTTGTGCAATATTCAGTGTTGACCAATGGTAATGTCAGACTTAATAGATATTTTAAACCTTTTTCTTTTAGCAGATCAGTTTTATTTAAAATTAAGTAAATTGTTTCTATTTGAGAACAGATGCTTACTATGATCCCAAAGGAGGACACTTTATGTTGATAATTATTTTTATGTGCACAAATCTATCCATCCATTATCCAGAATCAGAGGCAGCGGCTTCAGCAGTGAAGCCGAGACTTCCCTTTTTCCAGCTATTTCCTCCAACTCTTCACATCCCAGCTGGGAGACACAGTCTATCCAGCATCTCCTGTGCTATCCCTCACCAGGGTGGCGTCCAAGAGTCATCCTAGTCAGATACCCGAGCCACCTCATCTGACTCCTTTCAACATGGAGGAGTAGAAGCTTGACCCTGAGTCCCTCAAGAATGACAGAGCTTCTCACCCTATCTCTAAGGGAGAGGACACCTGCGGAGGAAACTCATTTTGGCCGCTTGTATCCGTGATTTTGTTCTTTCAGTCACGACCCACAGTTCATGACCATAGGTGAGGGTAGGAACGTAGATCGACCGGTAAATTGAGTTACGCTTTTCGGCTCAGCTCCTTATTCACCACGACAAACCAATACAGAATCCATATCATAGCAGACATTACACTGAGCTGCCTGTTGATCTCACGCCCTATCCTGCCTTCACTTGTGCGAAAGACCGCAAGATACTGGAACTCCTACATTTGGGGCAAGATCTTATCCCCAACCAGGAGAGGGCACTGCACCCTTTTCCGACTGAGGACCATGGTCTCAGATTTGGAGGTGCTGATTTTCATCCCAACCGCTTCACACTCAGCTGTGAACCCCTCCAGTGAGGGTTGGAAATCACGGCTTGCAGAAGCCAACAGTACCATATCATTTGCAAAGAGCCAAAATGCAAGACTGAGGCCACCAAACCTGACCCCCTCAATGCCTCGGCAGGGCATAGAAATTATGTCCATAAAAGTTATCAAGAGAATTAGTGATACAGGACAGCCTTGGCGGTGTCCAACTCACTGGAAAGAAGTTCAACTTACTGACAGCAATGCGGGCTAAGGGCTGGTATCGGTGGAGCAGGCACCAAAATGCCCTTATCAGAGGGTTCAGTACTCCTTACTCTCCTAGCATGCCCCACAGAACTCCCTGTCCATGGCCACAGTCGGAGGCTTTCTCCAAGTCTACAAAAAACATGTAGACTGGTTGGGCAAACTTCCATGCACCCTTGAGGACCCTGTCGAGTGCATAGAGCTGGTCTACTGTTCCACGGCCAGGATGAAAACCACATTGCTCCTACTGAATCCGAGATTTGACCTCCCTAATTGACCCCACCCATCTCCAGCACCTCTGAACAGACCTTAAAGGCTGCTTGGGTCGGGATGGTCATGTCTTCACTCACAAGTTCATTTTATATATATATATTTTTTTATCAGGAATATGGAAAGAGTTGTCATTTTCTATTTTATCAATTAATTTTGGAGAAATTAGGAAATAAGTGACTCCATGAATAATCCATCTATTATCTATTATCTATTATAATCCATCTCTATCTTCTCCTCACAAGGGTCGTGCTGGAGCTCCCAGCTGTCTTCGGGCAGTAGGCGGGGGACACCCTGAATTGGTTGCCAGCCAATCGCAGGGCACACAGAGACAAACAACCACACTCACAATCACACCTAGGGGCAATTTAGAGAGTCCAATCAACTTACCATGCATGTTTTTGGAATGTGGGAGGAAACCGGAGTACCCAGAGAAAACCCACGCTGGCACGGGGAGAACATGCAAACTCCACACAGGGAGGCCGGGGCCGAGATCGAACCCATGACCTCTGAACTGTGAGGCGGACGTGCTAACCAGTCGACCACCGCCTCCTTTTAATGAGGAAAATGGCCGCGGCCCCTACCGTTCTCTCTATGTTTGGTCGGAGTCACTGGAGGGACAGATTAAAAACTCTCCATTGGAAGTCATTGTACTTTCATTGCTTATAACGTTAAAAACTGTGATCAATTGGCACCAAAATTCACGTGGACTTCCCTAAAGATCCAAGCCCGCCTGATTCCTGCCCGCTGCCAGCCACCATCTGCCTCCTGAGAGTTGACACAAGTTTAGCGTAGCTAAATGTCCGAAATATAACCAGTCGGGGTTCGTGTGCGCATTCATGCTCTTGTCCGCTTCAGCCTGTGTAAGTAGAGAAGCGATCGCTACAGTATTTGATTGATTGATTTTGTGGAGGTGATCATGACGAGCTAACGTTCAATGTTTGATGTCAATAAATCCAAACTATTGTGCAGAACACTTTTATACTTTCACAGGTTGAAGTGGACAAGAGGAGTAATGCATTTTGGTGGCGATTGGTCGCCGTTTTTGACAACAGAACTGACAAAGAGAGCAATATTACCACGCTTGCCTCCCTCCTGTGACGTAGACCGCTGAAACCGAAAAAATAAGAAGCCGAGCTCCAAAAGGGGGCGTAGCAATTTTTCGTGAATCTAATCACAAAAAAAGCCCTTACTACTCACTACAGTCTTTTGGGGGGGCATTTTGGTACTGATGTCATTTTTACATGCAAACCTATTATATGCCAATAAGTGCCAATGTTAAGCTCATCCAAGTGTCACTTTAAGGCAGGGGTGACTCCAGTCCTCGGGGGCCACCCTCCTGCATGTCTTAGAGGTTTAATCGTCCAACACACCTGATTCAAACGATCGGGATCAAAATCAGGCTCCTGCAGAACTTGCTGATGAGCTGATCATTTGAAACAGGTGTATTGCAGCAAGAAGAGATGGAAAAGAGGCAGGACAGCCGCCCTCGAGGACCGCAGTTCGACACCCCTGCTTTAAGGCCTAGCTAGACCAATCCGATACTTGCCCCTTGTGGCGTCGGGCAGACTGTCGGCATGTTAAGCTGGAAAAAATACACTGCAATGACAGTCAGCGATGCTTACCATTAAAGTACCTTCTGCGCATGCGTGGGACGTAATACCCCTCCATAACATTGGTAGCGGTAGTCACTATTCCTCATGGTCAGAAAAAGTCAACCAGAAAGCTATTGGCCAGGGGCGAATGATACAAATGTAAACAATGCATTCAGCTATATTTTTCGCTCACTATGAACTCCCACGTACGAAGCAAACCCTCACGCTCTTGACACAGTATTGTGAAATACTTACATTATCAACCCTCGTGTCATGTTTTGCACTAGGCACGCTCTGTCTCTCTCTCTCTCTCTCTCTGTGTTAGTTGCAGCCCAGCTGGAGTGGGGGGCGTTCTCTTCAGCTGCGCACCTGTGGCGTATCATCATCAGATAGGTTTAAAAGGACACTTTTCACCACCACATCTTGCGGAGTATTAACCTTGCTCGCTTCACAGCCCAGGCTCTGTTTTCTAGGCATCACGTTCTCGTATCTTGTGCTCGATTTTTCCGGTAAGGTATTGTTATATAAAGTTTTTGTTCCTCGTCACTTTGACTGAGCGCTTTGTGTTTCGTGTGATTGGAGTTTTTTTGCAATCTCGTTCTGTTTTTCGGTTGTCAATATTTTCTTGCCTTTTGCGAGCGTTTTGTGTTCCCTATTTGATGTTCCCTGGCCTTGTTTTCGCTAGCGTCCTTTGTTCATACTTTGTCGGTCATTTTTGGATTTTGGAATTAAAGATTTTTATGTTCGACGCTTTTGTCTTATTCGGCGTTTTTGGGATCCACATTTTTTCCTGTTCGCTTTTGTACTTGTAAGAACATTAAGGCAGCAAAGGCGTGCTCTCTGTTTATTCGTATTTGTCACTTCCCGTTTGTACCCTGTGCGCTGATTCGAAAGCTAACAGCCAATCAGAGTTACCAAATGTCACGACTCATGACGTCGATTCAACATACTGAAACGCCTCTCGTCGCTTCCTGACGAGGTATTATGTTACAACGGTGTTTGCTACATCAATCAGACAGCACAATCAGACTCCCCGAGGCTTACCGACGTCCGATTGGTGTATCTAGGCCGATACCAGGGAGGCTGAGGAGTATGATTCCTCTGTAGTTGAAACACAACCTTCGGTCCCCTTTCTTAAAAAGGGGGATCACCATGGTGGTCTGCCAATCCAAAGCCACTGTCCCCAATGTCCATGTGATGGTGTAGCGGCGTGTCAACCAGGACAGCCTCACAACATGCAGAATCTTTCGGATCCCCGGTGGATGTCATCAACCACCGAGGAGCTTTTTACCCACGCGGTAACGCAAACCCCATAGATAGGAGAGGAGAGACTAGAGCCCTGTCTCCAGGCTCTGCTTCCTCAATGGAAGAGCTGTCAGTGTAATTGAGGAGGTCTTCAAAATAAAAAAAAAATCTCTCCACTGACTCACAACATCCCAAGTTGAGATCAGCAGGACCTCAGCTCCACTATACACAGTGTTAATGGTGCACTGCTTCCCCCTCCTGAGATGCCGGCTGGTGGACCGGAATTTCCTGGAAGCCATTCGGAAGTCATTTTCCAAGGCCTTGCCGAACTCCTCCCACGGCCACACACGTTTTGCCTCAGGAACTGCCAAAGCTGTGTTCCGCTTGGTTTGGTCAGCCAGCATTGTCAGCTGCCTCCGGAGACCCAGAGGCCAAAAAGCACATCCCTCCACCACAGTAAAGTGATGATTCATGGAGGGCATATGCAAAAGTCTTTATTTATAATTAAGTTAATGATTTCTTTTTTTTTAGTTTACTTCTAGAGATATGACTACAAGTGAAGTTCCAAAGTTTAATAAATCAGATGGAACAGCACCACAGCACTACCTTTTGAGTCCATTTTTTTTTTTTTAATCCCAAAATGCTTTGCGCTGGTTAAGGGGTACTTGGCTGATTTCTTTTTCTTTTTTTATAGGGCGTACGTTGATAAAAAAGGTTGAGAACCACTTAATCATAACAAAACAATGTAAAGAAATAAACTGTTTTTATAAAACATAATTACGCTGAAAGTCATACACAAACACACACACGCACATGCACACCTACGCACACACACATTGAAGTATGTTATCTGTGTATATGACTGTGCTGTTCCATAAATGGCTGAAAGTGCATCGGACAACACAGACAACACAAAAACAAAATGGATATAATGGACAAACTATGTCTCATGGTTTCATACCTCCCTCTCTATCTAATCTATATCTATACATACAGGCCAAAATAGTGACTATGGAAATGGTCTGAGATATAGTTTTTGTCTCACAGGCATATGTTACATCTTTGCCACCTAAGTGTCTTTCAATGACACATTGTGATTGTTATGAGGTCAAAGCACTCAAGGTTTGAATATTCTGGAACTCGTTATTTTGAGGTTGTGTCAGTTGTGCTTTATTAACGGTATCATATTCCCTTTTGCAGGAAACTATCAAACGACAGACACTCATTTTCCTTAATCATCTCATCTCCTCTAAACTAAATGATCCTTTCATTTCCTGATGGCCCGTCAAAGCCCTTGAGTATCTTGGATAGCATGGGTGTGTGAGTGTGAGTGTGTGTAGTACTTGGCTTCCGGGAGTAATCACTGCTGTGTCTGGTTGCCGCTGCTCTTTTAAGAGTATTTGCTTTCGATTGTGTTTACTTGATTTTGCTACTCAAGTGTAGGTCCCGACACCAACCGTTAACACTATTTGCTGTATTTATATTACTATCGTAGATTAACTCAAATCAGTAGGATAGTGAGAATACCTATTCGTAGCTTGGTGCCTTGCCCAATCATATTCTAGATATCATTTGCCGATCAATTATGTAGTTACACAATCGACTCTCATGGCCTGCAGTGCACCTACATAGATCATCAGTATTTCTCCTTCTCCAAGCCTGCAATGCTATGGATCCCATTGGTTCTTCAGATACAATAACATGAAACCAATATAGTCTTTCTGGTCTTCCAATCCAGACTACACTAGGAAACCCACTTGATCAGACGACTGCTGCATAAAAGCAAAGGTCGCCTAGTCTCCAAACTTGCTCCAAGCAGACTCGTTTTTGGTCTGCTGAACATCCGCTTACATATCAAAATGTATTCCAATATACCCTCAACGATTGCAAGTTATATTTGTAATATAACCAAACAACTCCAGCAATTCTGATTGGAGTACAGGTCTCACAATACTTTACGCCGGAAAATATTCACATCCACTCTACTAGACCACGTCACATTGCCAAGTAATGGGACAACTGCCACTATTTTAGCCGCTGTTTGCCATCCACCTAAGGGGAATACACTTTTACAAAATATTGCATGCCATTTAAACACTTAACCTCTCCAATGTCCAGCTTTTACTGTACTACTGTACTAATTTGTGTTTTTATACACATAACACTCAGAATCAACTTGCTATAGACTTTACATCCTGTATTAACAGTTTTGGACTACAACAATACATCACATTTACTACACATAACAAAGACTATAACCCCATTTGACTGCATCATTGTAGAAATGCCCATATCTGACCACAAGCTGAAAACATTTTATGAAAATTTATCCAAAATCTCCTTGCTCAACCACCATAAATCCATTCCCCCTTTCTTTCACTAGAGTAAGACATTTCTCAGTATTCTGGATTACCTTGCCCCAGTCAAAACTCATACTGTCACATTTTCTCACACTTCGCGCCGGTTTACACTTGAATTGTTAAACCTTCAATAAAATGTTTGCCACCAGGAATGCCTTTATGATAAAACATGTTATAGCATCCATAGAAAAAAAAGTACAGTTTATTATTTTTTGGAGCCCATTTAGCCCAAATTAAAATTAATTTACAGTATACTAGGGCTGTCCCGGCTAGTTGACATAGTCAACGTCACCGATGACGTAAATACGTTGGCCCGCACAACATACCGTCGATGACAAGTGTGATGACGTAAATACGTCGGCACGCACATACCGTTGAATGTCGATGATGTAGATATGTCAACACGTGCATACTGTCAGTTGTAAACAATGCGCATAGCAGAAAAGAAAGGAGAAAAAATTAATAAAAAAAACAAATACCTAAAAAAGGAGAGCAGCTGAAATGGCAGTGGGGCTGGAGGAGGAGAGCGGCTGCATGAAATAGCTAAAAAGTGGAAAAGAAAGTCCAAAGTATGGACATATTTCAATGAAAAGTCAAACGAGTTGGTCGTCTGTGTCCTTTGTAAAGCCGAGTGATGAACGAAGACCTAAAGCAACATCACTCAGGTGCTACTGGAAAAAAGATAGAGATTGTAAGTTCATCTAAGTAACTACTAATATTGACCCGGTTTTACTGAAGTTGCTGTTATGTGCGACGTATTAACGTGCATTGTCAAATTTCATTTCTCGAAGCAGAGGGTTGCAGTCAAAATGACAGTGTTGTGTTTCATCTTTCTGTATTATGGGGCTAGCGTGAGCTATTTCACTCCAGTCAAATTGTGTTGGGGCTTGCAGGTAACATAACCGGTTCGCTGGTTTCGGACCCCCTCAACGCCTTGGCTGCGCCTAGAAATTCTGTACATAAAAGTTATGAACATAATCAGTGACAAAGGGCAGCCTTGGCGGTCCAAGCCTCACTGGAAACGAATCCGACTTACTGCCGACAATGCGGACCAAACTCTGACATCGGTGGTACAGGAACTGAACAGCCCATATTAGGGGGTTCAGTACCCCGTACTCCAGAACCCCCTCCCCCCCACAGAACCACCTGAAGGACACGGTGGAATGCCTTCTCCAAGTCCACAAAACATATGTAGACTGGTTGGGCGAACTCCCAAGCACCCTTGAGGACCCTCCCAAGGGTGTAGTGCTGTTCCAATGTTCCACAACCAGGACGAAAACCACATTGCTCCTCCTGAATTCGAGATTCGACCTCCAGACTAACCCTCCTCTCCAACATCATCGAATAGACCTTGCCAGGGAGGCCAAAGACATGGTCCTCTGTAATTGGAATTGGAACTCCGGTCCCCCTTGTAAAAAAGGGAAACCACCACCCCAGTCTTTTCCTACCAATCACGCCCTTCAAGGTGTCACTGTCATTGCCCACATGAACACATAAGTCCCCCAGCAAAACGATGGAGTCCAAAACGATGGAGTCACCAGGGGAGCACTCTCCAGCACACCCTCCAAGGACACAAACCACAGTCAGGACCCGTCCCCCCAGCCAACGGCGGTGGGAGGCTACCCTCTCGTCTACCGGGGCAAACTGCAATGTACACGTTCCAAGCCGGGGGGCAATAAGTATGCCCAGACCTGCTCAGCACTTCTCACCTTCGGCAACTCGAGAGTGGAAAAGAGCCCAACCCCTCTCGAAAAGGACTGGTACCAGAGCCTGAGCTGTGTGGAGAGTAGAGTCCGACTGTATCTAGTCAGAACTTCTGTGCCTCGCACACCAGCTCAGGCTCCTAACTGTGAGAGGTGTTATTCCATGTCCTAAGAGCTAGTTTCTTGAAACTTCAAATGGTCTAGAACTCCAGTCGTTAACAGAACTGCCTTTTTAGAACACATCACTCAAAAATTTGCACTGGCAACCAGTCAAACAGAGACCCAAATCCAAGATCTTTCTTAAACCATTAAACCTTAAAGCACCAGGCAAAACATCCCTTAAAACCTAAGGGTGACTTTAGAATTACCCTCTAAAACCTGAAGTTTTCTCAGAAATTCAACACCTACAAAATAATTGATATATCTGCCCCTGTAGCAGACAGAAAAATAATGACACAGTCCTGACTTCATTATCATAAACCTTCAAAATATATTTTTTAAAAAACGTCACACGAGGAAAGAAAATAAAACAAACAAAAAAATGTGTGAATAATACAGATTTCTCAGTGAAAACAGTCCACAAGAGGTTGGCAATAAAGTAGCACTTCCCAAAAGCTGCACTTCCTTCATGTCATGTCACGTCATTTTCCAAACCGCTTATCCTATACAGGGTCGCGGGGAGTTGCTGGAGCCTATCCCAGCCGTCAATGGGCGAAGGCAGACTACACCCTGAACTGGTCGCCAGCCAGTCGCAGGGCACACATAGACACTGTCACTGAGCGGGAATCGATCCCACGCTGCCTGCACACAACTCAGGCGTGTGTACCACTACACTATCAGCGGACTGCACTTCCTTCAATGAAAAATAAAAAAACAAAAATAAATTACAAAAATTAAAAAAGGGCCCGCGACCCTTGTGAGGATAAGCGGTATGGATAATGAATGAATGAATGAATGAAAAAAGGGGTCTGTGCAAGAAAATCACTATTTTCAATATAAATAAAAAATAAAGTGTCCGTACAAAACAGCACGTGATGACACAAAAATGTATATTTATGCTACATACATGTGTTCCCTTACTGTTTCAATCAAAAAACAAGAGAAGCACTATTTTTAATTTTTAAAAAAAATGAGGTAATTACCACCATCAAAATTGTGTACAAACATATGTATTAACCATATATCACGCTCGACTGGTTCCACTGGTTTAAAGTCTACAAGCGCGTTATTGATATCACTACCATCACTTATTTCAGAGCTCCCGCGATCATCTGCGTCTGCCATTACTGCTCGAAAAATTTTGGGATATCCTACAAGGGTTCACAACACCGCATTCACAACACCGACACGTGTATATCCTGATGCATTTCATTGGCTAAGAGACCAAGAGTTGGATTAAAAAAATATATATTTTTTTTTAAAAAGACTCATCTGTTTTCCCGGCTATAAAGGTAGAAATACCTTTAAATACCTCAGCTCTAGTGGCAGAAATGCGGTAATACAATACAATACAATTTTATTTATATTGCACATTTCATAACAGCTAAAGCTGTAACAAAGCACTTTACATACAAAAAACAAAATCAAGTAACATAAAACACTATATACAATAGACAGAAAAGAGCCGAAAATTTCAGGTCGGATCAAATGTGTTAAGTCTCTCCATAACCTGGCAACCCCGGAATTCTATGGCATACCCGTTACTCGATTCTATTGTACACTCTCCCTCTTCCTCTGTGCTCCTCACTGTACTTCTAATCTGTTTATCCTCTTTGGGGATTCTTTCATCCATGTAGCTCTTCATCAATGGATATCACTTTTTTGTATTTTTCTAATATGTTACTCGATCTGACTTTTGACCTTGAAGGCACCTACAAATAAATATTACCTTTCTATGATGATGATGATTATATCTAATATGGGTTTGACTGTGTGTGTGTGTGTGTGTGTGTGCGTGTGTGGGGGTGTATGTGTGTGTATGGGGGTGTGTGTGTGCGGGGGTGCGTGTGGGTGTGTGTGTGTGTGTGTGTGTGGGGGGGGGTGTTTAAGACACTGATTCTTAACAAGTATGCCGTGGCACATTGCTGTGCTGTGAGAGATCATCAGGTTTGCCGTAGAAAAGTAATCAATTTAACTTAATGGCTCTGAAAATTATTTCTTTACTTAAATGAATATATTTGTGTTCCGGTTCCGGCGCCGCGTGAGTGGCAGCCCGCAACAGTCGCTCCGGCTCACTGGTGAGCCTTTTCGTGTGTTTTTGTTCCTTACTATTACTCTACCTCATACCTTTTTCATATAGTTGATAGTCGTAACTTGCGTAGCAATGGACACCCAAACTGCGGTATTCTTGCTGCTGCTGGTGGCTATTTTTTGCGCGATCGTGTCTGGCTCTTGGCTCGGAGCCGCACCCTTATTGTTTACAGCCGGAATCAGCTGTTAGCACTCCGTGCTAACCCTGCGCCGGCTCCCGGGGCGAGACTCGATATCCCCCGTGAGCTGAGGAGGAAGAGACGGGGATCTCGTGCGGGGGTTAAACGCCAGGAAAGGAGGAGACAATACCATCCCGTCCTCTCGTCTGTTATCATGGGGAATGTTAGATCGCTCCCCAACAAGATGGACGAGCTAGCGGCGCTTACCCGGCATGAGAGGGACTTACGGGAGGCTAGCCTGATGCTATTCACGGAGTCGTGGCTAACAGCGCTAACGCCGAACACGGTCGTAGAATTGGACGGCTTCCAAATCATACGCGCGGACAGGACGCTGGAGAGTGGAAAGAGGAAAGGTGGAGGGCTGGCTGTGTTTGTGAACGATAGATGGTGTAATCCTGGGCACATCACGATTAAGGAGCAGCTTTGCAGCAGGGATATTGAGCTGCTAGCTGTTGGCATGAGGCCATTCTACATCCCGCGAGAGTTTAGTCATGTGATCGCAGTGACCGTCTACGTCCCACCAGCTGCCAGCGGCGACACAGCCTGTGATGTCTTGACTGCAGCAGTGAGCAGGCTACAAACACAGCACCAAAATGCCCTGATACTCATCTCTGGTGACTTCAATCATGCCTCCTCTTCCTCCTCTCTGCCTTCATTCACACAGTATGTCACCTGCCACACCAGAGAAAATAAAACACTGGACCTTTTCTATGCCAACACCAAGGAGGCATACACATCACTGCCCCTCCCCCCGCTGGGCAAAGCTGATGACAACCTGGTGGTTCTCCAGTCTGTGTACAAACCTCTGGTCCGCAGGCAGCCAGCTGTGACCCACACGGTTCAGAGATGGTCTGGAGAGGCCGAGGAGGCCTTAAAGGACTGCTTCAGCACAACTGTGTGGGAAGTATTCAGCGATGCTCACGGGGAAGACATTAGTAGTCTAACGGACACTGTTACAGACTATATAAATTTCTGCATGGAGTACACCATACCCACCAGGACAGTAAGGTGTTTCTCCAACAACAAACCCTGGTCCACACCAGACATAAAAGCTCTCCTAAAGGAGACTTTTGCGTCAGGCAACATAGAGGAGCGGAAGACTGTGCAGCGCCAGCTGAGGAGGAGGATCAGAGAGGGGAAAAGGTCCTACAGGAAGAGGATGGAGGAGCAACTGCTGCAGAATAATGCCAGGGGAGTCTGGAGGGGACTGAAGACCATCTCAGACCACGGACAACCCAAGACCCGGACTGGGGGGGACCTGCAGTGGGCAAATGAGCTGAACGTCTTTTTCAATAGGTTCGATCAGATGCCTGCCCCCACTCAGTCTCTCCTGCTGCAGCCTCCACGTACTCCTCCTGCTGGGTGTGTCACCCCCTGCCCCCTTTTCTCCACAGTCTCCAGCTCCCAGCTACACCAGATAGCCACCACTCCCTCCTGCCCAGCCTTGGCCTTCACAACATCTCAGGTGAAGAACCAGCCGAAGAAGATGAAGGCGAGGAAGGCAGCGGGTCCAGATGGCATCAGCCCCCAGCTCCTCAAGTCCTGCGCAGACCAGCTGTGTGGGATTGTCCAGCACATATTCAACCTGAGCCTGAAGCTGGGCAGGGTCCCCCAGCTATGGAAAACATCCTGCCTGGCGCTGACGTCTCACCTGATGAAGACCCTGGAGAGACTGGTCCTTGTCCACCTGCGCCCCCTGGTGAGCTCCTCAATGGACCCACTCCAGTTCGCATATCAGCCTGGCATCAGTGTGGATGATGCCATCATCTACCTCCTCCACACTTCACTCTCCCACCTGGAGAAGGAGGGGAGCACTGTGAGGATCATGTTCTTTGATTTCTCCAGTGCTTTCAACACCATCCAGCCCACCCTACTGGGAGACAAGCTGGAGCGGGCGGGGTGGCCCACCACCTCACCACATGGATCCAGGACTACCTCACAAACCGGCCACAGTATGTGAGGACACAGGACTGTGTGTCTGTCGTGCTCCTCTGTAGCACGGGGGCCCACAGGGATGTCTTGGCTCCCTTCCTGTTCACCCTCTACACCTCGGACTTCAACTACAAGACCCCTACCTGTCACCTGCAGAAGTTCTTTGACGACTCTGCAATTGTTGGCCTCATCACAGGCGGAGATGATCGGGAGTACAGAGAACTTACTCAGAGTTTTGTGGACTGGTGCCAGCAGAACCGCCTCCTGATCAATGCGGGGAAATCCAAAGAAATGGTGGTGGATTTCGGTAGGCGCCAGCACTCTTCACCGGCACCAGTGAATATCCGGGGAACAGATGTTGAGAGAATCTCAACTTAGAAGTACCTGGGTGTTCATCTGAACAATAAACTGGACTGGAGCGACAGCACAGATGCCCTATATAGGAAGAGTTCGAGCAGACTCTTCCTACTCAGGAGACTTTTGGGGTTCAGGGGACATTCCTCAGGAACTTTTATGACTCGGTGGTTGCATCAGTCATCTTCCAGGGAGTGGTCACCTGGGCAGGCAGCGTCTCGGCCCGGGATAAGAAGCGGCTGGACAAGCTGGTCAGGAGGGCCGGCTCTGTCCTGGGCTGCTCCCTGGACTCTGTGGGGGACAGGAGGATGTTGGCCAAGCTGTCATCGATGCTGGACAACCCGGACCACCCCCTCCAGGGCACCCTAACAGCACTCCACAGCTCCTTCAGTGACAGACTGTTACACCCTCGCTGTGCAAAGGAGAGATTCCGCCGTTCCTTCTTGCCTGCTGCTGTCAGACTCTTTAACAAGAACATTGTGTAGTCTCTAAAAACTGGCGGACATTAGTGCAATTGTGCAGTCCTGCACCTGAGCTCATATCGTTCAATACCCAATATTCCCCACTACTGTAATACCGTGCAATACTCAACATTCCCCACTACTGTTAGTCTTGTTTTATTTTCATCCAATGCTGTTCCTTACATTTCACTGCAGCACTGTCACTTAGAGTATTTTTTCTCTGTACTATGTACAGGCTAAAATGAGTGTTCCTCATACTTTTTATGTAGATGTATGTTGGTGTGTATATACATGTGTATATACACATGTTACTGTGTATATTTACATAGGTTTGATCCTGAATGTTTGCTGTCAATGTTATACATTAATGGCTACATTATGCCGCCGTCCCTGTGTGACCAATATCTTTGCTGCTGTAACACTGAAAATTTCCCCACTGTGGGATCAATAAAGGCATTCTTATCTTATCTTATCTTCATATATATATATATATATATATATATGCCAAAAATGTAAAGTAAAAGACAGTTGCTCTTCCACTGGAGGGCAGAAGCTGCGTACTTGTAACTCCATGTACAACTGTATTTCCACTTTTTGTAACATTTTTGGTTGTTGGTGTGCCCCCCCCAAAAAATGTAAAATATGTGCCTTGGCTCATTTCTTCAAGACATCCCATTCCAACGAGTGCATGTCAGAATAACACTAAAATCACACTGTATTAAAAAAAAAAAAAAAAAAAAAAAAAAAAAAAAAAAAGCACTAGACTGTGGAAAGAATTAACACCGGAACTTAACAATATTAAATCACGCAAACTTGAAAAATTAAAAAAATAAATAAATTAATTAATTTAAAAAATCCTATTGGAAAAATCTAAAAAAAATAAAATAGTCTAATGTGATCCCCATTATTAATTATTTATAACGTATGAGTTCTACATAAATACAGGTATTTAAATTCCATGTGTTTGATTTTGTTTCAATATGTCTATGAAAGATATAGACAAAATGAAATCAAAATTTTTATCTACCTCACTATCTCAAATATAACTTATTTTCAGTTTCTTTTTTTTTATATATCATCGCTGTCATGTGAAAAACACTTATGTCCATTTTTGAAAATTTTCTTATTTTTACGTGAATGGTGTTTCCGCGTTACAGACATTGCATTAACGTGAAATTTGTTTTAAAATCCCAAATTGGACCGAAGTGTTTTTCACGGGACAGCGACCATGTACAGTACAGAGGTATTGCGGGAGGGTTTGATTTAAATAAACTTTGCTTTTGACCTTACATTTTTAACATATAATTTGTATTTTTAAATCACACTGTTTATATTGGTTGAAATCATTTTTCTTCTTCTCAGAATCAGACATTTCTTTACATTTCAGGCCTAGATAGACCAAAATAACGTTGGCCAACAGCGATTGGCTTACCCCCTGTGGTGTCCGGCTGGCTGTCGGCACGTCACGCTGGAAAAACACACTGCATTGACAAACAGCGACACTGACCATTAAAGTACCTTTTGCGCATGCATACGATGTAATACCCTTCCATACCATCGGCGCCGGTAGTCACTATTCCTCATCGTTATAAAAATCCGACCGGAAAGCTGTTGGCCGGGGGCGGATTATAAAAATGTAAACAATGCATTCAGCTATATTCTTCGCTCACGATGAACTCCCACGCGATGTAAACCCTCACGTTCTTGGCACAGTATTGTGAAGTACTTAAATTGTCAACCCTCGCTCTTGCGTATTGCAAAATACTTCAATTGTCAACCCTCGCTTTTGCACTTGTAAGAAAATTAAGGCAGCGAATGCGTGCTCACTGTTTATTAGCATGTGTCACTTCCCGTTGTGAGCGCTGATTTGCTAGCTAACAGCCAATCGGAGTGACCAAATGTCACGACAGGCGACGCTGATTCAACAAGCGTAAATGCCCCAAAGACGGTTACTGACAAGTTATGACACTACGACCACTACACCATCACTACACCAATCAGATGGCGTATTCAGACGCCATGACGGTTCACGACCACCGACGTCAGTTTGCTCTAGGTCTTAACTCAATTACACACTCACATGCACACCATCACACATTAAATAGAGAGCTGACCCCGGAATATATGGAGGAAGTTGCATAGTAGTTGCCAAACGTTTAGACAGGTCTTACACCGAAAATATCAGCAATCAATGTGTGATCCAACTGCAAACATACACATATGCACATGGACTCCACACAACAGTTTAATAACCAATATCTAATCTAAATATTGTGCATTGCTCACAAAACTTTCTCATGTACACACAACTTACACTAAAACATTGTGTGTGCTTATTATGTGTAATGTGTGCATGTTACACGGTTGCACACACACAGACATGCAGGCACCCACACACATGCACACACTCAAATGCGCACAAACCTATGGCCCAACAAGATAATATAATCAGTGGCTGCTGACTGCAAAATGTCCACTTCCAGATGTTCTGACGGAGAAAGACGACACATTGTTACACTGAAAATTGGACAAGGTCCTGAAGCTGCAGGGTGTGTGAACCACAAACACAGATGCACAGAGAACAGACATATACATAACCATACAGCAGACACTCTAGCACGGCATGAGCAGAACTGCGACCAGCTGGAAAATGAATCAAAGGCTGGATAGTAATATGAAAGACAGGGAAGATAGGATGGAGATGAGGAGGACAAATTTCTTTTCCCTGCATTAGAAACATGGTGTGAATGTGATGCAAAAATAAAGAAAAGGCAGTCCAAGTACTGTCAGTTGTCATGATTCCTACATGTGTCACTATCTTTCCCGTTGACCATTCACACCCTTTCCCAAGTAAGTGATCAAAAACCTTGAGCCTCAAGGGAAGAGTTAACAACTCAGTTATGTCATGTCATGTCAACAGTAAAGTGGAGGCAAGCTGGTCATTGTATCCACAAGGTAAAATCACTATCTGAGTCTGCAAGCTGGGCTATCAAATTAAAAGCATGAAAAAAACTGTTAAGAAAGACCTTATTCTTTTTGGCTGTGTTTTTAATTTTTAATTTTTGGTGAATACTTTTTGAAAACCCCCGATGCACTCAGGCCGCAAAACTTGAACCGCCAAGTGGAGAGGGATTCCTGTATGTATGCATATATGTATATATATATATATATATATATATATATATATATATATATATATATATTGATTAGGGATGCTCCGATCGATCGGGCACCGATCATGATCGGCCGATTTTCGTGAAAAATTACGTGATCGGAATATTTGATCAAGCCTTTTATTGCTGATCAAAAAATCAGATCACCTGCAGCTCATACTTTGCAGCCTACAGCCATGAGAGACCAGCCTGCGAGCAGTGTTGCACGACCTCTCCCCTCCCCCTCTGTACGCTGCAGAGGCGTGCGCCACTAACAAACTGAGGCTTAAATAACATGTCTGCTGTGTGGAATTTGCATCTTGTAATATATGCCATGAAATGCTACCTCGCGGAGGAAGCATGGCCAAAAGTTTCAACACAACCAACTTAATCTGACATTTGAAGAACACACAATTGGAAGACTACGGTGAGTTTACGAGGCTCACCGCATTGAATAAAGTAACAGCAGCAAGCAGCAGCAACAATGAAACGGCAGCTAACACAGACCATGCTGACCAACTTAAACCCATATCACTGCGACAGCCAAAAGGCAATGCAATAACCAGGAAATTAATGAAATCTATTGGAATTGATGACCAACCACTCTCGTTGGTGGAAGAGACCGGATTCCGCCGTCTGCTCGCCCACTTCGAGCCTCGCTACGTGCTACCGGGATGCAAATACTTCACAGACATAGCTCTGCCTGATCGAGCTCCACCAGAGAGTGTATTGTCGCATTGAAAGTTTCCTAAAAGAAGGCTTATTATCCTGTTTAAGTTTTACAAGTGTTAAACGGAGCTTGAATGTCAGTCCTGTGCCGATGTTGAGTCTAACAAGGGAGCACTGCTTTTAATGACAATGTTCGAAACAAGGCATATTCCAAAAGACAAAATACACGTGGTAAAGAGATAATGCGCAGAACATGGTGAAAGCTATGACCGATAATAAAGGGCTACCAAGTTTGGGGTGTATGGCAGACACCCTGCAGCTTGATATGAATGATGCGGTACTGTCACAGCGCAGTATAAGTGGCATCATTGCCACACATATTGCCGCATCACTTGTCACTTGTGGGCAACAGACCCACTATATTATTTTATAATTCACAAAAATATTAACAGTGACTTTTTTCTTGTTGACAAATGTAAAAGTTAGTTTGTCTATGCACAAGGCAATAAACCAAGCTCCTAAGTCATTTCAATTTACGAACTCATTGAACAGTTTATACGAGTGAAAGCCTGCATGTGACTATTTTTTTCTACTTATATTATATTCTAAACCATGCAATGTTTAGGTGGCATGTTATTTATTTGACTTTTTGCATAATTGCGTCTGTTGAAACTGTTTATTATGATATGTTAAAAAAATTATTTTTTCAGTTATATTTGTGACTGAGTAATTGTTGTATTGTGCCAGCAATGGTTTTGCATTTTTTCATGCTTTTGAAAATGTATATAGATTTTTGTCAAAATTATGGCAATAATATGGCTGTTTTTTTTAGATAATATTGTATAATAGCAGTCACCATAAATACATGGGAAAACATAAATAAATTAAAAAAAAATCCTGAAGATCACGCAAGAAATGCCCAATATTCCAAAACATGTTCTCATTCAAGATGTTCCCACTCGTTGGAATTCCAGCTATGACATGCTAGAACGATATATTGAATAGCAAGCGGCAATATATTAAGCACTAACTGAAAAAACTGTAAAAAACAAAGACATTTTCACTCTCAATGATGAAGAAATTCAATCTATGGCAGAAACACTGATTGAAGTATTTAAACCTATAAAAAACATCACAACCCTGATGAGGACTGAAACAAGAGCTTCTGTTTCAATGATACTTCCATTGAAAACCACTGTCCTCCGTTCTATGGCACCAAAACAAGAAGACAGTCCAGTCCAATTGTGAGAGAGGTCAAGTTAGCAGTCACAAAAAGTCTGCAGGAGAGATACTCAGCGTGCTATGATTTTTTGCACAAGTGCACTGCCGTGGACCCAAGGGTTAAAGCGCTGCCTCATATAGAAGATGCTGAACATGAGAGGATATTCAACAACCTCATGGCAGAAATGAACACCATAGGGGAAGATGAAAACCATAGGGGAAGGGGTATTGTATCATGAATGAGCACATTTTTTTGTGCTAAGAAAATAATTTACAAAATTTTCCTTTTTCTGCAGACTGAGGATATCACTGGGATGATAGCTGGATCTTTATCTGCAGGGACATCATCCACCTCTTCACCTCCAACTAAGAAGTCTGTAATGTCTGAGCTTTTTGGTGAACTCTTCCAGGGTCAGGGGGAAGTGGTAAGCCAACCCTTTTGGAGCAGGTCCAAGAAGAGGTATGTCAGTAGAGAGCTTCAGGGTGCCTTACCCTTGAAGCTGACCCTCTTCTTTGGTGGAAAGGTAATAAATCCACATACCCGCATATTGCAAAATTAGCAAAGCGCTACCTCTCAGTTCCAGCTACCTCAGTTGCTAGTGAACGTGTTTTCTCCACTGCTGGAGATGTTGTCACTGCAACAAGATCAGTGCTTTCTGCTGCAAATGTGGGTTTTAGTCTTTTTAGCCAAAAACATAAAACTTGAATAGCACGATTTATCATAGGCTGTTTAACATTTCAATAAGATTTCAATGCCTAAAATGTTTATATAATTTCATAAAGACTTTTTAATTTTACTGTATTTTTTTTCCATTATAAAAACAAGAGTTTAATATGGTTTGCATAATTGTAACTGTTATTGTATTTTGTTTTATCACAAATAATGTATAATGAAAACTTGTCTTTAACTTGAATTGTTAGATGTTTCAAAGGCTGTTGCTGCTGAGTGTTAAAATATTTCAGTACCTTAATTTTACTTTAATGTTAGCATATTTTTTATTATGGTGTAATTTCTTGGGTCGCTTTTATTCATTCATTCATTCATTATCCAAACCGCTTATCCTCACAAGGGTCGCGGGCGTGCTGGAGCCTAACCCAGCTGTCTTTGGGCAGTAGGCGGGGGACACCCTGAATTGGTTGCCAGCCAATCGCAGGGCACACAGAGACAAACATCCGCACTCACAATCACACCTAGGGGCAATTGAGACAGTCCAATCAACTTACCATGCATGTTTTTGGAATGTGGGAGGAAACCGGAGTACCCGGAGGAAACCCACGCAGGCACGGGGAGAACATGCAAACTCCACACAGGAAGGCCGGAGCCGGGATCGAACCCACGACCTCTGAACTGTGAGGCGGACGTGCTAACCAGTCGACCACCGTGCCGCTTTTATTTTTTCAAAAAATATATATATTTTACTTGTCACCTTTTCAAAATAAACATAAAAAAAATAATGTTTTTTGTACCGAAAATATTCAGTGTGTTCATGTATATATAATATAGCACAAATGTATATATACACATAATAGCACAAATAAAAAACGAATGCAGGCCATAAGATAAGAATATGGGATAAAAAAATAAAAAAAATCAATTTAAAATCAATTTAAAAAGTACTGCCCATTCTCATAATAGCATGTGTCTTTTGAGACAGAGTATGTGGGTGCTTGGGAATAAGCCTGAATCTGTGAGATGCTTGTCCTGACGCTCAGCTCATTTATTGAATTAGTGCATGACTGACCAGTGGGGATGGGCTGGCTGGGCAGCAGGCCCTTCTCTGAGGCTCCTTAGCCTAGTTGGCAATTATGCCGCTGTAACCTCTCTGTGCAACTCAGAGGAAGTGAGGATGCAATGGGCCACAGGGTTGGGGACTTGCTTGATATTAGGGCTAAGGTGCCATGCTATCAGGCTTACACAGGGCAATGATGGATAGGGGTGGGTTTAGAACAGTAATTGTAAGACAATGTCCCAATTATAACAGGAAGACAGAGATTGGGGGGCCACCTGAGGAAATGATGGAAATGCTTTAGTGGAAACGAGGCATGGAAATGTCACGACTAGCTGCAAGTGACACTACACCCATTATACCCTATCTCCATCCCTCACACACACCAAGACAACACACCAAACTGCTTAGTGGTGTGACACCATTAAGTGGGTGACATATTTGAACAAAAACAGTTTTAAGCCCAAAACACCACCAATCTGTACTATCACCTACACAACTCTATAGTGCACAAATTCCTACACTTAATAAATAATAAATTATAATAATTAATAATAATTTGCTGCTGCCATCCTGTTAAAATGGTATCTAACACTGTAGTCACTGTTGTATTACTGCTGTTGCGACAGTTAATGTGCATTATGAACTTGTTTTACATGTTTTATCTGGTTAAAAACGTGTAAAGCATAAGTAAGATACACGTTTGTATTGTATAGTCCTGTGTAATTATGTGGATAAACATTAACTGTTCAAGCGGAAGGCCTCTTACCTTAACACAGCTAACCCTCACGTATTTGCAGTTTGTTATTCACAAACTCAGTTATCTGCATTGTTTTCTGTGGAATTTAACTAATAACGACTTGCTGAAAAACTCACTTTGTCATGTTTTTATGTAATTCCACAAGATGATACCTACAAGGCCTTCTCCTTCACAGGCACCACGTTAGTGGAAGAGTAACTAGCATAGGCCACCAGCTAGCCAGTCTGCTTGAGAGCAAACAACAATGTAATGGAAGACTCCAGTACAGTACAGTACAGTACAGTACAGTACAGGTGACACTCCTTGTAGAGTTGACACTGGAGAAACCAGAGTGGTAAACTTCTAATGATGCAGAGAAAGATCCTGATTGCTATTGGCAATGGTGGTAGTTGATTGCTGATCAGCTGACAACAGCTCGCTGCTCGACATAACGTACATAAAGTGCTAACTGCACTGAAGATAAAGAGCCCATATATTTAAAAAAAATCATAATAAAATAAAAAATATCTACGTATTGCTGAGACAAAAACATAAAGTAGTAATTTGTACATTTATAGGTTGTGAAGTGATGGCATTACATGCTGGCCTCCTAGCAATACCAGTTGATTTTTTTTCAAAGTCAAAGCCAGTAATTTTTAAGGGAAATGACTAGTCTTTAACGATGTGCGTGATGTGATTTGGAATCATACTGTGTGGTGTATTTAGTATTTGAATGCTTAATAAAGGCAATTAGAAACCCTTTAGTTTTGTGTCAATTATCCTGCTTTTGTCCTGATTTTGGCCCTTCCCAACGAAGGACGTCAAACACAAAATTATTTTATCTTACATGACTATCATATAATATTTTAGTTCTGTCTGCGGTGTGTTAACGCTGGATTTGTCCTAATAATCAAGTCCAAAACACATTGGTGACTTAAATATTACATTTGTGAAATATTTACGACCAAAAATCTTGACGTGTGTGGGGAAACACGACTACTCTTAATTCTTTTGAAAGTGAAAAGTGTAGTAAACTGAATGTAACCAATCAGAAAAGCTCCCTGACAGACAAACAAGCAAGTGACGTTAAATAAAGATAAGTATGTCCTACCCGATGTTGTTTTGTATAAAAGTGACACTCAGGGTAACATCGGCAATTATCTATCTGTTCTTCTTGGTTTTCGTGAAATTAGGTAGAGAGAAAGAGAGAGATCATGAGACTTTTACCTCAGAAGGTGTCGTTTCAAGGTCATTGGCCAGACATAATACAATACAATACAATACAATTTTATTTATATAGCGCATTTCACAACAGCTACAGCTGCAACAAAGCACTTTATCTACAACAACAAAATACCCATAGTACAACAAGTGAAAGCAATAAATTAACACAAAACATAATAGACACCTGAAAACAGCCGAAAACTGTCAGTCTGAGGTCGGATCAAAAGCCAAAGAATAGATATGTGTCTTCAAACGGGTTTTAAAAGTGGACAGAGAGGGGGGTTGCCTAACATTCAATGGAGGGCCATTATAAAGGGAAGGACTAGCAAAAGAAAAGGCTCGATCCACTCTACGGCTCTGCTTGGTTCTCGGCACCTCGAGCAGCGCGTGGTCCGCAGACCTGAGGCTCCGGGAAGGTGCGTAGGGTTGGAGGAGCTCGGAGACGTACGCCAGGGCGAGGCCATTTAAAGACTTATAAACAAATAGAAGCATCTTAAAATGAACCGTAAAATGCACTGGGAGCCAGCCAGTGAAGGGAGGCCAGAATTGGTGTTATATGCTCCATCTTCCCAGCTCAGAGTTAAGAGGTCAGCAACAGAATTTTGGACCAACTGTAGATGCTGAGAGAAGACTGGCCAACTCCAAAATAAAGTGCATTACAGTAAACTAGCCGAGATGTAACAAAGGCATGGATTACTGTTTCTAAGTGCTGACAAGAAAGGAGAGGCTTTACCACAACCAGCTGTCTAAGATGAAAGAAGCTGGACCTTACAACAGCACTGATTTGCGGGTCCAATTTAAAATCACTGTCCAATTTAAAACCCAAGTTTGAGACTGTTGACTTTAGACGGGGACCCAGGTCAACAGGGTGGGATGACATCCAGGCTTTGATGTCCTCTAGACAGGACAACAGTGGTCTTAAGGAGAAAGTGTGTTGTTTGGTCAGCAGGACATAGATTTGACAGTCATCCGCATTGCAGTGGAAGGAAATACCGTGTTTTCGAAGGATGGAACCCAGGGGCAGTAAATACAACGAGAACAGCGAGGGCCCCAAAATAGAGCCCTGTGCAACACCGCACAAAGAGGGGCAGAGCAGGACTCAGAGGAACATAAGCTAACAGAAAAAGTCCTGCCAGCCAAATAGGATCCAGACCACTCTAGAGCACTTCCACTAATGCCCACAACGAGCCAAAAGAATACCGTGGTCCACCGTATTGAATGCTGCAGTCAAATCCAACAAAACAAGACATACATAGTCTCCAATGTCATTCAGTCAAATCCAACAAAACAAGACATACACAGTCTCCAATGTCATTCAGTCAAATCCAACAAACCAAGACATACATAGTCTCCAATGTCATTTGCAATGGAGGATATCATTAAAAACACGTACCAGGGCTGACTCTATGCTATGCATCATCTTTAAGCCTGACTGGAAAACCTCCATGATATTATGTTCACCCAAGAAAGAGCTTAACTGTGAGTGCACCACTTTTTCCAGAATTTTTTCCAGAATAAAAGGCAGCTTGGAAATGGCCCTACAAGCACACCTTGATAAAGGCCAGGTTTCTTAAGCAGGAGTTGCACTACAGCATGTTTAACACCAGAAGACAGGCTGCTGTTGAAAATGGCCAAAACTGATTCACCAGTACTTGGGAGAATCTCCTTAAAGAAGTGAGGAGTAACAGAGTCATAAGGGGAGCCAGATGTCTGAATATGGCAAACCACATCCTCCAAAAATGGCAAGGAAACTGCCTCAAAGGAATCGAACACTGCTGAACAAGGAACGTGGACAGAGGGGTCAAATGTGGCGTTTGAAACCAGAGCCCTAGCTGTAGCAACCTTGTCAACGAAAAACTGCAAGAATTGATCGGACATTTCAGGAGACGAGTCCGTGCAAATCGGTTGACGGGGATTAAGTTCAGAATCAATTGTTTTAAAGAGAGCACGTGGATCGTGGCAATTTGCCTGAATGAGACGTGACAAGTGGTCCCTCTTGGACTCCTTCACCTTTCTTTGGTAAGGACGCCAGCAGTCCTTTAGGATTTCATAAGAGACCTGCAGCCTGTCTGTTTTCCCCCTGCATTCAGCTCTGCGGCATTCCTGTTTAGCTGCACGAGTACTCTCATTAAACCATGGCTCCGGTCTATCGTTTGGCCGCATATTTTTTAATGGAGCCACAGAGTCCAAAATGTTAAGGCAGGATGAATGGAACCAAGTGCCGAATTCCTCTGTGTTTGAAGAGGGAATACAATAATAATTTTGAGTTTATCTGTTTCATTAGAAAGTGTATATATTAAACTCCATATAAAATATGCACTTGCCCATGATTTGATTGTACCGCTTGCTTTGACTTTGGAGGTTGAGATTTATTTCAATGATAACAGGTGGCAGTTATCATTAACTGGTAAAGAGCAATTTCATCACAGTTGTTGTGCATGTGGCAGACTCTGACCCAGTGAGTGAGACACTTTAAAAAATAAAAGTTGACAAAATAAGGGAAATTAGGGGCAACCATGTCATAAGAATGTTTATACAAAATAACAGCAAATATCAAATATTGCACACAACCTGCAGAGTCTGGCACATTGGCAAAACTGTCAGTTTCATACTTGCACTGTCCAAAATATATGACAATTTCTAGGAGCAGTAAGGGAAGGGAGTCTGTGTCTTAGAATGCTGCCACTTTGCTTTTCCTATGATCCTAGGGAAAAGATGCAAGGCTCTGCAGCAACAACATGCAAACGTGTGCTCAGGATGCCACTACTGTTTTATCTCAGTGAGTCAACCAGCAACAAATGACTAAGCATATTAAAGTGACAAGGACAATAGCATATTTGCAATCATTGTATTTAATGAGTTGATTTACGATTTTATTTAAGTGACAGGACAAACAATCATTCATAGTCAGATTAAGTTCTGTAAATAATATGGAGTCTTTCAATAGCCTAACATGCATGTTTTCAGAATATGGGATTCGAGGACAGGAGAACATGAAAACACCACACAGGAGGGCCTAAGCCAAACCCCAGACCTCTTGACTTTGACACAAGCATGCTAACCACTTCACTGCTGTGCTGCCTTGAAATTTAAATATGGAAAATAAATGAAAATTCATGTCATGAAATTGTTTCCAATAGTTTTGCTCCAGGTTTGGTTGAACACATGCACTTTAAAATGCATTGACTCTCAGTAGTATGTATGTATATATGTATGTATTTATTTATTTATTACATTGCATTGCATCTATTTTAGGCCATTGGGGGTAAACTGTTTAGATATTGTAATTTGTTTCTTTATTTTTTATTTGTTGCACACCACACACAGAAGCACACCATACACATGCATGCATGCAAGAATACTGTACATAAGAATGGCAGTGGCGCACAGTGCTGCACCCTTGAGCTGGGTTGGGATTTGGAAAGGGAGCTTGTTCAAGGGCACCTTGAAAGTGGTCAAGATGTAACAAGCATCAATTTCTTTAGTCTTCAGCAAGACAAGAAACCTAGGTCCTTCGGTTTCAAACCCAAGTCCTTACATATTATAATATACTCCACTATCATCTTTTGTTTACCAAACAACTACAGCATGATCCATTTCTACAACAATATATTAGGAGGCTGTTATAAGCACCCACACACACACCTACACCCCCCACCCCCCCACACACACACATACACACATACTCTAATTGAGGTTTTAATTTCTGCATTTCCTGGGTTTTTTTTTACATGTCATGTGAACTACACACTCACACACACGCACCCTCCCCCCCTCCCCACACACACACACATTGAGCATTAACCCTGTCTGTTTAGGCTATAAACAAACAATTAAATAGGACTGCCACAAATTATTATTTCCCTATTAATGAGTCACCGATAGTAGTTGCAATTAGTCGACTAATCGGATCATGAAAATCGCAGCACATCGCTCCGGCAAGCAGGTTCTTATCCAACCATGATTCCCTTTTACAGTCTAATTCTATATGGCATGTAAGAAAAATTAAGATGGTAATACAATAAACGTTGATTAAACTTTGCAGTTTGTACGGTAGCAGCATTCCTGCCATGTGTATAAATGATGGTGCAACATTAAATTGAAGGGAGTGGTGTGGCCTTAAAAGGGAAGTCAACCCAAACATATTTTTTTTCAGAATATGTTCTATGGAGGCCCACTAGTTGAAAGTTTGGGTTCACTTACCCTTTAACACATTTATCTGTAAGTGTTCAGTAATTGATTCATTTGATTTTATTTAACATATAAACACATTACAATGTATATGAAGAAAAATATGAAGAAAGAAAAGATCATCAATGGATGTCATAGTTCAATGCAGTTTATGTTCAATGGGAGTAGGTAGTCTTGTCTAATCTAGTCCTACGACCGTAAATATTACTCATATCAATTTATTACACTAGGTTTATATTCAAGGTTTGTATATACAATATTGTATCCCAAAACACATGTGCAAATAATTTTATAAGTGTGACTCTTGCACTGCATATTCAATAATATTTTTTTAATGTCATATAGATGTGAAAGCAGTCAGTGTAGTTTTTATTTTTTAGTGTTCACAACATTTAATATTTCTATATCATTTAAAGATTACAGATTGGCCGCCACTTTGTTTGGTGGTGTTAGCAGTCGAGATAGACCGATATGTTTTTTTCAGGGCCGATACCGATACCGATTATTAGTAGTCAAGGAGGCCGATAACCGATATTTGGAGCCGATATTCATTTTCAGTAAAAAGGAAAACATTGGCATCAAAAAATAAAACAAAATTAAAACTTTTATCTTTGTTGAAAAGCATTTGCGCATGTGTGTTGAATGTTTTTTTCAGATCTGCTTAATGATGATGTTTTTTGTTTTTTTCAGATTTGCTTAATGATTATGTTTTTTTTTATTATTATACATTCTTGACAATATGCATCTTTGTTGTAAAATTCTAACAAAGTTCAGGGAGCTCCCAGGTTCATCAGCATGTCTTCAAACGTTACATGTAAACTCAAACAATTGCTCCTTATAGTTTTCAACAGTAAATAAAGTTCTCCAAAATTTCAAAATGACAGAAATGTTAAAATTTCACTTATCTTTGTTTTGATTTCAAACAAAACCAAACGGTGCAGAGTGTTCCCAGTGTCAGTACAATCTCTAATAAAGTTAACTGAAAATTTTAATAAATAGTTCCTTGAAGTTAACACAGTTTTAAGTTGATTTATTATCGACCATCAGATTTTTAAAACAGGCCGATACCGATATTCGTCAAAATGCTGAATATTGGTGTTGATAATCTGCCCGGCCGATAATCGGTCTACACCTAGTTAGCAGCTATTGCCGGACCCTCTGGGTCGACCACCGTTTGCCTTTCACCGCTGGTGCCTCGGGTGGCCATCGCTGGGGCCTGGTGGATCGGGCTACCACTTGGTTCCCGCTGCTGGTCTCACCAATGAGCTCACTCACTGATAATTAGTCCTCTGTTTACTTGTCGCTAGCTCACCTACATTTTATATTGGAACCAACAACTACTGTATACACTATGCACACTTGCACTACGATTACTATATGGTAAGTATCTAGAAATACAAAAATAATACTTATAAACATATTTCACTCTTCTCAACCATCTAGCATTTTTAATGCAATAGACGTTAAATCTGATGAACAACATTATGAAAAAGCACTGTGCTAAAGAAAACTAAAATAAACACTTTTGTACTTTGTACTTTTTTAAAATTTTATTTTGTCATGTAACCTTTATTTATCCAAAATGTTTTCCATTGTTTCACAAGAAAGAACATGTTTTGAAGCATTGTAAAAATCAGAGATGGGCATTCAGTCCCAGGGACGGAACAGTCTCTCCATCCGCGATGGACGGACGGAGGATGAAAAGTCTTTTAAAAAGGACAGACTAAGCAAGGACGGAGCCGCCGTGACTACAGCCTTCACAACACTGTACAGTAGTCTTTTTCATGTTCGTTCCCTCCCTGCAGCATTGTTCTCACACACATAGTCTACCCTCTAGTGGACGCCAATTTCACTGACGAGGAAAATGCATTGTAGGAAATCACTTTGAAATTAACATTGATATGCTTTAAATTAAGACATAAAAAACTGTAATAATAAGAACAATGAATTGGTGTATATTTAAAGCATTATTAAAAGAAAAACAGAACAATTAATAATTGCTAATTTTACAGGTAGTATATGTGGAAAGGATCATATTTCCTTGTATAATTGCTGTATACTGTATTATAAAAATAGAAAAAAATAAAAAGATTTGAACCAATGCAATACAGTTACCATTTTACAAATTTGTATGTTGTGATTTCCAGTTAAATTCTGTAATAATGACAACATGAAAACGCTGAAAATTAATATAAACATGTTTAGAACTGAGACCGTAGAACTGTAGTCATGGTCAAAAATAGCCTTTATTATAATATAATAGCTTTAATAGCTTTTATTGGAGGGATATATCTTAGAAATATTTTTAAAAATAATCTATAATACATTCATTCAAATGTGTGTAAAATAACAAAAAAAAGTAATTGCATCATAGTCTATCGAAATGACTCATACTATATCGTATCGAATCATAATCTCACCAGTCAAACCAAATAATTCCACTTTCAGATCGAACCGTCCTTGAATTGTTTACCTAACATATCGGAAACCGTATCGAACTGTCTTTTGTGGAGAGATGCACACCCCTAATGGATAATAATACTTCATACAGAAACAATAAGGACCTCGCAGCGGTCACTGCTCAAGTCCTAATAAGATAAGAATGCCTTTATTGATCCCACAGTGGGGAAATTTTCAAATAATAATTTAAATAATAATAATACTAATAATACTACTACTACTACTACTACTACTACTACTACTAATAATAATAATAATAATAGACAGAGTGGCTAATGAAATTGCTATACTGGCAAGAACACTTTCTGTTCAGAATCATTCCACTGTTGAAATGTACAAGGTATTTCTGTACAAGGATTCTTGAATGCATAGATCTTTTCAACATATTTTACTCACCATTCACACGAAAACATGCACAAAACACACACGCACACACACGTGAGGGATAGACAGGAAGTGGTGCAGGAAGTCCCAAGTCAACATTTCTCACATGCATGCAGTGATTGGAAACACACTCCTTTAAAATGGCGGGGGGGACATAATTTCCAGGTGAGGAAAGAAAGGCTGTAACTCTTCGCTTTCTTTTCCAGAAAGCCTGCACAAACAATATCCTGATAGTGTCCCATTTCAACAGACACAAAATACCTGTTGTCACCTGAAGGGGGTAGACCTTGCATTGCGTCAATACACAATGGTTGCTTCTGTGGGTTGTGGGAACAGGTGAAAAGATAACATCTAAATAAATGTGTGTTCACATTCATTCACTCACACAAACACACACCTGCTTAGGATAAATGAGCGGTTAATAGGTCTCCACCTGCAAAATTCACAGATTAGGAAGCAAAACAGGGTGAACCATTCTACCCTTTTGATGTCCAATTATGGTAAACAGTGAATTATGACATCCAAAGGAAAACGATCCACACGAGAAAAAAAAAAAAACACAGAGCTGGGCACTTGACCATTTTTTGCCGGTCTGGCCACGCCCCTCCACCCTTGACCAAGGTACCCTTCTGGCCGTGACCCTCCAGCCATATTCATAAACATTGTCGGCCCCCACCCCATTCCCGCCCCCTGACCCAAAAAATAAAAAAATAAAAATAAAAAGCGTCCGTGATTGACGTCGCTGCGGGAGAGACGCTAACGGCAGAATCTTTTAAAAGATCATTAGGTAGCTAATTTACTATTCGAACCCGCTGTGGACATGCTTCAAATGCGCCAGTAGTACTTACCCAACTGCGTGCTTACTTGCATTGCGAGCCCCGGGGTTGGATTTGTCGTATAATTATTTGGGTCCAACAGACGGCCAGAAGTCGCAGTCAAGTTACTTATTTATGTTGCACACTACCCCTCCTTCCTGGCCTTCAAAATAAAAGCGTACCAGGAAACCACTATACAATGCAGGTTTTCTATGGCGTATTTTTGGAAGTAGGGAACGCCAGAAAAAGTACATGAACTCCACCTTGATGTGCTAGCGTATGAATGTACTCGTGGACACAAATTGTTTTGAAACAAGTCGGGGGGCGTCACTTCAAAAATACAGCGATAACAATGGATATAGTGCCTGCTACAACCATAAAGGGACCAAGATGACTAGACAATGCATTTAATTTTGTTGTGAAAACGATCTTGAAGATGGCGGCTAAGGGGGAACGTGGGTGAGAAGCTTGTTTAATAATGTTTACTTTACAGCAACAGCAACGAGCTGCGTGGTGCACCCGTCTCCGTGTGGGAAACTGTGTGTCATTGCAAATGTGAGACAGCAAAGTGCGCTCAAGCGTGTTTGTGTTTGTATGTATCGTCACATCACGTAACCCGCGCCTCTCACCTGCAACTGGGGCATAACCTTACAAGAGGGGGTGGGGGACAATACCACAATCCCTAAAATAGCAATTGTCGCTCGCGCAGATGCGGGAGTAAAAAGAAGCCTTTCACCAAGTAGGCTGCGATGATTTTTGGCAGCCTCGCGAGCACGTCACACGCATGAGGGCCAATTAGTGGGCTGGACTAAAATCAACTTCCGGCCATGCTTAGTCCAGCCATTTTTTAAAAATTTGTGTTAAATGTGTTTATAATTCTACTGCTGCTTTAGAGGTTTTTTTTTTAATTTTCTTCTATTTTTTTTAAATGACTCAAGGGTCTAGTGCACCTGCTCTTTTTATTTTATTTGTTTAAAATATGTTTAATATTTTGCTGCTGTTTACATTGAAGTGTGAAATAAAATGTTAAATCTATTATATTACATGGACATGACCGCTGTGATCCCTTTTACATAGGCCTACAGCAATCATCATTCACAGATGAACCACCTTAGTCTGGATTAAACGATATTATATGAATACAATGATGTCATGGTGGGATAGGCTCCAGAACGCCCGCGACCCTTGGTTGGAAAAAATGTATATGTAATTTTTTTCCCAGTAGTGGTTGCCAATTTTGTACAGTGTCTTTCTCACAGTTGAGTCATGAACAATGATCTTAACTTAGGCCAGTGATGCCTGCCGTTCTTTGTATGTCGATATGGGTTCTTTTGTGGCCTCCTGAATAAGTCGTCATGGCACACTTCTGGTTGCTCCTGAGAAGGTTCACAACTGTTCCCTGTTTTCTCCATTTGTGGATCATGACCCTGAATGTGTCTCTCCTGAGTCCCAAAGCCTTGGAAACAGTTTTGCTAACCTTTTCCAGACTGACATAATGCGATCACTTTTTTCTCATTTGTTCTTGAATTTCTTTTGATTGAGGCATAATGCATTTATTTTTGGACTCTCATGCTTTTATAACCAACATTTTGTAGCACCGTATTATGACCCTATTATGTAATAAAGTTGCCCATTTTGAATTCATTGTAGCCTTGTCAGGTGGAAGGGGGATTCCCCACCACCCCCCAATTTTTTTCATTGCCCAGGCTTAGACAAGGGGATGCTGTTGATATTCATGACCTGTGAAGCCCTTTGAGACTCTTTTGTGATTAAGGCAGGGGCCCAGACTGCCTCTAAATGGTCACATTTTATCCTAAAATTTGAGACAGTGCAAGAATATTTTCACCCACTTTTACAAGTGCAATTTTTAATTCGACTTATTTTCTAAATATATTTATTTTTTCGAATTATATATATTATTATGATGAAATTGTCTGTTCCACACTTCAAAAGACTTTCATCACCAGAACAACGCTAGCGGAAACAGAATGTTGTGACAACGCAAGCAAAAAACCTGACTGCCACATGCCAGGGCAAAAGACTTCTCAAACTCGAAAGGGCATGAATTGAGGCTACAAAAACATTAGGTACTCAGGCCAAAATAAAATAGAGCCAGATAGTTTTAGAGTTATTTTTACCTTTTAAAGAACATCATCACATATAAACTGCATTTTATATTTCCTTTTTGCTTGTGTTGTCTTGTTGAGGTATCTAGACTGGCTTAATGATCTGAAACATTTAAGTTTGGGAAATATGTGAGTGAGTGAGTGAGTGAGTGGACATTTTTCCCACCTTTTCCCACTAAATCACAAAAAAATGCATTTCAATGGTCTTTAAAAATACTAAATCCATTGAAGATTTACTCTTATGAATGTTCAGCTTTATGGATAGCTGATAGGGATGTAACGATTTATCGAAAATCAATATTAAATGAATAGACTGCTTAAACCATGCATCGATTAAAAAAAAATAAAAGAATTGAACGCAAAAATTAAAATGTTTGGGGTGACTTCCACTTTAGGGTTTTATATGTATATGTATATGTATATATATATGTCATGTCATGTCATCTTCCAAACCGCTTATCCTATACAGGGTCGCGGGGAATTGCTGGAGCCTATCCCAGCCGTCAATGGGCGAAGGCAGACTACACCCCGAACTGGTCGCCAGCCAGTCGCAGGGCACACATAGACACTGTCACTGAGCGGGAATCGATCCCACGCTGTCCGCACACAACTCAGGCGTGTGTACCACTACACTATCAGTGGACGGACTGTATATATATATATATATATATATATATATATATATATATATATATATATATATATATATATATATATATATATATATATATATATATATATATATATATATATATATATATATATATATATATATACTAAACATATTTCACTTTTTTTTGGGCACCAAACCTTTTACTAATCTAGAAGGGAATTTCCTTAATGTTATTCATATGATTATATATATATATATATATATATATATATATATATATATATATATATATATATATATATACAGTCCGTCCACTGATAGTGTAGTGGTACACACGCCTGAGTTGTGTGCGGACAGCGTGGGATCGCGATATATATATATATATATATATATATATAATCATATGAATAACATTAAGGAAATTCCCTTCTAGATTAGTAAAAGGTTTGGTGCCCCAAAAAAGTGAAATATGTTTAGTATATATATATATATATATATATATATATATATATATATATATATATATATATATATATATATATATATATATATATATATATATATATATATATATATAATCATATGAATAACATTAAGGAAATTCCCTTCTAGACTAGTAAAAGGTTTGGTGCCCAAAAAAAGTGAAATATGTTTAGTATTAATTATAGTATTTATAGGTAGTTTCACATTATTAGTGCAACTCACCATAGTGTATAGTTTTTGGTTCCATTTTAAAATGCACTAAACATTTACAGCTTAAAAAAATAAGGCCACAGTATACTGCATCATTTATAAACATGTCAGGATTGCTGGTACAAGCTGCAAAGTTTAATACAAGTTTAATGTACTTTCATCTTAAATTGTCTTTATTATTCTTTTGTACATACCTTAAAGAATTATTGCTGTAAGCTACTAACGCTTGCACCAAATTTGTCATTGCGTATTGCGTTTGTGGATTCCTGCAGCACCACACTAGTGCACAGAGACCAGCATGCTAGCAATTTTTTAAAAATTGAATCGAATCGAAAATCGGGAACTGTAAATCGAATCGGGGCTTGAATGAATCGTTAAATCCCTAGTAGCTGAAGTAAAGAGAACTTGGTGGATTGAACCTCTACACACACACACACTCACAGTCTGTGCGGAACACAATGCATGGCAGCATTTAGTATTAGCAACAGTAAGTACACAATGCATTTACTGTGCAGCCCGGTGTGTGCGTGCATGTGTGCATGATGCCAGGGGCAGTGAAGCTTGAGCAGCTGCTTTGTGTAGTGACTGAACAGACACCAACGTGTCAGGCATCTGCCACGTATTCACCTTTTTTGCCAACCCAGTGGAGTGTTTGGAGTTTTAGCTTTTCGGACAGTTTGGTTTGTATACAGAGTATAGTTGTGTGTGTGTGTGGGGGGGGGGCGTGTGTGTGCGTGAGTGAGAGAGCGCTAGAAGGGTAGTGTAACAACCTGATAATTCACCCGTCTATCTGTAGTTAGACACAGTTTATGTCACAAGCTACCAATAAATCTTTAAAAACGGTACACCATTCCAACACAAAAGCACCTACAGATACATTGAGACGTCTTCAAATCAATGAAGTTATATCATGTTTAGAAAACATATATAAACAAATGGGGTGGAGTGGTGGAGATGAGGAATAAAAATAAAGTGGACAATGACAGGATAGAGCAGAAATAAACTACTGTTTTGTAAAAAGCAAGGGTTTGTCCAGAATCAATATTCAAGTTGAACACACATTACAAAGTAAGGAAAATAGAATATTAGAAATGTCTTTTGCTGCTGGTTCACTTCCCTGCATTTTTTTGGATACCTATCATTTTCACTGGCATTCCCTTCAACTGACTATTGGTGATGATACAAAAAAGGAATGCTCTGACCAAAAGCATGAGACCTGTTCAACCGACAGGTATCAAGCACACCCTAAGGTGACATGATTACTGGAGGATAGAGATGTGACAAAGGTGCTCATTGATGAAACTAAAACCTCAAGAGGAAGACTGAGGAGAGGGGGGCTCAGGAAAGGAAGGTATTTGACTTAAAGGAAGTTATCAGATGGCTGGCCATCTTTCTAGCCTGTGCAATTATGACTGTCTGCCTTGCCACACTGGCACAAAAATACAAAGGCCCTTTATAAGGTTGAGAGTGAATTGACTGGTATAGATTACTGGACTAAGAGTTTATTAGAAAAAGAAAACTGAGATGAATATGAAACCTATGCCCAAGTATTGAAGAAGGCATGAAAGGCATGGAATATGGCTGTCTGTGTGTGTGTGTGGGGGGGGGGGGGGGGATCAAAATGCCAAGGCCGATTTATTGTGCCACTCCAGCCATGCTACGAATTCATTTGTTTTTGCTATAAGCAGTGCAGAAAATGAATGGGTTGGCCTTATAGTTGAAAAAAAAACTGTCAAGTTTTGTCAAGGTAGTCATCTTAGTAACTCAATGCAATGCAAACAGTGATCATACGATGTCAACTCCTTTAGCCAAGACTAGGTTCTCTTGCATCCCTGGTTATTCATCTCTTTTGGGGGAATCTGTTAAGTCCAACTGTGTGGAAAAAAATATTTTAGCTGCAGCATATATAATCAGTGTCAGGAGTGGCATGTGTACATTAACTGACTTACTGGTGTTTCTGCATGAACGTCTCAACAACACAATGACCCCTTGTCCTGGTGAAATACACACCATTTACTATCACTGGCAACTCAAAGGCCAACAGGTTTTCCATCTGTGCTATTGTTCGCACTGAGGCTGATGTGACAATGAGAGTACGGTTGTGGGGATCAAAGAACGAGGGGTGTACTGCCCAGAAAAAGATGCATGTATGTGCACGCACATACACACGTCACCACGCATATATATGTAGGTACTCACACACACGTTTGTTTCCTTCTCTGTAACGAAGAAGGCATTGTTCCCAATGTGATGCACACTCATGGTTCCATAAAACAATAATCATACATATCCAGAACCAAAACACAACAGACCCACAATACAAGCAGGACCCTACCTAACCCTAAGTGAAAATAATGGTTTTGCGGAGATTAATGTGTACCAGTGGTACCATAATCATCCAACCCTTGTAGAAAGTAAGAAGCAGAAATTATGTCTACTTGTGTCATGACATTGTCTGTGCAACATGGTTTGGATGGGAATATCCCAATTGATCATAATTACCATCTGCGCAGGAGTAAATCTGTCTGCTCACACATGTAAAAACAGGTTATTGAGAATGTTTCAGAAACCGGAACTCCCACCTTAACCAGAATATCGATGGCATGTAAACATAGTCATCATAGTATAATAGAATAGAATAGCATAATAGAAGATATACAGTAATGTAGCCACCCTGTTTGGAACTTCATGAAAACATGGAAACACATAAAATATACTTGTATTGTCATCCTCTTTGTGAAAAAAAATTCATAATCCATCCTTTATCGATACCGCTTACCCTCACAAGGGTCGTGGGGCGTGCTGGAGCCTATCCCAGCTGTCTTCGGGCAGTAGGGGGGGACACCCTGAATTGGTTGCCAGCCAATCGCAGGGCACACAGAGACAAACATCCGCACTCACAATCACACCTAGGGGCAATTTAGAGAGTCCAATCAATTTACCATGCATGTTTTTGGAATGTGGGAGGAAACCGGAGTACCTGGAGAAAACCCACGCAGGCACGGGGAGAACATGCAAACTAATTTCATAATCCATAATCAAAATTGTCTGTTTTAGAAAAAAAATAGGTTGTTTAAGTTTCATTTTTAAATAACAGAGTAAATCTTGGATCTGCCTATTTCTTGAGAGAGAGAGTCTCTCTTGAGAGTCACATCACATAAGTGTAATAATGGAAATCTGGAAAAGCGATAATCAGAGATAAAATTATATCATGCACATCAATTAAAAAAAAACAGCAACATAAACTGAAATATAAGGTGGAAAAACAAATAAAATATCAATGCAAAATGAATTAAGGCTTCTCAAAATGCAAATTCCAAATATCATACACAAGTAAACCTTTTTTTTCAATCCAACAGCACAAATGTGAATGATTTCCTCCCCCAACCATTATTCGTACAGCTCATCCTCGCATGGGTCGCAGATGTGCTGCAGCCTATCCCAGCTGTCTTCGAGTGGTAGGTGAGGTGCACCTTAACTGCTCACCAGCGAATCACAGGCCACACTTAAGGCCTAGATAGACCAAATCGACGTCGGAGGTCGTGAAGTGTCGTGGCGTCTGAATGCGCCGTTTGATTGGTGTAGTGGCCACTGTAGTAGTGTCGTAACGTCTGGGGGCGTTTACGCATGTTGAATCGGCATCGCCAGTCGTGACATTTGGTCACTCTGATTGGCTGTTAGCTAGAAAATCAGCCCTCGGAGCACCAACGGGAAGTGACAAATGCGGATAAACAGTGAGCACGCCTTCGCTGCCTTAATCTTCTTAAAAGTACAATAGCGAGGTTTGACAATTTAAGTATTTTACAATACCGTGTCAAGAACGTGATGGTTTACTTCACCTGGGAGTTCATAGCTGAATGCATTGTTTACGTTTTTACAATCCGCCCCTGGTCAACAGCTTTCCGGTTGGCTTTTTCAAACAATGAGAAATGGTGACTACCGCCACCAATGGTATGGAAGGGTATTACATCTTATGCATGCGCAGAAGGTACTTTAATGATCAGCGTCGCTGTCTGTCATTGTGGTGTACTTTTCCAGCGTGACGTGCCGACAGCTGGCCGGACGCCACAGGGGGTAAGCGTCTGTAACTGTTGGCCAACGTCGGCTTGTTCTATCTAGGCCTATAGATGAACAACCACAATCACACCAATGGACAATTTACGTTGGTCGATTAACCTAACATGTATGTTTTGGGAATGTGGGAGGAAACCGCAGTATCCGGAGAAAGAGAACATGCAAACTCCGCAAAGAAAGGCTGGAACCCGGATTCAAAACTAGGACCTCTGCACTGTGAATCTGTATGTGTTAGCCAGTTGGCCACCATACTAGCTGAAAAATGTAAATATAGTAACCAATCAAGGGAGTGCTTGGTAAACCTATCAAAAGAAAACAAAGAAGAGCAACACTTAAAATATACCATTAATAAAGGGCAGGTAACATCACACAAAACCCACAGGACATTTCTATGACAATCTCTTCCCCTTAGACCATTAATCCACCAATCAGATATAAAGCAGAATGTTTTAAAATAAGTTATTTACTAACCAAGGAACAACCAATCCCTTGAGACAGCATAACAACATATCATCACCAAGCATTTGGGGGATATTTTATCAATACTATTCTCAAAGTCAGAAAAAAACCAACATCCACCATAAAATGCCATAATATTTGTATTTAAATCAAATAAAAGACCCAGCTGATCACATCCTTGTAAAACTACTGTCCAATCAATTCCAAATTAAAAATCACAACCTAACACTTGCACGAAGAACAGAAAATACCTCCTTCATCATTAGAGGTGGGCAATATATGTCGTCATCGATATCGTCGTCAATCTTGCTTTCACGATGTGTAATTTTACATTGAGTATTAATACTGCCTCTAAAAGCATAACAACTCGAGTTGGTCGACGGCCACAAAGTATGAAGAAATGCTGAAAATCAGGGTGCTTTGACAGCAGAGGAAAAGGAAGTGATAATCATTCGCCGAATCAGCGTGCAGGACCCGGTCACGTGACTCTGTGCGCACTGCAGCCGAGCTGTTTCAAACATGAAGGAGTGTCAAGTGGGGATTCATAGTGAGGTGCAAGTCCACGTCTTCCGGAGTCTGTAAATGGTTTGGGGTTGACAAGACTGATGTCGGTGGTAATAACATTGTTAGATGTGCCAAAACGGTCACTGTGAAGAGCAATTCTGTTGCACCACGAGCCATATGGATTACGAGGAAGACTTGGCGACTACGCAAGCACGCTAAACAAAAGCTTAAACACACACACACTAAGAAAAACAGTCGCCGAGTTGAACCAACAAATATAAATGCATGCACGCACTCACGCACACACACACTCAGTACTTTAGCGAGCAAGTCAAACGTGACATCCTGGATGATCGGTTAACAATCAGTTGACATGCTTTTAGTCCGTATCATTCATAACTAGCCTGTATTCCCGAGGCATGTTGCACAAACTACGACAGCTTGAGACGCCAGGATGCACACAAACATGAATAAAGCCACAAGTCTACATATCACAGTGATAAATGAGTGGGAAAATGCACTTTTGGCAAATTGCAGTTTTGTTATTCAACTTTATTGAATACGGTGGCCGTATGAGAATGGGTGTTGTCATTTTACTCATTCTGATTGCCGTAGTTCACACATTTTTCTCATTCTGATCCCTCTAGTAGTTGAGAGGGGTACACCAACCATGCTCTTCTAGTTCTAACTGACATTGCCCAAGTGAGCATTGAGATCCTCCAACAGAACAAAGGAGTCCCCAGAGGGAACACCCCCACAAGGACTTCAGGAAGGGTGGGTACTCAGAACCGCTGTTTGGTACATAAGCAAAAACAACAGTCAGAACACATTTTACCACCCCAAAGGCGGAGGGAACCTACCCTCTCATCACCCTACACCCTACTTTGGTTTTGTGTCTCCTGCATATTATAATAATTGAACTAAATGTCATCCTCCTTGTATGTTATCCGTTATTTTTCGTGTCTGGTATCTACACATACAAGCACCACAAGACTGACACAGGGCAGCAGGGAGCAAAACATAACAATGAAGCAGTAGATGACAGCGCTAAGAATATGGCCTATGTCAGGAACATTATTTTGTTCCTGTATTCTGTTGAGGTGCTGGGTAGGTACATTTATTTGCATATTCAAAACCCAACTAAAACATCCAACGCCTAACTGCTTCTCAAAAGTTGCTTTTAATGTTGCTAGCCTGAATGACAAATTGGGCATTGAAAGACAAACAGGAAATGGTGTTCTGAGGAAACTGGGGTAAATGTTGTCTAAAGTTTGATTACAACAATGAATGCAGTGTGGCAACTGTGTGTGTGTGTGTGTGTGTGTGTGTGTGTGTGTGTCCGTCCGTATGTGAGTGTGCAAAAGTGTGTGTGTGTGTGTGCGCGTGCATGTGTCACTGCAGATGGCGTCCCATCACCTCAGGGTAGGCAGCGATAAGCAGAGTGTATCGAGTGAGATAAGATGGTAATAGACACTGGGGAGACTGACTGACTGTAAGTGAGTCACTAAGGGGAGAATTGCAGCTTTATGGGTTGTTGGGTCTAATAAATGCTAGGGAAATTAAAGATTGGATACAGTATGTGCTTGACATTGGTTTAATACACATACACACACATATATACATATTACCAAAAGTATTCGCTCACCCATTGAACTGATCAGAATTAGGTGTCCTAATAACTTGGCCTGGCAAGAGGTATATAAAATCAAGCACTAAGGCATGCAGACTGTGAAACAAGACATTTGTAAAAGAATAGCCCGCTCTCAGGAGCTCAGTGAATTCCAGCGTGGAACTGTCATAGGACGCCACCTGTGCAACAAATCAAGTCATGAAATTTCCTCACTCCTAAATATTCCACAATCAACTGTCAGCTCTATTATAACAAAATGGAAAAGTTTGGTAACAACAGCAACTCAGCCACGACGTGGTAGGCCACATAAAGTGACAGAGAGGGGCCAGCAGATGCTGAAGCGCATAGTGCAAAGAGGTTGCCGACTTTCTGCACAGTCAATTGCTACAGAGCTACAAACTTCATTTGACCTTCAGATTAGCCCAAGTACAGTATGCAGAGAGCTTCATGTAATGGGTTTCCATGGCCGAGCAGCTGCAGCCAAGCCACACATCACCAAATGCAATGCAAAGCGTCGGATGCAATGGTGTAAAGCACACGGCCACTGGCCTCTAGAGCAGTGGAGACAAGCTCTCTGGAGTGATGAATCACGCTTTTCCATCTGGCAATCTGATGGACGAATCTTGGTTTGGAGGTTGCCAGGAGAACGGTACATGTCACACTGCATTGTGCCGACTGTGAAATTTGGTGGAGGGGGAATTATGGTGTGGGGTTGTTTTTCAGGAGCTGGGCTTGGCCCCTTAGTTCCAGTGAAAGGAACTTTGAATGCTTCAGGATATCAAAACATTTTGGACAATTCCATGCTCCCAACCTAGTGGGAACAGTTTGGAGGGGGCCACTTCCTCTTCCAACATGACTGTGCACCAGTGCACAAAGCAAGGTCCTTAAAGACATGGATGACAGAGTCTGGTGTGGATGAAATTGACTGGCCTGCACAGAGTCCTGACCGGAACCCGATAGAACACCTTTGGGATGAATTAGAGCTGAGACTGAGAGCCAGGCCTTCTCAACCAACATCAGTGTGTGATCTCACCAATGCGCTTTTGGAAGAATGGTCAAAAATTCCTATAAACACTCTCCTCAACCTTGTAGACAGTCTTCCGAGAAGAGTTGAAGCTGTAATAGCTGCAAAAGGTCGACTGACATCATATTGAACTCTATGGGTTAGGAATGGGATGGCACTTCAGTTCATATTATGAGTCAAGGCAGGTGAGCGAATACTTTTGGTCAATCAATCAATCGATGTTTATTATCTTTGTCATATGCCAGTACGTGGAAAAAGACAAGTTGGCAAAGTTATCAATTTAGGTTTTCATAAATTACAAAAAGTTCCAACTAAAGTCTGTTCTCAAAGTTAAAAAGTTCACTTTCCTCCATGTTGAGTAAGTTGCTCCATCGTGCTTCTGTCCAGTCCTTTCTCTGTTCTTTTTTCCTCCCCATTGTCTCGGCTCCTTGGTTTGTATATCTTCCCCCTGCCATCCAGCGACACCAGCTTTAATCAAGGGGCTTAAGCAGCTACACCTGTTGGGGCTGTGAGGCATGCTGGGATACGTAGTGCCTGCACTGTCGGCCATTTTAGTGTGTGGCACCGGCCTCTCAAATGGAAGGTAGCCTCCCTCCACTACACGCCCCCTTGTGATGCCACTTATCCCTCTGCCCGTGCCTGACGTCCGCGGCAGGATGGCGGAGGACAAAAAGGCATCACGGCGGGACAGCGCGTCTGCATTTCCATGTTTGCGTCCTGGCCTGTGCACAACAGAAAAGTGGAAAGGTTGCAGGCTTAAGAACCACCCAGTCACTCTGCTGTTAGTTTCCTTGTGCCTTGCCATCCATTGTAAAGGGGAATGATCAGTCACCAATGTGAACTTCCTTCCTAACAGGTAGTATTTGAGGGATTCCAGAGCCCACTTAATGGCAAGGCATTCCTTTTCCACTATGGCGTAGTTCTTCTCTCTCGGTAGCAACTTTCGACTCAAGCAAAGTATCGGGTGTTGCTCACCTCCATTGACCTGGGCCAGAACAGCACCCAGACCCACCTCCGAGGCAGCTGCCTGGACCACGAACTCCCTGTCGAAATTTGGGGCAGTCAACACGGGAGTCGAACATAGGGACCTCTTCAGGTCACCGAACGCCTTTTCAGCCATGGGGTTCCACTTGATCATCCGGTTGTGTCTTACTTGTCAAATCTGTAAGAGGGGCGGCTATCGTAGCAAAGTTAGAGATGAATCACCTATAGTAGTTAGCTAAACCCAGGAATGACCTCACTTGTTTCTTGGTAACTGGTCTTGGCCAGTTTTGAACGGTGGCGAGTTTCTCTTCCTGAGGCTTCACAAGCCCTCGCCCGATGGTATACCCCAGATAGTTTGTCTCACTGAATGGCAATTTACATTTCTTGGGATTCGCTGTAATGCCTGCTTGTCTGAGGGACTCCAGAACCTTCTGTACCCGTGGTAAATGACTTTCCCAGTCTGTGCTCTGAATTACCACATCATCCAGGTACGCAGCTGCATAGGTTCGATGAGGTTGCAGGACCTGGTCCATTAAGCGTTGGAATGTGGCTGGAGCTCCAAACAGACCAAATGGCATCATGCGGCACTGCCACAAACCTCCAGGGGTGGAAAAGGCCGTCTTTTCCTTTCACTCTGCAGACAAGGGAACCTGCCAATATCCTTTGTTGAGATCAAGGGTGGTTATAAAGCGTGCATTTCCCAAGCTGTCAATCAACTCATCGACTCAAGGCACGGAATAGGCATCAAACTCCGATACTTCATTGCGGGAAATCATTACAAAAACACACTGTTTTGTCTGGCTTGTCTGTCAGTACAATGGGGCTTGACCAGGCACTCTTAGATGGATCTATCACTTTTAAGTGCAGCATCTTTCTTACCTCCTCTTCCACAGTCTTTTTGCTGGCCGCCTGTATTCGGTATCGCCTCTGATTCACTGTTTTTCCTGGTTGGGTGTGAATTACGTGCTCTATCAGGTGGGTGCTTCCAGGGACAGATGAAAAGACATCCTGATTCCCATCTACTAGCTCCTTGGCCTGTTGGAGTTGGTGAGGATCAAGATCAAGGCCAAACTGCACTTGGTCCCAAGCGTGTGTCAAGAACTCTGGGAGGGAGACACGTGAGCAATGCCTCTCACGCATGCCATTTCTTGAAGAGGTTAATATGATAGATTTGCTCTCCTTTCCTCTCTCCAGGTTGTCGCACTTTGTAGTTGACACCCCCAACTTTCTCAATTACTTCAAAAGGTCCTTGCCAAGTAGCTAGGAATTTACATTCTACCCTAGGGACTAACACTAGAACGCTATCGCCAGGTTTAAACTCTCTGGATTGGGTGGTTCGATTATACGTACCACACTGTTCTCTAGAGCAGCCATTCTGTCTCTCATCGCGCCTACATGTTCGATCATGGTACGGTGAGGGCAGGGTTGCTCTTCCCATGTCTCTTTGGCAATGTCCAGCAGACCCCTAGGTTTGTGGGAATAGAGCAAGTCAAATGGTGAAAAGCCAGTGGAAGCCTGGGGAACTTCTTTTACCGCGAATAGAAGATAGGGGAGCAGCTGATCCCAGTTTCTTCCATCCCTGTCTATAACTTTTCTCAGCATCGCTTTGAGAGTTTTGTTAAATCTCTCAACCAAACCATCCGTTTGAGGGTGGTAGACAGAGGTTTGCAACTGTTTTACTTGCAACAGAGTACACAACTCCCTGGTAACTCGTGACATAAAGGGAGTACCATGGTCTGTGAGAATCTCTTTTGGGATTCCCACTCTGCTGCTGAAGAGAAAAAGTTATTTGGCTTTTTGGACAGCATTCACTTTTCTCAATGGGATGGCCTCTGGGTACCGGGTGGCATAGTCTATGATCACCAGTATGTATTGGTGTCCTCGAGCACTCTTAGGCAGTGGCCCCACAATATCCATTCCCACCCTCTCGAAGGGGGTTTCTATGAGTGGGTTCTTGTATGACGGTTTCAGAGCATTCAATTGACAATCTGGGCATCTGCGACAGTAGTTTTCTATTTCTTTGTGTACACCGGGTCACAATAACCTCTGCAGTACTCTTTCCTTAGTTTTCTCCATCCCCAGGTGAGCCCCCATTAAGTGTGTGTGCCAACTGCAAAACTGTGGGCCAGTGTATTTGAGGCACAAGTAACTGTTCATTTATTTTCTCATTACTTTTAACTACTTGATACAAGAGGCCTTTTTTCACTGCAAAGTGGGGGTAAGTCGGAGTGGTCCTGCATCCTACCAAAGTCCCCTCTATTATCTGAAGGTTTTTCAAAGCATTGCAAAGTGTGGGGTCCTGTAATTGTGCTGTTCCATACTGACCTTTAAGGGCACTTCTGCTGTTGGGTGGAACGCGTCGTCTTCGCTGGATGCAGATTGGGGTCCCGAGCCCGCCGAGTCTCTCTGCGCGGTGTCTGTTCCAATTACTTCCGCTGCCAATACTTTGGTGCACTGTTTTCGGGATTTTCGCCTGAGCCCCTTCTGTGCTTCAAGCCATAGCATCTGAAAAGCCGGGCAATATCTGCCAATCAGTACTGGAGGAAGAGTCTTTATCACTCCCACCTCTAAGTCAAAAGAGCCTTTAGTGGTGGTGAGTTTCTCCATGGTGGTAGGGTATTCACGGATATCTCCATGAACACACACATCAGGCACCTGTTCTGCTTCAGAAAAGGAAGTGCTTTGCACCACGGCCTCCTGGACCAGGGTTCTTCCGGAACCGAGCAGGGCTTCAACATCGCACTGATTTACCTTGACAGGACATGTGTGTCGGGGGCTTCCACTTTCCCCCAGTAGGGTGGCGAAGTGGGTGTGTGTGCTACTAGCCGTCGCTGCTGTGGGCATAGATGCGTCTGACTTTCCACACTGCCAGGAGATATGTACTACTTCCCCACAACGATAGCATTGCCGTGACTCTATGTCCAGGCTTCCTTGTTGATGCTCAGATGGCTGCCACCCTCTTCTTGGTTGCAAAGAAGGAAACTGATTTGTTTTGGGGCCACTCGAAGGATGCACTCGGGGCGGGGAGTCATATTTGCTCCAGACCCTTTTCGAGGCAGACTTAACATATCCGGGGCGGCTTGGAACTGTTCAACTGCATCTATTAGTTCCCTGGCCGTTGTCAATTTATGCTGTCTTATTATCCTTTTGGCATCATAGGGGAGGCCTTGTAAGTATCGATCCATCACTAGCATCTTTATTATTTCTGCAGGGCTCTTCTTCTCTGGTTCTAACCACTGTCTGGTTATTCTAATGAGTTCATGCATCTGGGAGCGAGGAGGGGCATAATTTTTATACAACCAACTATGAAATCACTTCGCCATGCTGAATTTTGTAAGGCCATTTCGGCTCAAGATCTCTGCTTTCAGTTGCTCATAATCTTGGGCTATGTCAGTTTCTAAGTCCTGATAGGCCTTGAGTGCCTTGCCAGAGAGAAAAGGCGCCAAGAGACCGACCCACTGTGCTTTCGTCCACCCTTGTTGTGTTGCTGTTGCTTCAAAGGCATGGAGATACGCGTCCACATAATCAGTCACCCCCATTTTCGGGATGAAATCACTTGCCTTGGGTGCAGCCATTGCCAAGTGATGCAGCTCCTCCTCTTTGAGTTGGTTGGCCTTTATTTGTTGCTGGAGCAGGGCCGCATTTGTTTCCTGCTGTGTCTTCTGGGTCTCCAACAGCACATGCATTAAGCGTTACATTTGATGGCCGGGATGAGTTATGTGGAGCTTAGAAACCTGCTGGATCAGTTCATCAATGTCATCAGTCTTCACCATCCACCTCTATACCCCATGTTCCCGCATTCACCACCATATGTGACCGCACGAAGGGTCCACCAGGGCAACAGGAGTCTTTTTACACCAGAGTTTCAACAAAATCAATGTTTATTATCTCTGTCACGTGCCAGTACGTGGAAAAAGACAAGTTGGCAAAGGTATCAACTTAGGTTTTCATAAATTACAAAAACTTCCAACTAAAGTCTGTTCTCAAAGTTCAAAAGTTCACTTTCCTCCATGTTGAGTAAGTTGCTCCCTCATGCTTCTATCCAGTCCATGCTGGAAAATGTAGTGCCTGCACTGTTGGCCATTTTAGTGTGTGGCACCTCTCAAATGGAAGGTAGGTATGAGTGTGTGTGTGTATATATACAGGGAAAAAATAAAAGTATAGTTCAATTCAAAGACTGTTCTGATATCTTTTTTGATCCTTGAATATGATTCTTTTCCTGTAAAATACAACAGTTGAACGATACACCAAAGATGTACAACTAATATGGTAGTTGAATTTGGCTGTGGAAAGTGTGCAAATTATTTGGGATTTCAGGGCTCTAGACTAATTTTTTTACACTGGTTGCTCTGGAAGACATCTAGCAAAATACATGAAAAAAAGGGCATATTTTAAAAAAGATAAAATGTGTTCTACTAACAACAAGTGTAAACAATAGTAAAAGCATTTTCCTACCTGGACTTGCATCCATAATGTTAGCTTGTCCTTGATGCTCACCTAACAGCAGTGATGACCCAGGCATGCTGACTGGATCCGAACACAAAGGCTGCATCCTAGAAATGCCAAATATACACATTTTTTGCAAACAGATTAATTCAGGTGTGCTTATTAAGTGAATACCTAAATTACCATACCCTGACCACATTTTTAGTTCAAGTGACTTCTCTTAATTAATGACTGGTATCTTCTACCTGAAAATGACACAATAAAGTGGCACACATTGTTTGACTGTATCTTAGAGACTACAAATGTGGACAAATTGTTGGTACACAACGCTTATGTTAATGAAAGAAAAACCCACAATGGTCAAATACATAACTAGATAAAAGTAATAAAAACATGCGAGCAGCTATGAAGGGCCCTCACAACCCGGGCCACTTTGGGGTACTGGCACGTTGGCATACTAGGAGATTGGTATTAGGATTTTTGGAATATAGCACACTAAACCTTGAACATATGGATTTTTTTTCCAGGCCTGATGTGTGTAGGTATCAGAGTATTCATGTTTAGATCCTCATCTGTGGTCTCTTCTCAAAGTGTTTTCTTTTTCTTTGAAATGGAATTTTGAATATTTCCTTACCCACATGGGTAATCACCTGCTCACGTAATGACCAATCATAGCTCACCTGTTTTCTGAAGCTGAGCCATGATTGGTCGTTATCTGAGACCTGAGCAACTGTGATGTAATTTTCAACACTGCACGCAGGCTGGTCTCTCATGGCTGGACGCTGCGAAGCATGAGCTGCGGGTGAAAGGCTTTGATCAAATATTCCGATCACGTAATTTTTCACGAAAATCGTCCGGTCACAATCGGTGCCCGATTGATCGTAGCATCCCTAATGTGATATATATATATATATATATATATATATATATATATATATATATATATATATATATATATATATATATATATATATATATATATATATATATAGTAAGTATTCTCTACTAAGGAATCATATTTGCACTAAGGAATCATATTTGCATTGTCCAATCTTTCCTTTTAAAACGGAATTTCCTTATGTGGGAAATGACTACGGTACATGTCCTGTATCAACATGCAAGTATGTTAACAAAATACATGTGTAACAAGTTAACAACACAAGCAATATAATGCAAAAACGAATATTTTCCCCCAAATTTTTATTTTATCAAGTGTACAGGTATATGAACAAAATACAGTACAGTATAACAAACATGGTCCAAATACTGCTGACAAAAATACTGTAACACCAATGCAGTCCAGTACAGTACTTAACTACAGTAAACTGTACTGTATTTTAATGTTGATTTTTCTCAGACTTAGGAAGAAATTAGTCTATTTTGAGTTGTTGTGTTGGCTTCATTCTTTGCTGTATGAAAATGTTTTTGTATTATACAGTTTTGTTGCTAATTGCAAGTAACTGTCCTGTTGATCATCACTGATGACTGGTGATTCTTGTGCATGCAAAAGGACACGTTCATTTACGCCACTGTACTTTGTCTGTCGAGCCGCAAACAATTTCCTCTGAGCAGGCAAACTGCCAGAATCGTACTGAGCCAGAATCGATTCCTTGTTTTTCAAAGTCTCGTAGATTTGAGTTTTGTGTCCAGCTTCGCTTAATCGGATGCATTTCACTCTCTCTTCCACGGTCATTACCATTATTATTCGTTTGGATGCCATGGTCTACAGACAAAAATGTAAATGAATACATTTTAAATCTTTCACATTTCAGTAAAACGCATGCCAAATAAGTAACTTACATGTTGCCGTTTTGGAAACGATGATGGCGGAGCGGTCAAAGTTTTTCCGCAGTATCGAGCGGGAACTGCTTGAGTTTGCGCTACTGCGGGATTCGCTATGGGTTCCGGATACAGCACCGGAACTTCCGTTGTAAGGAATCGATCGTTAATGTAATACCGTATAGTAGTAGAAAATTTAATGCATACATTTTTTTTTTCCGAGTAAGGGTATTTCCCTTTGATCCGATGATGGCAGCGCGGTCAAAGATTTTCCAGCAATGTGTGTTCAAGCGTGCTTGTAGGGACGGACTGCAGACTGGAAACGCATGGATGGGCAATTTCTAGTTTGCTTTTTTGACTTGCTACACATCTCTACTTCATAGTTTGGCATGATAACCCTTTCAAACTGGCAGCATATTGTTGGTTATCATGCATTTTATATATGGACCCCTATAGCAGAAATACGAGAGTTGTGTATGGTGCTTGTTTGGTACTATGGGGCTTGTTGACTAATTACTGACTACTCGGGCTGCCTAAATCAGCATTATATACTGTGTTCTGAAGACATTGGAGAACTGAAATATTGGTATTATTTTATACCCAGATAAAATCAGAGGGTAAAATCAGCCTTATTTTTTAAAATTCTGCATAGGCGGAAATAACATTTTAAAATTTTGCTTGTGTATCTATTTCCACCAGAGTAATCTAGTTATATACACATTATTTTAGAAAGCACATTTGACATTTCATAGGCCTTAACTTTGAGCAGGTACCAGATTTATTCCTGTAACCCTTTGGTTTGGGAAATATACTAATTTATGTACAGGCACGTTTTAGACAGAATTTGCCGGAATTCAATTAAGACTGATTTATGATTAATTAATCAAACGAAGGAGGCAGGGGAAGACTTGAGCCCATATAGGCATATTTATTTGGTGTGGATCTAAGTCATCGTGTGTGTGTAAGAGGTCAGGGTCAACAATGGTCAACGGCTCACCATTCCTGAGGGAGCCAAAATACTCTTGGAACAACTGGAGGATGTGATTGCAGGCTGCATCATCCATGAGCACTGTGAAGGAGGCCTGTGACACTTCATTGTGGAAAGTGGAGAACCTTTCAAGGGCTTCTTCCAGACGCTGTATGTCTGCTCTGTGGTTTTCTTGGATCCAGGGGAAAAAAACATCTCATGATAGCCTCATACATGACCTTGTAAAGCCTGACAGCACGGTTGTATTTGACCTTTCATCACAGCAGTGATGGATCCTTCGGCAACCACTCCGGCCGGCATGAAGCGAGTGGAGGGGCTGACCGAGACGATCACGGCAGCTCGAGAGGGGGCGAGCTACCATGCTATTGCCACGCAGCTTCGGCTAGAGGAGGGGCGGTGCGCTGTAACGTGCGCACAATTTTCATGTATTTTTTTAATCAGTCTTACTTCTTGTGCTTTTTTAACTAGGAATCAAAATTAGCACTGACATTCTAACATCTGAATGGTTCCGGGAGAACCGGAATGATGGTGCCGGTTCTATTCGATTCCCAGTTCTCAGTGCCCAACCCTAGGAAACAAGAGGGGACACTTGTCAAGTTTATTTCAGGCAAATTGCCATGATCCATATACTCTATTTAAAATAATTGATTCTGAACTTAAGCCCCGTCAACTTATTTGCATGGACGCGTCCCCTGAAATGTGCGATGGATTTTTGCAGTTTTTGGTTTACAAGTTTGCTACAGCTAGGGCTTTCGTTCTGAATGCCACATTTGACCCCTCTGTCCACGTTTCTTGTTCTGCAGAGTTGATTCCTTTGAGGTGGTTTCCTTGGCATTTTAGGAGGAGGTGGTTTGCCATATTAAGCCATATAGCTCCACTTATGACTCCGTTCCTCCTCACTTCTTTAAGGAGGTTCTCCTGAGTATTGGGTGCATCGGTTTTGGCCATTATCAACAGCAGCCTGTCGTCTGGTGCAGTCGCCCAACATTTTAAACATGCTGTAGTGCAGTGTTATAAAAAAATATATATATATATTCTATTCTATTAGAAATGTTCTACTTGCTATCTACATTTACTTGCCAGTTGGCAAAAAGCCAAAAAGACACTTTCAACCGCTGAACATGTCCATGGTAAAAAAAAATACGTAAAAAATATTTTTTAAAATCCCCCCCGTGAGCCGTCACCTTATCGTGGTGGAGGGGGTTTGCGCGCCCCAATGATCCTAGGAGCTACGTTGTCTGGGGCTTTATGCCCCTGGTAGGGTCACCCATGGCAAACAGGTCCTAGGTGAGGGACCAGACTAAGCACGGCTCAAAATGACCCCTTATGATGAGAAAAATTAATGGGCCACGTTTTCCCTCGCCCGGACGCGGGTCACCGGGGCCCCCTTCTGGAGCCAGGCCTGGAGGTGGGGCTCGACGGCGAGCGCCTGGTGGCCGGGCCTGCACCCATGGGGCCCGGCCGGGCTCAGCCCGAAAAGGATACGTGGGTCCCCCTTCCCATGGGCTCACCACTGGTGGGAGGGGCCAAAGGGGTCGGGTGCCGTGTGAGCTGGGCGGCGGCGGAAGACGGGGACCTTGGCGGTCCGATCCCCGGCAGCAAAAACTAGCTCTTGGGACATGGAATGTCACCTCTCTGGCAGGGAAGGAGCCTGAGCTGGTGTGTGAGGCTGAGAGGTTCCGATTAGATATAGTCGGGCTCACCTCCACGCACAGCTTGGGTTCTGGTCCCAGTCCTCTCGAGAGGGGTTGGACACTCTTCCACTCTGGAGTTGCCCAGGGTGAGAGGCGCCGAGCAGGTGTGGGCATACTTATTGCCCCCCGGCTTGGCGCCTGTACATTGGGGTTTACCCCGGTGGGCGAGAGGGTAGCCTCCCTCCGCCTGAGGGTGGGGGGACGGGTCCTGACTGTTGTTTGTGCTTATGCACCAAACGGCAGCGCAGAGTACCCACCCTTTTTGGAGTCCTTGGAGGGTGTGCTGGAGGGCGCTCCACCTGGGGACTCCATCGTTCTGCTGGGGGACTTCAATGCTCATGTGGGCAATGACAGTGAGACCTGGAGAGGTGTGATTGGGAGGAACGGCCCCCCCGATCTGAACCCGAGCGGTGTTCGGTTACTGGACTTCTGTGCTCATCACGGATTGTCCATAACGAACACCATGTTCAAGCATAAGGGTGTCCATATGTGCACTTGGCACCAGGATACCCTAGGCCGCAGTTCGATGATCGACTTTGTAGTCGTATCATCAGACTTGCGGCCGCATGTTTTGGACACTCGGGTGAAGAGAGGGGCGGAGCTGTCAACTGATCACCATCTGGTGGTGAGTTGGCTCCGATGGTGGGGGAAGATGCCGGTCCGACCTGGCAGACCCAAACGTATTGTGAGGGTTTGCTGGGAACGTCTGGCAGAATCCCCTGTCAGAAGGAGTTTCAACTCCCACCTCCGGCAGAACTTTTCCCACGTCCCGGGGGAGGCGGGGGACATCGAGTCCGAGTGGACCATGTTTCGTGCCTCCATTGTTGAGGCGGCCGATCGGAGCTGCGGCCGCAAGGTGGTCGGTGCCTGTCGTGGCGGCAATCCCCGAACCCGCTGGTGGACACCAGCGGTAAGGGATGCTGTCCAGCTGAAGAAGGAGTCCTATCGGGCCTTTTTGGCCTGCGGGACCCCGGAGGCAGCTGACGGGTACCGGCAGGCCAAGCGGAATGCGGCTCTGGCGGTTGCTGAGGCAAAAACCCGGGTGTGGGAGGAGTTCGGGGAGGCCATGGAAAATGACTTCCGGACGGCTTCGAGGAAATTCTGGTCCACCATCCGGCGTCTCAGGAGGGGGAAGCAGTGCACCATTAACACTGTTTATAGTGGAGATGGGGTGCTGCTGACCTCAACTCGGGACGTTGTGGGTCGGTGGGGAGAGTACTTCGAAGACCTCCTCAATTCCACCGACACGCCTTCCACTGAGGAAGCAGAGCCTGGAGACTCTGAGGTGGGCTCTCCTATCTCTGGGGTTGAAGTCACCGAGGTAGTCAAAAAGCTCCTCGGTGGCAAAGCCCCAGGGGTGGATGAGATCCGCCCGGAGTTCATAAAGGCTCTGGATGTTGAGGGGCTGTCATGGTTGACACGTCTCTTCAACATCGCGTGGACATCGGGGACAGTGCCTCTGGATTGGCAGACCGGGGTGGTGGTCCCCCTTTTTAAGAAGGGGGACCGGAGGGTGTGCTCCAATTACAGAGGGATCACACTCCTCAGCCTCCCCGGCAAGGTCTATTCAGGGGTGCTGGAGAGGAGGGTCCGTCGGAAGGTCGAATCCCGGATTCAGGAGGAGCAATGTGGTTTTCGTCCTGGCCGTGGAACAGTGGACCAGCTCTACACCCTCAGCAGGGTCCTCGAGGGTGCATGGGAGTTTGCCCAACCGGTCTACATGTGTTTTGTGGACTTGGAGAAGGCGTTCGACCGTGTCCCTCGGGGAGTTCTGTGGGGGGTGCTTCGGGAGTACGGGGTACCGAGCCCCCTGATAAGGGCTGTCCGGTCCCTGTACCACCGATGCCAGAGTTTGGTCCGAATTGCCGGCAGTAAGTCGGATTCGTTTCCTGTGGGCGTTGGACTCCGCCAAGGCTGCCCTTTGTCACCGATTCTGTTCATAACCTTTATGGACAGAATTTCTAGGCGCAGCCGAGGTGTCGAGGGGGTCCGGTTTGGTGGCCTCAGTATTGCATCTCTGCTTTTTGCAGATGATGTAGTACTGTTGGCTTCTTCAAGCCGCGATCTCCAACTCTCGCTGGAGCGGTTCGCAGCCGAGTGTGAAACGGTCGGAATGAAGATCAGCACCTCCAAATCTGAGACCATGGTCCTCAGTCGGAAAAGGGTGGCGTGCCCTCTCCAGGTCGGGGATGAGATTCTGCCCCAAGTGGAGGAGTTCAAGTATCTTGGGGTCTTGTTCACGAGTGAGGGTAAGATGGAACGGGAGATCGACAGGCGGATCGGTGCAGCGTCTGCTGTGATGCGGACCCTGTATCGGTCTGTCGTGGTGAAGAAGGAGCTTAGCCGAAAGGCGAAGCTCTCAATTTACCGGTCGATCTACGTTCCTACTCTCACCTATGGTCATGAGCTGTGGGTCATGACCGAAAGAACAAGATCTCGGATACAAGCGGCCGAAATGGGTTTCCTTCGCAGGGTGTCTGGGCTCTCCCTTAGAGATAGGGTGAGAAGTTCGGCCATCCGGGAGGGACTCAGAGTCGAGCCGCTGCTCCTCCGCGTCGAGAGGAGCCAGTTGAGGTGGCTCGGGCATCTGATTAGGATGCCTCCTGGACGCCTCCCTGGTGAGGTGTTCCGGGCATGTCCCACCGGCAGGAGACCCCGAGGACGACCCAGAACACGCTGGAGAGACTATGTCTCCCGGCTTGCCTGGGAACGCCTTGGGATCCTTCCGGAAGAGCTGGAGGATGTTGCTGGGGAGAGGGAAGTCTGGGCTTCCCTGCTGAAGCTGCTGCCTCCGCGACCCGACTTCGGATAAGCGGGAGATAATGGATGGATGGATGGATATTTTTTAAAATGTAATTACATTCTCAAAATATTTAAATAACCAATTAAGGCATAAAGCAGTGCCTTATATAAATTAAGTCTATTGAAACACGTTTTTGTAAAACATTTTATTAGCCCACAAAATCTAATCCTATCCTAGATGAAATAATGAGGTTCAATTTATTTTCTAGTTATGTCCATTAAATGTGTCATGTATAGTTTCAAAACACAAACCCTTTGAATTATAAGAACAAGTAAAATAAAGCAATGACATTCAAATTAAAATGATCATGTTAATTAAAATACCGTACCTTCTCCCTCCACCAACAACAGAAGTCTAGTGCTATCGGCTCAGAGAGGGTGACACCGCCCATTCATAAGCAACCTACTCTCCAAGATGTCTTTCAACAGCATATGAAGTACTCAAATGACAACAGCAACGATGTTAAAAGGCTAGACAGGGCAGTTGTAGAGTTTATCTGTATGGATCAAGTGCCAATATATTCAGTAAAGAAAGCTATTAAAGTTACTGTCCCCGAAGTCTGTTTTAAAATACAGTGGTACCTCTACTTATGAACGTCTCTTCATATGAAATGTTCGAGTTATGAAACGCCTCAACAGGAAAATATTGCCTCTTGTTACGAAAGAAATTTTAAGATATGATAGGTAAAAATACAGTATGGGCTGCCAATCGCAGATCCGGAGTTTCCTGAACGCAACATACTCATAGTTGCTCTGCCATTGGCTAGCCTAGCATCTTCTTGGCATCCTATTGGCTAAGAGGGACCTCTACCGTATGTGTCTATGTGTGCAGATAGACAGGTAGATAGATATGTGATAGGTATGTCTATGCAGTGTATTTGTCATTCGCCCCTCGGGTCATGAGGTGTTCCGATAGTTTTACGTGAATTAGGAAAAAGAACAAGCGCCATTTGCGGCAAAGGCAGCGGTCGAGGCAGCCTTTACGTCACTTCCTCTAATAGCACGACCGCTGTGAGGAAAAGAAAAAAAGAGAGAATAGTTTTTATTGTCCATTCAAACAAAGCAAGAGATAATAGAACAGTTTGAAAAGGCGATGCGTTTGGTTGATCTCGTCAAAGAATATGACCATAATGTATCGACAGTCGCCACGTTATTAAATCAGTTCTTTACAAAACGCCAGGCAAAAACTACTTCTGATAGAGAACATGAACCAAAGAGGGCAAAAAGCGATGAGGACAGCAATTAAAAGGTAAACGACCATCATTTGTATTCTTTACTCTATTCTTTGTTTTTTTTACATTAGGCACAACTCTCATTTATTGTGCAATAATGTAAATGTAACATACATTGCTTCCATGTTTTGATGCATTTTTATGCTTTATAAAACATCTATGTCTGAATATTTGGAGAGCTTGGAACGGATTATGGCATTAACATGGAAAACGCCTCTCTACTTACAAAATTTTCGACTTAAGAAATTTCTTCCAGAACCAATTAATTTTGTAAGTAGAGGTACCACTGTAAAGGAAAATATTGTCATTTGAGTGTTTAACCTGTTTGCAAAAAGTATCGAAAAGTATCGAAATACATGTTGGTATCGGAATTGAAACTTGAAATTCGAAATTTGATATTCTGACAACCCTAGTGTGTATGCATTGCAACAGATGTTGCCATGAAGCTTATTCTAACTGAGCGACCACAGTCAATAGAAGAGCTCAAAAATATTATGCAAGAAAGGTTTTAAGCCAAGGCTGGACTGCGACTTCACCCTTCAATATGAGGACCCTGACTTCAAAGGACAGTGTTCTCATGGGCATTCAGGAGCTCCCTGAAAAAGGAACACTGAAAGTGGTGATATCTGAAAGTGATGTATCCTCCACTGGAACCTCCGACACAGACATACTCCCACACGTTCCTTTAAGACACCGTCAGAAAAATTGGCCAGATTTCCAGTGCCAACTTTTTCTTATAAATCACATCCTCCAAAACTGCAAAGAAACCGGCTCAAAGGAATAAAACACTGCTGAACAAGGAACTTGGACAGAGGGGTCAAATGTAGAGTTCGAAACAAGAGCCTTCGCTGTAGCAACCTTGTCAATGAAAAACTGCAGGAATATATTGCACATTTCAGGGGACGAGTCCGTGCAAATCGGTTGATGGGGCTTAAGTTCGGAGTCAATTGCTTTAAATAGAGCACATGGATGTCAATTTGCCTGAATCAGACATGACAAGTGGTCTCTCTTGGACTCCTTCACCTTTCTCTTGTAACCACGCTAGCAGTCCTTTAAGATTTAAGAGACCTGCAGCCTGTCTCTTTTCCACCTGCGTTTAGCTCTGTGGAATTCTTGTGTAGCTGCGCAAGTGCTCTCATTAAACCATGGCTCCGGTCTAATTTTTTGCTGCATATGTTTTAATGGAGCCACGGATAAGGCAAGATCAATGGAACCAAGTGCTGAGTTCCTCTGTTTTTGAAGAGGGAACACAACGCTGATCATCAGAGAACTGACTAGCAGTGAGGGGGTTAAAAATCTGGCGCCTGCACTCACTAGCCGTGGCTCTGACAGCACTGGAAAACATTACATCAAAGAGTACAGTCATATGATCAGAAAGCACATTGTCCAAAACTTTTAAAATTGAGACCGATCGACCAAAAGTAAGGACAAGGTCTAAAGTGTGTCCTTGCTTGTGAGAGGAGTCAGACATGCACTGCACCAAATTGAAAGAGTCAATGAGTCTTAAAAAGTCCTTTGCCAGTGTTTTTTCAGGACGGCACACGTGAATATTAAAGTCCCCCATGAACAAGATGTGATCATATAGCAGCATGATCAAGTCATTCAGAAACTCCTTGTTGTATTTAGGAGGATGGTAGATGACAGCACAGAGCACAAGGACGGCACTGGCAACTTAAAACAAAGTACCCTCAAAGCTGCTGAACGATGTGGCGAATATACACTGTTTCCATTTAAATTTGTTTTTGAAAACAGTCGCTGTTCCTCCACCACGGCTTGAAGTTCTTGGAGCACCCAAGTCAGAACATGCAGGCGGTAATAGTTCAAGGATCGCACTGGACTCAGCGGCGGCGGTCCAAGTCTCCGTCAGGCAGAGGAAATCCAAGTCATTGGAAAGGAATAGCTCCCTCAGGATAAACGATTCGTTTGTCAACGACCGGGCGTTAAACAACGCTATCCTTGTGGGAGCATCAGCAGGTGCGCGTGTCACCTCCGATTGGCGGGCCTTGGGAGGCTCCTTGAGAAGTTGACGGTTCACACCACGTCTGATGGTGCATGGTAGGCGGCGGCACAGCCCAAACTCTTCGCCGTAGCTGACAATGGGTATCAGGCACGAGCCAGCAGAAGGGTTCCGAGCGAGCCACATTCGTGCGTCCGGGAGCGAGCAGGAGATGAAGCGTGCACCAGCCTCATTAGCTGGCCACCACGTTTGCCTCGGTACCGCTTCCATCGCGATGTCAGCGGGCAATGTCTTCTTCCAGCCGTGCTCAAACACACCCGAACTTCCAACGCCGCACCGCCAGTCCAACCAAGTTTGGCGATCATACACTAGCAGAGCGTTTGTGAATGAAGCACCAATCAGCCATAACAGTAAAATGAGCCGAATTGTCAAAAGGGTCAGGTCAAGTCATGTCAAATTTATTTATACAGTCACAGGAAAGTCTCAAAGGGCTTCACATATGCAGCAGATTATATACACGACATCCCCTTATCTTAACCCCCAGGAGGGCAAGGAAAAACTCAAAAAAACATCTGGGGAAAAGTGAGAAACCTTGAGAAGGGACCACGGATGGGGGAATCCCCCTTCCAGGATGATCAGGCTGCAATGAATGCCGAGTGGGCAACATTGAACACACTGGCGCACTGTACGCCATCTTGACAAAAGGAAAACTCAAATCACTAAGTATGACGTAGACATAAACATTAAGTTAAGGGAATTAAAAAAAAAAAAAAATATATATATATATATATATATATATATATATATATATATATATATATATATATATATATTTTCGCCGTCTTTGGGGGCGGGTATTTTGTATTGTGTCGATTAAAAAGGCTCAGATTCAGAAAACAGGTAATAGGTCAGCCGTGATTGGTTGTTGTGAGCAGTTGTGTGATTTTCAGTCGACGGGAGACAAAATAACCGCCCCCGGAGATGGCTAAAAACAAGTGCATTTTGCTGCTTAACTTCCACAAATTCAAAATTAATCAGAATGCCGTGTGTCAACTAGTGGACCTGCTGGAAACATTCTTGAAAAGAATATGTTTGGGTTTAAATTTAGAAAATAACTTCTAGTCTACTGAAGACATATTTTTTAAGTACAGTATAGTGAAACTCAAAAAAATATCAGTATATCTTGAACGTTTTTATGTAATCGGTAAAAACATTTTTTTTTTTTTAGTTTTCTGAACTTGTCCGTGTTTACAGTGTAGAAAGGGGATGGAAATCTGCAGTATGACCATAAAAGACATATGGCTAAGAAAAAAAATGGCTTGGTGGTACAGTTAGAAGGGAGCAAAATTTCACATTTCCTTGCAGCATTGACAAGTGGAATGTCCAGTAGTAGTCCAATGTCCAAATGTTTTTGCAATAACAAGAACATGTTATTTTTTTTAATGGAAAGTAGATATTGACTTATTGACAAAGTTTGGTTCAAAGAACATTTTAATGAATGAACTATATACTTTGTACTATATCATTTGTTAACAATACCTCAGGCTTTGTAGGTCCAGGTCATCTGTGTCAAAGTCCATGAGAGGCTGCTGTGCATCAGATGGACCCTGAGACTGAAGCACTGATGAGGAAGATGAGATTACTGTGGTCTGGCCTGAGGGATGAATGGTCTTAAACTGAAATTGGGGTCCCATCCAGAGCCGACGATGTGGACCTGTATGAGTAACAATCTCCACCTGAGAATATACATGTCAATAAAGTAAGCACAGAGGACATATCAAAGTGTTCTACATGATAAAATCATGAGGAAATATATTAGGGGGGAAAGGGTTTGATTGGACAAAACAGAATAGTAGCTCTAAGCAACTTCAGACACAAACCAACACATCGTTTGAGAAAGGTCAGGCAGAGAGGAACATACTGGTTATGTTTAATTCAAAATCAGAATCAGTTTTAATGTTATTGTCTGTGAAAGATTAATTCACAACTAGGATTTTTTTTTTTGGTCCAACATGAAATAAATGGCAGCTAAAGGTGCAAGCAGCTATAGAGGCCCTCACAACTCGGGCCACTTTTGGGTACTGTCATGTTGGGGGTACTGACACACTGGAATTAGAATTTTTTAAAAATGACACAAACTCAATTAATGGAGTTTTTTTTTTTTTTTTGCCAGGCCTGATGTGTGTGCAAAGTTGAATGAATTTCGGCAAATGTTTAGTTCAGGGGTGCCCATTACATCGATCGACCCGTCGATCGCAAAGGCATCGTAGGTAGATCGCCAGCCTATCATCCGTCCTCACTACTGTATTGCTACGTTCACACCAACTGCATTGGGAGCGTTTCTGGCGGCGCGTTTCAATTGGCGTCAATTTAGATCGCGCGGGCAGGTGTGAAGCGAAGTACCGGAAATCCGCCCATTCGCTCCATTCGGCGCATATAAACCAAGTAAACTTTTTTGCCATTTCGCCGCCTCGCGGCAGCACATTTCACATGCAGCCACAGAGCGTCCTGTTCAGCCGGCGGCTTTATTATTTATTTTTTTTTACAGTTCTTGAACTTTACCAAGACAGCAATATTGATAGCATTAGCATAGTGTGCAAAAAAGGTGACTTGTTTTAAACGCCCAGAATGGCGCGAATGGGCGGATTGTTGTTGCTGCAAACCTGCTTGAGGCTGGCTATCAGCAGCTACTGTCCGGACTATGCGTCCCTGGCTGATTTCATTCAGTACAAGTCATCAGAGTAAGGTAATTACAAAACATGTTTTGTTGTATTTAGCTCTATAGGTTGATGCAGTCATGCAAGGTACACCATCATATACGGTACATATAATAATAATTCTCTAATCTTAAATAATGTGTTTTACATTTTTAGTAAGTGGTAGATCATTTTGACTCAGTCATGTCATAAGTAGCTCTTAGGCTGAAAAAGTGTGGGAACCCCTGGTTTAGATACTCATCTGTGGACCATTCTCAAGGTTTATTTTTCCTCAAAATGTGAATTTGAGTTTTTCTTGCCTGATTGAGGGGCTTGAATCATGGGATGTTGTCAGTCAAGGTCAACGGTGGGCCTGTGGAGCCCTTTGAGACTAATTTGTGAGTAAGGACTTTACAAAAAAAAAATAAAGATTTCACTTTACTCTTGCTTTTGCTGTAGGTTTAATTTTCATTTACCTTTTGTTTGTTGGTAACAGACACAAACCTATGAAAATTAATCCCTCATACACAACATTTGCAGCTGCACATATGCATAAATGATCTGTGTATGAGCATAACTTGAAAATAAAACGGCATGTGCACCATTCATTGCAAACAACACACTTTTCACTCTGAAGAGAAATAATCTGAATTAATATTAAGCAAACACTAGCAGAAAACAAAAAAATCATTACCCCTTTATAAATGAAAAATCGAGGGAAAAAACATTGAGTCATGTTGCCTACCAAGTTCACTTTTAAAATAGGAGGGAAAAAATCACAGCATAACAAAAATATATTGTCAACCCCACAAAAAAATAAAATAAAAAAATAATAAACCAACAACACATGCACAAATACACACCATATAAAACTAGCATATCTTGTGAGCTCCTATGCTGGTGCTTGCTGGGAGGTTTTCTGCAGAATCATTCTGCCTCATATGTTTGGCAAAATTAGAGCAGGACTTCACATCTTCAACGGTACTTCAGTTCCTTCCATGCAAACATCAAGCAGAAATTTTCCAATAGGGACTGAATTTAGCAATAAGTCTTGTTTTGCCTGTCTTTGAAAGGCCAGGCAAAAAAGTAGAACCAGTTGTTCCCAAAATGTATGAAACACTTCAACTTGCTTGGAACAAGTAACATTTTTGAACACTGCATAAGGTAAAAAGTCATACAAAGAAGGAGAGTTAAATATGTAAGAGAGCTAGGGAGTGAGGGGACAGAATGGGGCAGTTTATGCGCGCCCATATGTATCAATCAATCAATCACATTTTATTTATATAGCACTTTTCATACATAAAAATGCAACTCAAAGTGCTTTAAAACATTCAAAGCAAAACATAGAATTATCTTCAATCAAAAGAAAAGATAAATTATTTAAAAGTTGTTGAAAGCCAAACTAAAAAGGTGTGTCTTGAGCTTCCTCTTAAAAATATCAACAGTCTCTGCAGACCTGACGTCCTCTGGCAGGCTATTCCAAAGGTGAGGACCAAAACGGCTGAATGCAGCCTCGCCATGCATTTTGGTCCTCACCCTTGGAATAAATAAAAGGCCGGCGCCAGAGGACCTCAGGATCCGCGAGGGCTGGTATGATAAAAGCAAATCAGATAAATAAGATGGCCCAAGACCATTAACACATTTATAAACTAATAAAAGTACTTTAAAATCGATCCTGAAACACACAGGGAGCCAATGCAGCAATTTCAAAACTGGCGTAATGTGCTCCCGCCCTCTGGTTCTCGTCAGCACCCGAGCGGCTGAATTCTGCAGTAGTTGCAGTGGTGAAATGCTCTTTTTCGGGAGGCCAGAAAGCAGGGCATTACAGTAATCTAAACGACAGGAAATAAAGGCATGCATCAGCACTTCCGTGTTAGCCTGAGAGAGAAACGGGCGGACTCTGGCGATATTCTTAAGGTGATAAAAAACAATCTTGGTTACATTTTTAATATGAGGAATAAAACTGAGCTCAGAGTCAAAAATGACGCCAAGGTTCTTCACACAATGTGAGGGATTAAAAATGTGTAGTTTTGGTAAAAGCTTCTCTCTCTGACCTTCGGGACCGATGACTAAAACCTCAGTCTTGTCCTGATTGAGCTGTAGGAAATTATCTGCCATCCATGACTTGATATCTAAAATGCAATTTAAAAGGGTATCAATGGGTCCTGTGTCATCAGGAGACACGGCAATATACAGCTGCGTGTCATCAGCATAGCTGTGAAAGCTGATGCCGTGTCCCCTGATGACATCCCCGAGGGGAAGCATATAAAGATTAAAAAGTAGGGGGCCTAAAATTGAACCTTGAGGAACCCCACATTTAATTTAATGAGTTTTAGAGGAACAAGTATCCATACTTACAAAGAAATATCGGTCTGTGAGATAGGAATAAAACCAGTCAAAAACAGTACCAGAGATGCCCACTAGATTTTTAAGTCTATTTAATAAAATTTGGTGATCTACTGTATCAAAAGCAGCGCTTAGATCCAGTAGCACCAAGACTGTGAGTTTTCTCACGTCTGCAGTGCACCTAATATCATTTAAAATCCTTAAAAGAGCAGTCTCCGTACTGTGGTTCATCCTAAAACCAGATTGATATTTCTCCACAATATTATTTGTATTTAAAAAATGATTCAACTGGATGAAAACCAGTTTTTCTAAAATCTTACTTAAAAACGGTAAGTTGGATACGGGTCTGTAATTATTAAAAACGCTCGGGTCAGAACTGCTCTTCTTCAGAAGGGGCTTCACCACCGCTGTTTTAAAGGCAGCGGGGAAGACGCCTGTCTGAAGAGAGCAATTGAGTATATTTAAAATTTGTTCTTCAAAAAATCCATAAAATGTCTTCAAAAGAAATGTGGGAATTGGATCCAAAAGGCAGGTTGTTGGGTTTACCTGGGAGAAAACTCGAACAAGTGTCCTTGCATCAACCAGGGCAAAACTTTCCAGTGTTTCCTCATGTGAATATGATTGTCCGGGTTTATTAAAACTTGTGTTTTGACGGGCTAAAAGACTGGATCTTATGTCATCGATTTTACTTCTGAAGTGGTCTGCAAAGTCCTCACAGAGAGCATCTGTTGGTCTCTGTGGGGACTTATTAAAATCAGAACTAGTTAAAAGTTCTAAGGTGGAGAAGAAAACCCTGGGCTTGTTTTTATTGACTGTAATGAGGTTTGAGAAATAGGAAGATCTTGCCAGTTTTACTGTTTTATTGTAGGATTTCAGTTGTTCGCATAAAATTTCATAGTGTACTGTAAGTTTACTTTTTCTCCACCTCCTCTCTGCACTCCTGCATTTTCTCTTTGATATTTTGATAGCATTGTTTCTCCACGGGGGTACAGTCTTTGTTTTTGTTGTTTTAATTAAAAGTGGAGCTACTGAATCTAATGATGATTTAAGATGTAGGTTAAAATTGTCAACAATAAGATCACAGGGTGCAGGTAAAATGTCAGCAGGAGTGCTTTTTAAGGTCTCGATAAAATTTGCAGCCACCTCAGAAGATAGGTAGCGTTTCTTCACTGTTCTGACCGGGACTGCTAGATGGTTAAAACTGGCAATGTTAAAATAGACACAGTAGTGGTCTGACACTGCCAAGTCAACAACAGAGGACACACCAGCAGACAAGCCATAGGTTATAACCAAATCCAGGGTGTGTCCTCTGTTGTGAGTTGGATGCAAGACGTGCTGTTTAAAATCCAAGCAGTTTAAAAGGTTTGAAAAATCTCTGGATAGTGGGTCCGAGATGTTGTCCATGTGTATATTAAAATCGCCAGTTATTAATATCCTGTTATAACTGGAATATAAAATGGATAAGAATTCTGAAAATTCTGTAATAAAAGAAGTGGAATGATGGGGAGGTCTATAGACGGTAATGCAGAGAATAGGGGGACTGCTAAAAACAAAGGCATGGTGTTCAAACAATAAATAGCTGCTAAAAATGATCTCCTTTGATAAAAGAGTATTAATAAAAATTGATGCAGTCCCGCCTCCTCTTTTGCCATCCCTTGTAGAAAATAAAAAGTTAAAATTCGGTGGGCAAGCCTCGTTGAGAGCAACTGGAGCATCTGTACCAAGCCATGTCTCAGACAAAAGTATACCATGTAAATTATTGTCTAAAATCAGGTCGTTTATGATAAAAGTTTTGTTTAAAAGGGAGCGCACGTTAATGTACGTTATGTATAATGCGGCTCTTTGCAGTAACACATTAAAAATTGTGTCTTTGGTTTAATAAATGAATGATTTAACATGGTAATTAAAGAGGGAAGTCAACCCAAACATATTTTTTTTCCAGAATATGTTCTATACAAGCCCACTAGTCAAAACACAGCATTCTGATTAATATTGCGTTTGTGAAATGTGAGAAATACACCTATTGTGATCTAGCTCAGGGGGCAGTCATTTTGTCACTTATGTCGACTGAAGATGACATTGAAGTTGCTCAGGGTTCAGATAACGATGAATAATGGCTCAGCTTCAGAAAAAAGGTATTCTTCAGAAACAGGTGTCAGTACCATTTTGATACCCTGAGGATAACATTCATTCATTCATTATCCATACCGCTTATCCTCACAAGCGGGCGTGCTGGAGCCTATCCCAGCTGTCTTTGGGCAGTAGGCGGGGGACACCCTGAATTGGTTGCCAGCCAATCGCAGGGCACACAGAGACAAACATCCGCACTCACAATCACACCTAGGGGCAATTTAGACAGTCCAATCAACTTACCATGCATGTTTTTGGAATGTGGGAGGAAACCGGAGTACCCGGAGGAAACCGACGCAGGCACGGGGAGAACATGCAAACTCCTTACAGGGAGGCCGGAGCCGGGATCGAACCCACGACCTCTGAACTGTGAGGCAGACGTGCTAACCAGTAAACCACCTGAGGATAACAAATCTGACAAATACTTTAAAAAGGCATAAACATATTTTTATAAGACTCGCTGCTTGGCCCTCCTGCCGCCCTGCACTGGCCATAGTTATCAGCAGTAAAAGGTTGATCTGCAAGTAGGGTCGCTGTGAAGGCTCTCCTACAGGGCTGCCACAAACGATTATTTTGCTAGTCGACTAATCACCAATAGTAGTCTCTTGGATCATATGTAAATCACGGTATAATCACACATATATATAACGATAATTTTTTCAATGCATTTTTCGTTTTATTAAAAATATTCTTTATCGATTCAGAGGTATTGATAATCTATGTTTAAAGTATAAATTAAAAAAAAAAATAAAAAGATATGCAAGCGATTACGTGCGTTAGTACGTCAGACGTCTGTGCTGAGACTTACGTGGCAAGATGGCGGAACAAGCAAAACCTCACGTGCGGCGCAATCGTCATTAAACGCATCGGTTTGGAGACATTTCATTTCTTTATGAAGTGTGAGATGAGGATAAAAAATATGTCGGGAACCCAACAAACATGACACGCTACCACCCAGAGTTGAGTGTGGCGAAATTGGTGAAAATGTGGTGAAAATTGTGGTGAAAATTGTGCGCTTAGTACACATCATTTCCACCGAGCTACGATGGTAACATTTAGCTAACATCCACACATGTAGCATTACAAGAAAGTTATGGTAAGATAACTTTAAACTCACCAAAACGGTTGTAGATCGATTAAATAAGTATTTTATTTATCGCCGACCATGTAGAATGTTTCCAAGTCTCCAAAGGTATTTTTGTATTCGGTCGTAATTATCTGTTCTCTCCTCCGCTCTCGTGTGTGCGTGTGTGTGTGTGTGTGTGTGGCTGGTTGATGATGCAAGACCATGCACAGCCAGGCACGGCACCTTTTAAAGGAACAGTATACTATTTTGTATAGATGGATTGATAGACAGTCAAATTGTCTTTTTATCATACTATTCTAATTATTTATTCAACACAATATTAGAATTTAATTTAATTTTAACCGTCTAAATTATTCATGCATTTTAATAGCTTTTAGGATTTACCTTTATGTTTCTTTATGTGGGTTAAAATAACATGTGAAATTATATACAGGTAATTATGTGTTAATAATTTCACACATAAGTCGCTCAGAGTATAAATCGCACCCCCGGCCAAACTATGAAACAAACCGCGACTTATAGTCCGTAATTTATTTATTTTTTTTCCCCTATGTTTTCAATTACACTTCAACCTAAGGTGATAATGACAAGAAGATTACGACCCATTTAACTGAGACACCTTATTCTGACATTTTTATTGCACACAAATGTTTATTTTACCTAGTTTTCTGAAAACATAGGTACTGTACCTGTTTACAAATGATTCACAATGTGTTTACATATTAACTTCAGCCATGTCACACTGGATTTATTGTTTGAAACCTTTACTTGAACAAAGTGTTGTGTAATTCAAAATTGATGGGCTCGAAAAAAAAATCACATTAAGACAAAGGAAGAATGGCAAATGTGTTCAAGCATGCAATAAAATGTATATAAAATATTTATTTTACACAAACCAAGTATGTGCTGGGTGTCAGCATAGTGAATGATGGAGATTATGTCTGCTTGATTGTGTCACAATGCCAGTGCTCAGTTAGTAAAGACAGGGGACTGACCTGAGAGAGCCACTCCTCATCGTCCTGCCCAATGTGATCAGATGACAGGCTATCTGATGACTCATGATGTTTGCTTTGGCTCGGAGTCCCGGGGGACATCCCTGAAAGAATCCATCGAAATATTGTCTTCAATTGAAAAAGAAACAGTCTTGGAAAAGCATGTTAAATGTGTTTGGACAGAACAAACATTTCAATACGATACTGAACAAATATATTCACTTTAAATAAAGGGTTGGCAATAATTAATTCCTCTATTGTTGTCATTTTACTGAATGTGCTCATTGTGCATTTTTTTTCCTTATGCTTTGCAGAAAATATCGTCAAAATATATCAAATAATATGCTTAAGTACTTTTTTTTTTTTTGTAGCTACAGCACATGCTAATGCGAACAAATACAAATGTTTTTATTGACCACAATATTTAAACTTCAGGGTGCAGGGTGGAAAAAGCATGTACTACTACTTGAGCTTTTCCTTTGGCAGCAATAACTTCAACCACACATTTACCGTAAATACAGATTGGAAATGCACTGACATCAGAAGACATTTTGAACTATTCATCTTTTCAAAAACATCAGTTCTGCAATATTCAAAAGATTTCTGGCACGACTCAAACTCTTGAGGTCATGTCACGACTGGGCCACTCGGCGGATTTTCTTCTGTTGAAGGCATTCAGCTGTTGAAAAGAATAACTGCCATAAATGTGAGACAGACTGACAAACAAATACGTGGCTCCTATCGCACCTGACAGACTCTTTGACGTAATGAGGCAAACATTGACCGCTTCAGTGTGAATGTCAGACATTAAGTCTTGAGGAAAAAAGTATGGTTGTTGCAGCATCCTGCTGTGTGGATGTTTTTCAGTGGCAGCAACTGGGAGACGAGTCAGACTTGAGTAAAAGATGAATTTACAAGGTCTTTCTTAATGAAAATGTGCTCCAGAGAGCTCAAGACCTATATAGATATATATATCTATATCTATATCTATATATATATATATATATATATATATATATATAGATATATATATATATATATATATATATATATATATATATATATATATATATATAGATATAGATAGATAGATAAATTCACGGTTCGGTTCGATACATAGGTGTCACGGTTCAATACAAAAAAACAATATATTTTTTAAACTTCTAATTTATTGAAATTACCAACATTTGCTTCAACTCAAAAGTACAAACTTTATTTATTTTTTTAATCTGGTTTAGCAATACCTGCTTCATTTTAAACTGTGCAAACTTAGCAACATATTAAACAAAAACAGCATCATGAAAAAAATAAAAATACTGTACTGATACAAAATAAATTATCTCATGGAGAAATTACCCATCTTCTGTGGTGCATTCTATGCAACAAAGTATAATATATTTTACAAATAAATAGCTCCTTAGAAAATAAAAGTTAGACTGTACTTGTCATGTCAATTATATATTCAACATCAGCAACTTATTAAGCAAAATCAGAGCCTTAAAATAAATCAATCTTTGGTTCAATCAATCTAAGTTGGAACCATATAGGCTATATATATATATATATATATATATATATATATATATATATATATATATATATATATATATATATATATATATATATTTATTTATTATTTTTTTTTTTTAAACACCTTGAAAAAAATAATCTCCCTTAATACTGTATAATTTGAAACATCATTATTTTTTAAACATTTCAAACATTGTAACACAAAAGCATTCAAATACAGTAGTGTATCATTAGGGTCCCTGACTGTATTTTCAGTATAGGCAGAACATAAAACAAACACACTTTTCCCTTCAATTATTTTTTCAAACCATTGTATTAAGGTGTACAATACTAAAAAAAAAGAATAAATAAAACAAATGAAATATCAGGTGCAGCTATTCCTGACACATTTTCTGCTGTGCATACTTAGCAAAATATTCAACAAAAACAGCACCATGAAAAACAAGAATACTTTACTAATACAAAATAAATTATCTGATGGAGACATGTCCCATATTCAGTGGTGCATTCTAAGCAACAGATTACAGTGCAATTTACAAATAAATAGCTCCTTAGAAAATAAAAGTTAGTAAAATAGTTTCGCGAAGGAACCTTATAACGGGGCTCAAGTGCGGCAGGTTAAGAAAGCCGGCGTTTTCCACAACAGAAAAGGGTCGCATGTCGATGGTAATGAAATTAGCATCGCCCTGTCGATTTCTTTTGCCCTCTTGGAATCATGTGCCAATGACTGTCCAAGCGACACTGGTAAAGTTTGTTGCACAGGTGCTTTTTCTTGTCTGGTTCCACCTATTTTTACATCGGGGTGATGTCGGCGTAAATGTGTTGTCATGTTTGTTGTATTTCCACCGACGTAGTTTAGCATTGTGTGACTTGCGGCATACCGTTGTAGTTTTGTCCACGACACGCTTTCCATCTGGGGCATACTTAACACGAAAACCAAAGAACTTCCAAACGCTAGATGTGAAGTTTGGTGGAGCTTCTTCCACTTCAGGTATGCTTGTAGCCATGTCACAACCGCCAGCTAGCTCCCCATGTGACCTCTCACCAGCTTGAGCCAAATTAATGTGGGAGGAGCAGTACTGTACTGTGAATAAGTCTGCGCTCGCCAATGCAGCATATAAATAGGCGGAGTAGACCGCATAGCTTCTCTTCGTAAAAATCTTGTGTATTGTTCGATTCAGTGCGCACCGAACCTTGACCACTGTATCGAACGATTCAATACAGATACACGTATTGTTGTACCCCTGTGTGTGTGTGTGTGTGTGTGTGTGTGTGTGTGTGTAGCATTATCACCATCATTGTATTATTATTATTAGTAGTAGTAGTAGTAGTAGTAGTAGTAGTAGTAGGAGTAGTAGTAGTAGTAGTAGTAGTATTGTAGGGTGTGTTGTTAAATTTTGAAGGGAAAAAATAATTTGTTCCATTTTGGAATGCTAGTGTTACTTAAAATGTGGATATGGTGTAGAGCTGTGAATACTTTTCAGATGCATTGCGCATGCACAGTATATTTCAGGTGACATATTTTCAATATGGCTATTTACATTCACAGAATACAGTCACCTCCATTACATATGCCCAAATTGCACGTAAATAACTCCACCAAAAAAAGGACGGGCATCGACAACACTAAACAACATATAAATAATACAAATATTAAATTTTAACTCATTCACTGCCATTGGCATATTTATTTGTCTTTTCACATTCCAGCCATTCAATCCCAGGAATGTAATTATATTTGTTTCAAATGTTTTCAAACATTAGGGTAAAAGAGGGTCTACAAATGTCTGGCAGTGAATGAGTTAAACATTGTTTTGTTGGCCTTCTGTAAATCTTTAGCAGGCAGGCTTTTTTTTCTTTTTTTCTTCACCTTATTGAGCATTCTGCGCACTGCTCTTGCGGTCATTGTTAGAGGTCTGCCACTAATAAAGGGTAACCGGGTAGTACAGTGCTGAACCTTCTCCATTTATAAACATTTAAAGAACATTATCTTAAATTGCACTCCAAGACTTTTTCCTTATGAAAAAAATTAAATAAAAATAAAAATGTTGTCTTCATTTAATTTATAACAACACGTTTGCTTAATAATTGAAGAAAAACATTCAGCTCAAAATGTCTGGCAGATACTTTGAAATGTATACACTGTACCACTGAAAATTGTGTTAAATTGTGTTCTTAAAGGCACGGTGGTCGACTGGTTAGCACGTCCGCCTCACAGTTCAGAGGTCGTGAGTTTGATCCCGGCTCTGGCCTCCCTGTGTGGAGTTTGCATGTTCTCCCCGTGCCTGCGTGCGTTTTCTCAATGTACTCCGGTTTCCTCCCACATTCCAAAAACATGCACGGTAAGTTGATTGGACTCTCTAAATTGCCCCTACGTGTGATTTTGAGTGCGGATGTTTGTCTCCGTGTGCCCTGCGATTGGCTGGCAACCAATTAGGGTGTCCCCCGCCTACTGCCCGAAGACAGCTGGGATAGGCTCCAGCACGCCCCGCGACCCTTGTGAGGATAAGCGGTATCGATAATGGATGGATGGATGTGTTCTTAAATCCTAAATGGCCATATTAGACATTAGGAGTTGTTTTTTTACATATATATTTTTTATAAAATAAATGAAGACAAAGTTCTACTTAGCTTTTTTTTTCTCTATTCTCATACAAAAAAACGATCCGATTCGTGACTCAAAATCCATGACCGATCCGAACCGTGTCTTATGTGATCCATTGGACCAAAGACAATCTACTGGTACTCATTCGAGTACCGTATGAAAACGATTATGTGCACCCCTGGACAGGGGATTCTGCCAGACATTCCCAGCACATCCTCATGATATGTTTGGGTGTGCTGGGTCAAACTGGCATTTTCCCCCAACATTGGAGCCAACACACCACCAGATGGTGATCATTTGGCAGCACCCCCACTCTCTTCACCCGAGTGTCAAAAACATGCGGCCACAAATCCGATCATACGACTACAAAGTCGATCATCGAACTGCGGCCTAGGGTGTCCTGGTGCAAAATGCACATAAGGAAATCCTTATGTTTGAACATGGTGTTTGTTATGGACAGTCCGTGACAAGCAAAGAAGTCGAGTAACAGAACACCACTCGATTTCAAATTGGGGTAGGAGGGGCATTAGGCATTCTTCCCAAGAATGCCCACGTGAGAATTGAATTCCCCAGGTGGGAGCGCTCTCCAGCACATCCTCTAAGGACTCCAAAAAGGGTGGGTACTCTGAACTGCTGTTTGGTGAATAGGCACAAACAACAGTCAGGACCCATCCACCCCACCTTAAGGTGGAGGGAGGCTACCCTCTAGTCCACCGTGGTGAACCCAAACATACAGGCACCAAGCTGGGGGGCAATAAGTATGTCCACACCTGCTTGGAGCCCCTCACTTTGGGAAACTCTAGAGTGGCAGAGTGTCCAACCTATCTCAAGAGGACTGGTACCAGAGCCAAAGCTGTGTGTGGAGGTAAGCCCGACTATATCTAGTTGGAACTTGTCAGCCTCGCACCCCAGCTTGGGCTCATTCCCTGCCAGAGAGTGACATCCCATGTCCCAAGAGCTAGTTTCTGTAGCCGGGGATTGGAGATTGGCCATGGTCCAATGTGTGGCTGTGCATGCTGTCTTGACGTAAATACATAGTGACATCCTACTTGTTCATGTGCTAGCAAATGGTGACAAGCCACTATAGCTTGGCTAAGAAGAGGCGTATTTTTCATGCTATTTTTAACTTGTTTTTTAATAAAAGTGTTAAAACAATTGCCGCTACTGAGATAAATACTGGAATGAACTCGATCTTGATAAATCATTTGATGTTGACATTGATCTGCGAGTGTCACATTGCTGTAAAACGTCTGTTCCGATGAACGCATTGGACAATGGAGCGTTATTCGTCATTCAAATGATCAACTCATTAGCAAACTCTTTAGAAGCCTGATAACAAACCTGGTCATTTTAAAAGGTGTGTTACATCAGGGAGGGATTGAAAACCTGCAGGACAGGTGCCTTCGAGGACCGTAGTTGGTGACCCCTGCTATAAAGTCTCAACTACAGTGGGTCTGATGTCTCAAGTTTCCGTGTGAAGCCTGTGAGTTGACCACTTTGTCCTTACCCCACCCCACCGTCCCCAACTGGTCCTGGGGAATCGGTTCGCCGCCCTGGCGAGTGAGTCTCCTGTTCCCATCACTGCACTACAGCAGTCGGAGACACCGACTGCTGCGTCCGACGCTGAGGCTGTGCTCCCAGGGGCTCCCTCGGATTCCCCGCCACCCACGGCGACGACCTCGGCCGGGAACCCCATGTTGGGCGGGTCCGCCGGTGACCCGGCCGTCCACTCACGCGTCGGGCTGCTCCGGGACGCGGTGTCCCGGTACACGAGTGGTCGACATCACCAGCATCATCGGCGACACTCACTGGTGTCATCCACCGTCATCACTCGGCCTCGGCGGAGCCATCCTGGACAGTGGGGTCGTGAATCTCCCGCCGACGGTGAGTCCCTTGGCGTTCCCTCCTCGCGTCACCCACCGACCACCGTTATAATTGGCGACAGCACCATTAGACGTACTCACTATCCCGGCTCCGTCACCCACTGTTTTCCCGGAGCAAAAGTCATGGACATAGTTAACATCCTGCCGGGTGTTCTTGACTCTCTGCCATCATCCATAACCCGGCTCATCGTTCACGTAGGGACAAACGAGACAATACGCCGACAGTCTGAGCAGACGAAGAGAGACTTTCACGCCCTCTTTGCCTTGTTAAGAACCTGCGGTCTGTCGGTCTGGGTGAGTGGCATTTTGCCGGCATTGTCTCGCGGAGTCGAGCGCTTCAGCCGGCTTTTAAGCTTGAACACGTGGCTCCTACGCACTTGTGGCCACCTTGACTTTGCTTTTATAGACAATTTTAACCTATTCTGTAATTGCCCGTCTTTTTACCAGCCGGATGGTGTTCATCCGAACTCTCTTGGTAGCAAGATTTTAGCCGCTAACATCCACCATGTCGTAACCAATTCCACTCCCAGCTGACTCTTGTTTACCAATCATATTTCTTCTTCTACTCATAAACGCTGCAATGACAATGTCACTACCATCACCTACAGGCCAATACCAGCTGCTCACAGTACCACCACCCTCACTAGCTCCCCCTGCAGGCCCTAATTATCATTACCACTATCGGACAACTTTCCCATTGAAACCATCACCGGCAGACGCTTCCCTTGCACACACAAACAACGTGGTTTTAACAGTGGTAATCTAGTATATGTTAATACTGCTCATTCATACCAGGCTTGCCCACCGAATTTTAACTTTTTATTTTCTACAAGGGATGGCAAAAGAGGAGGGGGGACTGCATCATTTTTTATTAATACTCTTTTATCAAAGGAGATCATTTTTAGCAGCTATTTATTGTTTGAACACCATGCCTTTGTTTTTAGCAGTCCCCCTATTCTCTGCATTACCGTTTATAGACCTCCCCATCATTCCACTTCTTTTATTACAGAATTTTCAGAATTCTGATCCATTTTATATTCCAGTTATAACAGGATTTTAATAACTGGCAATTTTAATATACACATGGACAACATCTCGGACCCACTATCCAGAGATTTTTTAAACCTTTTAAACTGCTTGGATTTTAAACAGCACGTCTTGCAGCCAACTCACAACAGAGGACACACCCTGGATTTGGTTATAACCTATGGCTTGTCTGCTGGTGTGTCCTCTGTTGTTGACTTGGCAGTGTCAGACCACTACTGTGTCTATTTTAACATCGCCAGTTTTAACCATCTAGCAGTCCCGGTGAGAACAGTGAAGAAACGCTACCTATCTTCTGAGGTGGCTGCAAATTTTATCGAGATCTTAAAAAGCACTCCTGCTGACATTTTACCTGCACCCTGCGATCTTATTGTTGACAATTTTAACCTACATCTTAAATCATCATTAGATTCAGTAGCTCCACTTTTAATTAAAACAACAAAAACAAAGACTGTACCCCCGTTGAGAAACAATGCTATCAAAACATCAAAGAGAAAATGCAGGAGTGCAGAGAGGAGGTGGAGAAAAAGTAAACTTACAGTACACTGTGAAATTTTATGCGAACAACTGAAATCCTACAATAAAACAGTTAAACTGGCAATATCTTCCTATTTCTCAAACCTCATTACAGTCAATAAAAACAACCCCAGAGTTCTCTTCTCCACCTTTGAACTTTTAACTAGTTGTGATTTAATAAGTCCCCACAGAGACCAACAGACGCTCTCTGTGAGGACTTTGCAGACCACTTCAGAAGTAAAATCGATGACATAAGATCCAGTCTTTTAGCCCGTCAAAACACAAGTTTTAATAAACCTGGACAATCATATTTACATGAGGAAACACTGGAAAGTTTTGCCCTGGTTGATGCAAGGACACTTGTTCGAGTTTTCTCCCAGGTAAACCCAACAACCTGCCTTTTGGATCCAATTCCCACATTTCTTTTGAAAACATTTTATGGATTTTTTGAGGAACAAATTTTAAATATAGTCAATTGCTCTCTTCAGACGGGCGTCTTCCCCGCTGCCTTTAAAACGGCGGTGGTGAAGCCCCTTCTGAAGAAGAGCAATTCTGACCCGAGCGTTTTTAATAATTACAGACCTGTATCCAACTTACCGTTTTTAAGTAAGATTTTAGAAAAATTGGTTTTCATCCAGTTGAATCATTTTTTAAATACAAATAATATTTTGGAGAAATATCAATCTGGTTTTAGGATGAACCACAGTACGGAGACTGCTCTTTTAAGGATTTTAAATGATATTAGGTGCACTGCAGACGTGAGAAAACTCACAGTCTTGTGCTACTGGATCTAAGCGCTGCTTTTGATACAGTAGATCACCAAATTTTATTAAATAGATTTAAAAATCTAGTGGGCATCTCTGGTACTGTTTTTAACTGGTTTTATTCCTATCTCACAGACTGATATTTCTTTGTAAGTATGGATGCCTTTTCCTCCAAAACCCATGAAATTAAATGTGGGGTTCCCCAAGGTTCGATTTTAGGCCCTCTACTTTTTAATCTTTATATGCTTCCCCTCGGGGATGTCATCAGGGGACACAGCATCAGCTTTCACAGCTATGCTGATGACGCGCAGCTGTATATTGCCGTGTCTCCTGATGACACAGAACCCATTGATACCCTTTTAAATTGCATTTTAGATATCAAGTCATGGATGGCAGATAATTTCCTACAGCTCAATCAGGACAAAACTGAGGTTTTAGTTATCGGTCCCGAAGGTCAGAGAGAAGCTTTTACCAAAACTACACATTTTTAATCCCTCACATTATGTGAAGAACCTTGCCGTTATTTTTTACTCTGAGCTCAGTTTTATCCCTCATATTAAAAATGTAACCGAAATTGTTTTTTATCACCTTAAGAATATCGCCAGAGTCCGCCCGTTTCTCTCTCAGGCTAACACGGAAGTGCTGATGCATGCTTTCATTTCCTGTCGTTTAGATTACTGTAATGCCCTGCTCTCTGGCCTCCCGAAAAAGAGCATTTCACCACTGCAACTACTGCAGAATTCAGCCGCTCGGGTGCTGACAAGAACCAGAGGGCGGGAGCACATTACGCCAGTTTTGAAATTGCTGCATTGGCTCCCTGTGTGTTTCAGGATCGATTTTAAGGTACTTTTATAGTTTATTAATGTGTTAATGGTCTTGGGCCATCTTATTTATCGGATTTGTTTTTATCATACCAACCCTCGCGGATCCTGAGGTCCTCTGGCGCCGGCCTTTTATTTATTCCAAGGGTGAGGACCAAATTGCATGGCGAGGCTGCATTCAGCCATTTTGGTCCTCACCTTTGGAATAGCCTGCCAGAGGACGTCAGGTCTGAAGAGACTGTTGATATTTTTAAGAGGTAGCTCAAGACACACCTTTTTAGTTTAGCTTTCAACAACTTTTAAATAATTTATCTTTTCTTTTGATTGAAGATTATTTATTTATTATTATTATTTTTTTAATCTTATCTTACTGATTCTAGTTCTTAGACTATACTACTGTTCTGTCTTTTAGTTTTGTTGCTCTCTGCCGTTGTCAGCTTTTAGCTCCAGTGTTTCCTCATGGGGGAGCCTCCGCTTTGAGGGAGGGGTGGCTGCCCTTCCCGCGGGGGCTGTCATCGCAGGGACTCCTTGGGTCTGGGTGGCCGGCGGCCTCTACACTTTGTGTGGGGTCCGCCTGTCTAATCCGGGCCTCTATGGTGGTGGCGCCCCTGTGGCCGTGGGCTGTCATTCCCCTCGGCGCGGAGAGCTCCCCTTGGGTACACTTTCCTCATATGGTTTCTCTGTGCCTTGTCATGTCTTTTTAACACATTTTATCAGGTTGTGCACTTTGTGTGGGTGTGTGTGAATGATTGCTGATGTACTAATGGATATCTATCTTGGGTTTGTTTGGAGGGAGGGCATGAACGGATTTTTTTTTTTTTTTTTCTAATTATCTATGTTTTGCTTTGAATGTTTTAAAGCACTTCGAGTTGCATTTTTATAGATGAAAAGTCCTATATAAATAAAATGTGATTGATTGATTGATTATGAATAATGTTTCTGATCAACTAAAAAATGGAGGTACATAAAGTCATTAAACTCATTCTTGAGGATTTTTATCTAACAAGTTAATCACCTAAACCACATGTGTCAAACCCCGGTGCTCTAGGGTCACGATACTCTGTTTTTCCATCTCTTGCTGCTGCAACACACCTGATTCAAATAATCAGGATTGTTGTCAGGATTATTCAGAGCTTGCTGATGAGCTGGTCATTTGAATCAGGTGTGATGCAGATGGGTTGATAGAAACCATGCAGAAAAGTGGCCCTCGAGGACCGGAGCTAGACACATAGGATCTAAACACTTTAAGTGAAACTGACCATTTCAACTGTTTCCTCTCGAGGCGTCTTCATTTGAGGGCCTTCCACACTTCCAAAACGTGTGCAACTGAATATTTGTCTTATTCCAAGTTAGCTGGTTTAAGATCATAAACCCATAGCCACGAACCTACTGGTATTATGCTGCATGCTAAAATGTGAAGTGCGTGAAGATGCACAAAGACTGTTAAAAGCCTTTTTTTACTTAATATCTAAATGTTAATTTGAAATGTACATTTACATTTGTTTGAAGTTACCCCACTGAAATTGTTTCTACACAATACAATACAGTTTACAGTTAACAAATAAAAGCTCTTGATTATATAAATAAGGAGACCAATTATGTTTTTTTTTTTTTGTTACTAAGTGAAATGCATTAAAGCGGAAATCAACCCAAACATATTTTTTTCAAGAATTTGTTCCCAGCAGGCCCACTAGTTGAAACACGGCATTCCAATTAATAGTTTGTTTCTGCAATATGAGTTAAGCAGAAAAATCCACCCGTTTTTATCCATCTCAGGTTGCGGCCATTTTGTAATTTGTAAAAGCTTTACGCTTTACTCCAAAAAATAATTTGTTCTATATAAATTTGAGCAGGATACTTGAATACAGAAATATTTGATAGCTGCAGCCCTACATTCAACCACCCTATTATATTGTCATATTTTTATTGTTTAATAAAACCCTTGTTTCAGGTCCCTGGGATTAACTGGGTGAAACAAGATCCTTAAAATTACTCTCACTCTTACCCTCAAGTGAAGTCCCTGTTGAGCAAAATTGTACATCTATCTATCTATCTATCTATCTATCTATCTATCTATCTATCTATTTATCTATCTATCTATCTATCTATCTATCTATCTATCTATCTATATTAGGGGTGGGAATCTATGGTACCTCACGATTCATTCCGATGCCGATGCATCACTACAATGGCTTACATTTTATAGTTCATCTAATACACTTGTACCTTTTTTTAAAACAATTGCAGAACTCAAGGAAGAGCAAGGATTTATATTTCACACGTTGATGTGTCAACAAATTTTACAAAAGTGCCAATGGTAGCATTTGTTGTAACAAATGTATGTAACTTCTCCTATAACATACAAATGTATAAAAACTTACATAAACTTAATCTGATTTAGCGTAACCTGTATTTTAACACTTGAAAGTGCAATATGCATCATCTGATCGACATTACTGTGTAACTTAGCAATGAATGCTGCTTTTACTTAACTTAATGTAGCACGTGATGTAGTATATCCATCCATCCGTTTTCTTTTAAATGATATTACAATTTGTCCTGCGAATGGCTGGCAACCAGTTCAGGGTGTACCCCGTCTACTGCCCGAAGACAGCTGGGATAGGCTCCAGCAATCCCACGACCCTCGTGAGGATAAAACGGTTCAGATAATGGATGGATGGATGATATTGCAATTGATTGGTGAGCTTTATTTCACATGTAGTTTATGTTAGGATGTGATATTGTGCAGTACAGCAGAGAGCAGTGTTGAACATTGTGTGAAAAAGGATGGTTGGGGAAGTGAACCAGAGAGCAAGAATCTCCCTGGGCGGAGAAAAAAAGGACGAGACTGGAGAAAGAAAAAGGCGTGCGTTGCTGTAGTGATGGCTGGTTTCAGAAGTACTGTGTATTTCCTCTGTTAAGAGCAATAAAAGATCGAGCTCGTGTCACACCTTACTGTGAGTGGTCTAACACTAACAATGTTATAACATTAAGCCCTGAGAACTTGTCATCAAACAGAACAGCTTTATTATTCAAAATATAAACCAACAGCTGGGTGGCACGGTGGTCGACTGGTTAGCACGTCCGCCTCACAGTTCAGAGGTTGTGGGTTTGATCCCGGCCCCGGCCTCCCTGTGTGGAGTTTGCATGTTCTCCCCGTGCCTGCGTGAGTTTTCTCTGGGAACTCCGGTTTCCTCCCACATTCCAAAAACATGCATTGTAAGTTGATTGGACACTCTGAATTGCCCCTAGGTGTGATTGTGAGTGCGGATGTTTGTTTGTCTCTGTGTGCCTCGCGATTGGCTGGCAACCAATTCAAGGTGTCCCCCGCCTAATGCCCCAAGACAGCTGGGATAGGCTCCAGCACGCCCGCGACCCTTGTGAGGACAAGCAGTATGGATAATGGATGGATGGATAAACCAACAACATATTTTGTAATAACAAATAACAGACATTTAACTGCTAAACTTGCAGAAGGTGTGCATATTCTAGATTTTTGTGTGAGAAAAGAAGTGATCTACATACTCTGATGTTATTGTACTACACGATGGGAATTTTATATCGTGGATACAGTGTCACTGTTTTCAACATGCCGCAAAAGTTCCTTCCTTCCACAACCGATTAAGTGCGCAAATCTGATGCAATGTACTCTGCAATGTATTTGGTAAATTGTTCTTGCTCTTTCGGAGTTTGGCAGAAGATTGCTAGAGCACCTGGCAGAGTCAGTAGGTTGTTTATCATCTTCGACGGGACCGCCTTTCGCCACACTCAACTCTGGGTGGTAGCGTGTCATGTTTGTTGGGTTCCCGACATATTTTTTATCCTCATCTCACACTTCATAAAGAAATGAAATGTCTCCAAACCGATGCGTTTAATGACGATTGCGCCGCACGTGAGGTTTTGCTTGTTCCGCCATCTTGCCACGTAAGCCTCAGCACAGACGTCTGACGTACTAACGCACGTAATCGCTTGCATATCTTTTTAATTTGTTTTTAAATTTATACTTTCAACATAGATTATCAGGGCGGCACGGTGGGCGACTGGTTAGCACGTCCGCCTCACAGTTCAGAGGTCGTGGGTTCGATCCCGGCTCCGGCCTCCCAGTGTGGAGTTTGCATGTTCTCCCCGTGCCTGCGTGGGTTTTCTCCGGGTACTCCGGTTTCCTCCCACATTCCAAAAACATGCATGGTAAGTTGATTGGATACTCTAAATTGCCCCTAGGTGTGATTGTGAGTGCGGATGTTTGTCTCTGTGTGCCCTGCGATTGGCTGGCAACCAGTTCAGGGTGTCCCCCGCCTACTGCCCAAAGACAGCTGGGATAGGCTCCAGCACGCCCCGCGACCCTTGTGAGGATAAGCGGTACAGATAATGGATGGATGGACATAGATTATCAATACCTCTGAATCGATAAAGAATATTTTTAATAAAACGAAAAATGCATTGAAAAAATTATCGTTTCCACCCCCTATATATATATATATATATATATATATATATATATATATATATATATATATATATATATATATATATATATATATATATATATATATATATGTATATATATATATCTGCTTCATCGTAACATAACATGCTCAACACCATAGAATATACTGTAGTGTCCCTCTTCATTAAATGTGGAGGGAATGGTATTTTGCTGTACTGAATGCCAGTGGTCCCTTAGTCAGAGCAGTGAAGCACGCAGTCACCACAAGAACAAAGGCTGCCTAGGTACTGATTAAGCTCAATTTCATGGGGTCTGAGGCCCATAGCCAATGGCTGAACAAGCAAGCTGATCTCCAAGGAAAGATAAGGGGCTCATAGTTATAATATCCATCCATCCATTATCGATACCGCTTATCCTCACAAGGGTCGCGGGGCGTGCTGGAGCCTATCCTAGCTGTCTTCGGGCAGTAGGCAGGGGACACCCTGAATTGGTTGCCAGCCAATCGCAGGGCACACAGAGACAAACATCCACACTCACAATCACACCTAGGGGCAATTTAGAGAGTCCAATCAACTTACCATGCATGTTTTTGGAATGTGGGAGGAAACCGGAGGACCCGGAGAAAACCCACGCAGGCACGGGGAGACTTTGTACATACCCACTGGCAGTCATAAAAGGCGGTGGCTGGTTCCCAGCGCGAGATCGACCAATGAGATCACAAGTGGATTTAATTTTTCCACACAATTTACTGTATGTGAGCTGACTCGGTGCGCGTCGTCGAAGCCTCTCGCTTAGTCTCGTCCACTATTCAAATGTGCCGTTGATTTAGTCAGAGTCAAGCCGGCTACTTTCTCCTTTTCTCCTCCATATTTGTAATGACATGTGTGCTCTAATAAAGTTTTGTAAAAATCAGATAGTACAGTACAACTGCTGTGTTTATAATTTGTGAGCGCAGCGCAGCGCGCTCCCGGCCGACCAGCGGCACGGACGACTTAAGACATTGTTTATATAAAGTGTGAAAGTGTTTGTTATTTTTGTCTTAGGCTGTCTTAAAACCACTTAACTTAACTACAATCTCGCGTTGCATTTTATCCAAAGGATTTTATTGATGTTGTTGTGCAAAGATAAAGTTAATGCATGATACCCCACCCGGTGGCCATGCTTCTTCTTCATTTTTGAAATGGAGTAGGAGGAGAAGAAGAAGAAAAAGCAGGCGAAGAAGAAGGAGGAAAGAAGAAGAAGAAGCGGCCGCTTTTACTTTCACTTTTCAGGACAACGACAAGCGTTTTAAAGTGCAGGATTGGATAAGTTACACTATGTCATTCTAGTTAAGGTAAGTCAATTTTATGATAAAAATTAAAACTTTAACGCTGCCGTAGTCGGTCGAAGTTAAATTCTGATAACAGCCTGCAAGCTTGGTATTTATATTCTTCATTTAGCATTTTTATAGTTAAATTGATTGTTTAACAAGTATTTAGAAGTGTGGGGACCATGTTGGGGTTTGCAACAGCGTAACAGAGGCGCAAATCCCCCAAAATAAAACTATTTATCTATCTATCTATATATCTATCTATGTATATCTATCTATCTATCTATCTATCTATCTATCTATCTATCTATCTATCTATCTATCTATCTATCTATCTATCTATCTATCTATCTATCTATATATATATATATATATATATATATATATATATATGGATGGATGGATGGATGGATTCAGACATAAATGTTTTATAAAGCATAAAAATGCATCAAAACATGTAACAAATACATGTTACAATTAGATTACTGCACAATAAATTAGAGTTGTGCATAATGTAAAAAACTAAGAATAGAGTAAATAATAAAAATGATGGTCGTTTACCTTTTAATTGCTGTCCTCATCACTGTTTGCCCTCTTTGGTTCATGTTCTCTCTCAGAAGCGTTTTTTACCTGGCGTTTTGTAAATAACTGATTTAATAATGTGGCGACTGTCGCTTAATTACCGTCATATTGTTTGGCGAGATCAACCAAACGCATCCCTTATTCATACTTTTCTATTATCTCTTGCTTTGTTTGTATGGACAAAAAAAAATATTTTCTTTTTTTTCTTTTCCTCTAATTCACGTAAAACTATCGGAACACCTCATGGCCCGAGGGGTGAATGAAGAGGACGCTGCATATCTATCATATATATATATCTATCTACCTGTCTATCTACACACATACACACATGCGTTAGAGGTCCCTCTTAGCCAATGGGATGCCAGGAAGATGCTAGGTAATAGCCAATGGCAGAGCAGCTATGAGTATGTTGCGTTCAGAAAACTGTGGAGCTGCGAGTAGCAGCCCATACTTTATTTTTACCTTTCGTATCCTGAAATTTCCTTCGTAACAAGAGGCAATATTTTCCTGTTGAGCTGTTTCGTAACTTGAAAATTTCGTATGAAGATGCGTTCGTAAATGGAGGTACCACTGTATATGTGTGTATATATATATATATATATATATATATATATATATATATATATATATATATATATATATATATATATATATATATATATATATATATGTATATGTATGTATATGTGTCTGGATATTTAGCCGATCCACGCGGTCCAAGTAGGTCAAAGTCAGCCAAACGGTGTCGAGAACAGACTTAACCGATACCATGTGACACAGAGATGCCGCACTCCTGACACGCAGTCGAGTAACGAAAAAATAAAACAGTATTATGTATGTCCTACAGACGCATTACATATGCCCCATTTTTAATTCACCGATCACCACGCTGTGTGTGTGTGTGCGTCAGTTGTTTTTGTTTGATATTTTTCCTCCGTTTTGTGGCATGTCTGCTCGTGCGGCACCTGCGTGTAATGTGAAAATGACGCTGTCGATGCTGATTGGCTGCCGCCGATGAGCGACAGGCCGGGACCACGTAGGTCGATTAAATATGCAGGATGGAAACTCTGGGATGGAGGGATGATGCCCAGCTCTTTTTATTTCACAGATCATCATACTGTACATGTGTGTCTGTTGTTTTTATTTGATATTTTTTCTTTATTCGACGGCATGTTTGCTTGTGCGACACCTGTGTGTGATGTGTACATTAAGTTCTCAATGCCGATTGTCCCGGACGAGGGATGGACTGGGACCACGTAGGTCGGCTAAATGGCGGCACGGTGGTTGACTGGTTAGCACCTCCGCCTCACAGTTCAGAGGTCGTGGGTTCGATCCCGGCTCCGGCCTCCCTGTGTGGAGTTTGCATGTTCTCCCCATGCCTGCGTGGGTTTTCTCCGGGTACTCCGGTTTCCTCCCACATTCCAAAAACATGCATGGTAAGTTGATTGGACTCTCTAAATTGCCCCTAGGTGTGATTGTGAGTGCGTATGTTTGTCTTTGTGTGCCCTGCGATTGCCCGGCAACCAATTCAGGGTGTCCCCCGCCTACTGCCCGAAGACAGCTGGGATAGGCTCCACCACACCCCGCGACCCTTGTGAGGATAAGCAGTATCGATAATGGATGGATGGATGGATAAATATATATATTATACACCTCTTTTGCAGTGCCGCGGCTAACACGATGGCCAGTTAGCAAGGGGAGCAAAGGGGAGCTAAAACACTCTTTATCCCCTGCTCGTTCCCAAACGCACAGATGTACTCCGTTGTTGCCCATTTGAGACCCTGTTGACTCCTGCTTGCTAACGATCGTCGGCTGTCCAGATCAGCTTCTGCTGTGCTGCCGCCCACGCATGCTTGGACGCAGCATTGATCTCCAGCTTCTGGGAGAGCGTCCCAGAGCTAGCAGATCAGAAGAGCTACGCACTCCTACTGCTCCCACAAGGATAGTGTTGTTAAACCCTCGCTCGTTGAGGAACAAAACGTTTATTCTGAGGGAGCTATTTCTTTCCTCTGCCTGACAGAGACTCGGACTGGCGCCCGAAGAGTGCAGTGCGATGCTCCAACTATTACCGCTTGCATGTTATAACTTGGATGCTCCGAGAACTTCAGGTCATGGTGGAGGAACAGCGACTATTTTTAAAACAATCTTAAATGTAAGCATTGTTTATTCGCGAGATCGATCACCAGCTTTGAAGGCACTTCTTTTGAAGTTGGCAGGGCTGTTCCTGTGCTTTGCGCTGTCATTTACCGTCCTCCCAAATATAAGTCAGTTTCTGAATGACTTTTCAAATCTTCTTCCCGAAATCATGCTTATATAAGATCACATTCTCTTTATGGGAGATTTTAATATTCATGTGTGCTGTCCTGAAAAACCAAATGACTTTTTAAGACTCATTGACTCTTTTAATTCCATGCAGTACATGTCTGGCCCCACTCACAAACAAGGACACACTTTAGATCTTGTCCTTGTTTTTGGTCTATCGGTTCCAAATTTGAAACTGTTGGACAATGTGATTTCTGATCATATGACTCTGCTTTTTGTTGTAATAATGTCTTCTGTGCTGCTGTTAAACCAGTAGGTTTAACTAGTGATTGCAGCCGTTGGATTTTTAATCCCTCACTGTATTTTAAGTGGGACATTTTCAAACACAAATATAAATTTAAGTTTGAACAATATTTATATCAAACAATATATATAATATCCGTATGTCACTGAGCGCGAGGGTTGGCGAGTGTTTTGCGTACAGCCCGAACAAATGTAATTTTTCATCAGGTCTCGTCCAAGGTCGCAAACGGTCGCGAAGATATTCGCCAGACTTCACCAACCATTTTAACGGATGCAAACTGCTTTTCCTGTCGTAAGAAAAAGTTCAACATGTTCAGAATTTTGTTGCGATGACAAAAACTGTTTGATAGATGAAACTGTTGGCTAATGTCTTTGCGACTGTTTGCGACATTGAACGAGCCCTGATGAAAAAACAACATTTGGTACGTTCGCACACACTCGCAAAGCTGCACCGCACAGTGAGATAGGGGCTTCATTAAAGCTAAATTGATTTTATATTTAAAAAAAAGATAAGATCTATTGTAGTGTAATTTGGAGAAAATGTATTGTGCAGACCTCAAGAGTCAATATCAAAACTCAGGACTCTATTGTGAAAAAAAAATAATAATAATAATATTACTGATAATATAAATATTTTATCCTTATAATGACAGATGGATGCCCTGCGATTGGCTGACAACCAATTCAGGGTGTCCCCTGCCTACTGCCCAAAGACAGCTGGGGTAGGCTCCAGCACGCCCGCGACCCTTGTGAGGATAAGCGGTATGGATAATGAATGGATGGAAGCTTACAGACCACTCTTCTTGGCTGACGTATGCTATAAAATAATCAATTTCCAGTTTCTGATTCTGTTTTGTATAATTTTCTCTCCATACACATAGACACTTTTTAATTTGCCTGCTCTTTTGCTGTTTGATATGGTACACTTACGCATTTAGCAAGACGTAGGTGAAAATTGAACTCTATCACCCAAGCACTTAATTATGATTACCGGTACATGTCCATCATAGGTTATTTTAGTAATAAGCATGCCTTCTCTAACTTTCCTCATCATCCACTGGTTAGACCGACACTTGTCAAAAGTGAACCTTGTTTGCCGCAAAGGAGGTGATGATAACTGAATTAGGAGTGACTCTGCAATATGTACTGTATAGCTGCACCATCTAGTCAGACGAAGCTCGTTCCTAGCTAGCCGAGCTTGTGCTGGCCTCCGACTACCCACGCTTAGGTGATGTGAACACGTTCTCAACATAAATGTGCGTGTGTCCAGCCGTGCAAAACATTTTGGGACCGTCTGTGTCTCAATCTCAATCTGTGATTGTCAGTTTTGCTTTTCAAATCATTTTCACGAGGCGCAAAATGTAAATTTGGACTCGTAAACTGCGATGCGAAACCACCTTTTTTAAGCCTTGAATACGCTCAACAAAAATGAAAGCACAACACTATTATTTTTGCTATTATTTTTTATTAGATGAACTCACAGGTCTAAAACTTCTTCCAAATACACAATACCACCATTTCTCTCAAATAGTGTTCACAAACCAGCCTAAATCTGTGATAGTGAGCACTTCTCCTTTGCCGAGATAATCCATCCCACCTCACAGGTGTGCCATATCAAGATCAAACCAGGATTCATCTGTGAACAGAACACCTCCCTGATGTGCCGGACACCATTGAATTTGAGCATTTGCCCACTCAAGTCGATTATGACGACAAACTGGAGTCAAGTCGAGACCCCGATGGGGACGATGAGCATGCAGATGAGCTTCCCTGAGACTGTTTCTGACAGTTTGTCCTTTGGTTACGCAACCGATTGTTTCGGCAGCTGTCCGAGTGGCTGGTCTTAGACGATCATGGAGGTGAATATGCTGGATGTTGATCCTGGGCTGGTGTGGTTACACCTGGTCTGCGGTTGTGAGGCTGGTTGGATGTACTGTGCCAAATCCTCAGAAACGTCTTTGGAGACGGCTTATGGTAGATAAATGAAAATTCAATACACAATCAATTGCTCTGGTTGATATTCCTGTTGTCAGCATGCCTATCGCACGCTCCCTCCATTCTTGCAACATCTGTGGCATTGAGCTGTGTGATAAAACTGCAGTTTTCAGAATGGCCTTTTATTTTGGGCAGTCTAAGCCACACTTGTTCACTAATCATGGTGTCTAATCACCATCTTGATATGGACCACCTGTAAGGTGGGATGGATTATCTCGGCAAAGAGTGCTCACTATCACAGATTTAGACTGATTTGTGAACAATATTTGAGAGAAATTGTGATATTGTGGAGATTTTACACCTTTGAGTTCATCTCGTAAAAATGGGAGCAAAAACAGAAGTGTTGCATTTATAGTTTTGTTGAGTGTACATACATTTAGCCAAGCTACCTTGTATTTACTGGCCGTGGGCATAGTCCTCCCCCGGATGGACAGATGGAGACAGTGCCTAAGAAGTGACACCATTGCTGCCTTTTATCACTCCATCCTAGAGCTTGTGATATGGACAGACTCTGGTCCTTCCTCTGCCCATCCTATTAGTTTCCCTGCATAATGCATTTTTAATCAGACCGGGTTATCCGATATGGAACATTGAGACCAGACACCAAGAGCTGTCAATCAAGTCCTGCCTACTCTTTGCTATTAACAGTAACACATTCTAGTCAATGCTACATACTAATAATAATTAGAAAAAGACAAGTTATGAAAGTTGTAGATAATCATACACTACTAGTAACCTACAATGTTGCTATCAAATAAGGGCCCTGTGTTAAACTGTAACTTTACCTGTTAGCTTTTAATTTCAGCAAATACAACCTCCTGCTACAAATGACTATTTTTGTTTGAAAACAACTTGATGACTTCAAAATAATGTGTGATAGTTGCATTTGTTTTATCCGCGACGAATGGACAAATTTTCGGTGGTTCACTCTGCGTTCCACCACTCCAAACGCATCATCCACGCCGTCCCGCACGCAACTGCGCCCGTCCGCGTTAACTACATTGACTTCAATAGAATTGCGCCGCCAGAAACGCCCTCAACGGATTTGGTGTGAATGCAGCCTAATTATGGTTGTAGTGTAACCAAATACCATAAAACATACTGTTGCAACTAAAACGCCTATAGTTTATCAATAAATATGGTCAACAGGAAGCTTCTTAATTCTGACATTCTGTTGAATAAAGAATATTTAATATTATTTAGAATGTTGTTTTCTGTTTGACAACAAAGGCATAGCCGGAAATTTTTCAGTGGAGTGGCCATAAGAGTGCGGAGACTTCTGGCCACACGCAAGTACATTTGCATGCCTCTGTAACTGAGAAATAATTGTTTATCATATGTATGCCACAGTCAGGGTTTAATGAAATAAAATGCACACATATCCAGAAACTTGCTCAGCACTCTCATAATGCAAGCAGGATCAAGTCTCAAGTAAAACTCAACATTTTGCTGATCTTAATTTACTAGATTACATCATTTTATTATCTGTTACTTTGCATCCATCAACTCTCTCATAGTCTACTTCAATCTCATGCACTAATGTGCCAGCAAACAGCCAGTTAGAGTGATCAAGTGTCCCAAAAAACTGAGGCCATTTTGCATAATGCAATTGGTGGGCCATTCATTCAAATAATATCTAAAAATCACAATGACACAAAAATATATTAATCCTTCACAATTCTAAAAAAAAATGTATAACTTAGGTTTGTTTCTGCTTGTGTTGTGAATGTGTTGGCCAAGAGTAGTATGTATGTGCATTTTTTTCCTCAAACTGTGACTGTGGATGGTATGATAAACAGTAACTTCTCAGCCATGTCATTTGCTTGCTATGGTGTCAAAGCAATGATTTCGTTTGACATTGTCTAAGAATAAAATGCTCTTTCAAAAGACATTCTTTATATTAGTTCTTTGACCAGATCAAAGAAATCAGAGCATATTACTCCAGGTCTAAAGGCTTTACACTGGTTCCCAATCAGCTGTAGAATAGATTTTAAAATTCTCCTGATGGTCTATAAATCACTAAATGGTTTGGGTCCTGAATACATTAAACACATGTTGATTGAATACGAACCCAGTAGGGCTATGAGATCTGCAGCCTTGAGCCAATTAGTGGAGCCCTGAGTTCAAAGTAGTGTTACGATACCGATACTGGTATCGGGAAGTATCCCAATACCACATTAAAACACTGGTATCAGTATCTGTGAGTACAGACAAATAATGTGCCGATGCCATTTCCCGATGCTGTACTAGTAGAGAACGTTGAATGCAGCGCAGTGCTCCCTGCTGCTTTTTAATGTGTGTGTGGGGTGGGGGGGGGTGGTTGGGGAAGTGGGGTACAGCAGATATAATGTCGGCGATATGTAAATACTTCAACATAGAAACTCCAGCTCATAGCAAATGTTGCAAGAGCCGGAACCAAAGTGGCCAGGTTCAATACGTTAAACCTGATGCAACATTTGAGAATGAAAGGTGGACAAGCACCAAGAGTTTTCGGGGGCGAGCAATAACAAGGGGAATTGACCGCAACAACAAACCCAGCTCAATTTACATTGAATGCAGCGCCTTGTATCTTGCTCATTCACGACACTGGTGTGTGGTGACTGTTCAGTATTAGCCGTCGCTATTGGCCCAGAGTGGACGCTCTACACCAATTCAGAGGGCTACTTTTTCATGTTGAGAGAAAAAAAAACAGTGGGGTACAGGAGAAATAATGTCGGCGGCGATATGGAACTACTTTACTTCAACATAGCTGTTGTACTCGCTGGAGTTTCTAAGTGCAAAATTAGCGGTGCGAAAGCTGCAAGAAGTGGCCAGGTTCAATACGTCAAACCTGATAAAACATTTGAGGACGAAACATGTGAACGAGCACCAAGAGCTTGGGGTGGTGGCGGCAGCGGCAGCGAGCATAAACAAGGGGAATGGACCGCAACAACAAATCCTGCTCAATTTGTGATTTTGGAGTTGAACTTGTTGGATTTTTCTACTGCTTGTTTTTGGTTTTGAAAGTGGATTTGGGAGCGGAAGTTCTTGCGATGGGTCACTAATACTCAAAACAAACTTTTATAATAATGTCCTATAGCTTTTGTAATTAATCTGAGACAATCTTTCTCAAAGATACCTTGTGTATAATATTTTTTCCTGTTTCACAAAGGTTTTTATGTCCGACCAAGCCATGATAGCAATGGTTTTACATTGAAGTGAGTATGCAGTTCTTTAGAATTACAAGAAAAAAAATTCTCATATATATCTTTTTTTTTTTTTTTCCCCAAAAGTCTGGTATCGGTACAGTATCGGTATCGGGCGATACCGCACAGCTTGATATTGGAATCTGTATCGGGGCCAAAAAATGGCATCGGAACAACACTAGTTCAAAGTAAGCATAGTACACCTGCATTTAGCTGTTATGCTCCAGACAAATGGAATAAGGTCCCAACAGAAGTAAAATCAGACCCGAGTGTAAATGCTTTTAAATCCAGGTTAAAAACTTTGAATTTTTTAAATACAAATGATTAAGGTATTCTTTTTTTTTTTTAACTTATTTTAGAAACATACCCTTATTTCTTTACTTTACTTTTAAATGATTTAATAGTTTTCTGTTAATGTGTTTTAATGTTGTTAATGTATGTTAATGTATGTTATTTTAATAATTTTTGGAATTTCCTTTTGTTTTCTCTGCTTTGCTTCTAAATGTCATTAACTGTTGTGTTTGTAAAAAAGTGTTGTCTCTTTGCTTGTGAGAAGCCCATTGAGTTCCCTTGTGTTATGTGCTATATAAATAAAGCTGCTTTGCCTTGCCAGTTAATATAAATATATTGTGGCACGGTATCAAGTGATCTAAGAATATTGCATCCATGTGAAATTGGCAAGAAAGTCACGTATCGATATTTTCCCCTAGATAAAAAAGATAGACTAAGCACAGAAGAAAGTGGAACCTGGTCAAGTCCCAACAGACATCATTGTCCATAATTGATGGAGGCCCATTTTGTTGACGAGGAATGGAAACGCGACCAACCTATCTCCCGTGTTTGTTATGAGGCAGTATTTTGCAACCAGCCCCACACTCCATTTCAGAAGGTGTCAGTAATGCACCAAAGGTTGTTTGCCAACTGTTAAAAGATGAAGAAGAAGAATATAATGACTGCGAAGAAGAAGAGGATACAAGTCAAAGAAAAAATATTAATTTATTGTCATAGCAACTTTATTTCGGTTCACACAAGGAGTACGAAGCATTTTCATCCAACAGGATTGTAGTTTTGGCAACAATGTAACACGGGATTACGGTTAAGCAAAACTTTAAAGCAAATCTTTTAAGAGTTAAAGTGATTGGGACATGAAAAAAAAATGTCTTAAGGAGAACAAGTACAAATAATAAGATTCCAATGATTACTTTGGTGAAAAAGCAATGAAAATACCTAAACAAAGAGATGCAGAAAACTCAGTATTTTTGTGAGCTGGGAACCACTGGCCGCACCGTCGAGTTTGACCCAGTGCGTGCTGACATCTCTGGCCCACTGTGGTCAGCTCAAAGCAACGATGAGCTCTCGGCCAGTACAGTATTGGTCGCTCAGTTTTTATTTTAATGAAAGGAGTCTCAACGCAAACAATAGCCAGATAGAGTATTGTGTTATACTGCCATCTACTTGGAGAGAGGTTAACAATCTTCTAACATGTTTTATTGCCATTTTCATCACGATTGTGTGATAGAAATGTTATTCACAAGTAAGAGTATTTTTTTTTATAACGTAGTGTTGTAAAAACATGTATATTACTGTATGCATAAATGATCACAGAAATCTAAATATGATATGAATGGTATGAAATGTCACAGTGTGTTTTATATGCATTAGATTATATGTTTATCAATATTTTACTCTGGCCCAGTGTCTGTGCCAAGAGCCATTTCCAATGCATACTTGTAATGCATACATATAACACTTGTCTAACCAACTATTTTCATTTTCTTTTTTTAGCTTTATACATTCTCTGAGCAAATCAGCTCCAACCATATCATCAACTTACCTGTTCAGCCGGTATGTAATCATTCTTAGTAGTTAGCCATGATATGTATGTGAGTGTATGTGTGCGCAAAGCTCTTTTATCAGAAGCTCTATAATGTAGATAGTACATTCAATTTGCCATTTTAATCAAATTGGTTCAGATAATTGATGGATGGATGTATTTTTCATCAGTTGGACTCCCCACCCCGCCCAAAAAGAAGGCCAGAAAAGAGATCATGCTGAGAAATGGGATGTTGAGAATGTGCTTGAGAAGCATAGCACAATAATTTCAGATGGCATTCCAAGACAAAAGTCAGATCAAAACGTGGTATTGTTTTAAGACAGCTATCCTAAAAGGAAGATGGGAAGTACACAACAACGAATTTGGAGCCAAAAGTATGTTTTAGCTTTGTTTGGCCACACTTGACTGAAGAAACATCACTATTATTTGGCAACTAATTAGATTCAAATGCAATGCAAAATTCTCATTATGTGTTCAGTTTGTCTGCCCATTTTGGCAGACATAATGGTCAAATATGATGCCTGTGAACATCACTCGAACATGTCCTCATTACTCTGACACTAGAAAACATTAGCACACATGAAAAAATATCCTACCAGCTAGTCTGAATCAGACTAGACAAGTCAGTGAGGATGACAACATAGATTGGTTGTAAGCACAGTTATCATTTGCCCTGGAACATCTGTAAAGCTAATTACATATTTTGTGTATAATTATACGGCATGCTCATTCCACGGGATGGATTGATTTATATTTAGGATGGCCATCTAAGCTTGTTCTACATTTGTGGCAATGTGGCATTTAAGTTGGAAAACTTCACATTTCAAAGGATGTTAGGGTACCTACTTATTGACCTGAGCATCAACTCTTTAAGCCAGCCCTGATCTTGAAAAAATGGATTAACCATCTAAGAAAATCCCACCAGAAATTCCATCAAGTTGGGAATTACAAATGAGTGAGACGGGAGGACGTAGAAATTTTTGGTATAATTTACCTGATGCGCCAATGAGAACGTTCAGGTTGGCACTGGTAGTTGCAGATGTATGCAGCTGTCAGTATGCATTAGTTCATGCCTCAAACACCAAAATGATATCCCTTGATATGGAGGCAAATAACCAGCCAAGCAATTGCCTGTAAGATAGTCTCCTCAATGTCATCATTTGATAGAGACGTCTGCTGAAGTCACGTCATTGATGCGTATCGCAAATGTCTGCATTATTTATTACTAGGGCTGTCAATAGCGCGTTATTTTCAAAGTTAATCCAACCCCCCTTTGACGCCGTCAATTTTTTTGATCGCGTGATTAAGGTTCCCATAGCAACCAGCGGCTGCATTGATGAAGGCTGCTGGTCACCATGATCTATACATGTATCTTGAAAAAAAACAGTTTTAGAGTAGGGGAGGCGTTACATCTGCTTCGAAATATTGACTATAAGGAGGAATTGCTCGGCAGACACATGCACGGCTGTTTCCCCCTTAGGGTTGGGCACCGAAACCCCGGATTCGAGTGGAATCATTTCCATCATTCCGGTTTACCCGCTACCGTTCAGATTTTACAATGTCAATGCTAAGTTTCAATTCCTAGTTATCCGCGCGGAAGAGCTACGAACAGAGTACGACCGATTAAAAAAAATGTGTGCGCGCATGGCGTGCAGCCTCGGGCTCCTGCCGCCGAAGATGCGCGGCAATAGCATGTTAGCTCGCCCCCACTCGTGGTCAGCTCCTCGGCTCGCTTCGTCCTGGCCGGCAAGTGTGGGCAGCGGCGGCGGCGACTCTGGGTGGACCAATTCCCACAGATGGATGGATGGATGTTCTATGCAGGCCCCCTAGTTCAAACAAGGCATTCTGATTAATATTGTGTTTGTGGAATATGAGTTAAATTGTAAAATCAATCCATTTTTTAACATCTCAGGGGTCTGCCTTTTTATTACTTCTGTCGACTGAAAATGACATCACAGATGGCGCTGAGTGCTCAAATAACGACCAATCATGGCTCACTTTCAGAAAACAGGTGAGCTGTGATTGGTCGTTACGTGAGCCCTGAGCAACTGCAATATCATTCTCAGTTGATAGACGTGACAAAATGGTACGTGATGACTAAAAACAGGTGGATTAACTCTTATTCCACAAAAGCAATATTTATCAGAATGCCTTGTTTCAACTAGTGGGCTTGCATGGATTGCTTGTGGCGAGCGAAAAAGGTTGTGAATGAATTTGACGCAGAAAAAATGAAAATAAACACATTGGCTAATTGTAGCCGTTCGCAGCTGCTAAAACTGCTTAAGCAACACCATAGAACTCAAGCAATAGTATTTCCATTTGATATAAGGGGGTGAAAGTGAAAAAAAACATGCCATGACTGCTCTAAATGTGATTCACAAAGCATTGCACTACGCTCTAGAAACAGTATACTTAATTGAATTTACATTGACAGATATACAGCTGTGTGTACGACGGAACACAAGCGGTTTGCTAAACTGTGGGTACAGATTACTAAACTGTGGGTATAGATTAGTAAACTGTGGGTACAGATTAGCAAAAAAATGTTTTTTCTCATACCCTGGCACCAGAGGGGCTCCGTACTATTTATTATTAGTATCAACACAAATGTCCTATTAATGCTTTATGTTTCAAGTGGGATTAGATTAAAGTCAAATAACAACAATGTTACACTTCAGCACTTTGCAGATACATCGGAATTTGTACTCCCTTTGACTGGTTGCATGGTGACATATATCTACAATCTCTACTTGAGTCTAATATTTTATGTATGTGTAGGGCTGCTCGATTATGTAACAAATATTAATCACAATTATTTTGGTAATAATTGAAATCACGATTATTCAAACAATTGTTTATTTTTTTCTACACAACGAGAACAGGTTTAAACATATTAAGATATGTTTATGATATATTTAAGAAAAATATTAAGACAAAATTCTTTGAAACGCTATAAAAATGTAAGTTTGTTTTGGACCCAACAACATTTATCAAATTATTTTATTTTTTTAATTTAAAGTATAAATATATAAATTAAAGTATGTTACTTGTATAAAGGGCGGCACGGTGGTCGACTGGTTAGCACGTCCGCCTCACAGTTCAGAGGTCGTGGGTTCGATCACAGCTCTGGCTTCCCTGTGTGGAGTTTGCATGTTCTCCCCGTGCCTGCGTGGGTTTTCTCCGGGTACTCCGGTTTCCTCCCACATTCCAAAAACATGCATGGTAAGTTGATTGGACTCTCTAAATTGCCCCTAGGTGTGATTGTGAGTGCGGATGTTTGCCTCTGTGTGCCCTGCAATTGGCTGGCAACCAATTCAGGTTGTCCCCAGCCCACTGCCCGAAGACTGCTGGGATAGGCTCCACCACACCCCGCGACCCTTGTGAGGATAAGCAGTATCGATAATGGATGGATGGATGGATACTTGTGTAAACAAACGAGTTAACTTGCTATCCACTTATAAATTGTCAAAGTAGTAAACTGCTATGAGTAAAATGCCAATTTTGACAGAATAACAGACATGCTGTTCATCTATACATTTAGACCTTTGTCTGGAGCCTTTTTTGTTTTGTTTTTAAAGTAATATTTACACATAGTAAACAAAGTTAAAAGTAATTTGCTTCTGATAAATTATAAATTGTATATGCTGATTAGGTCAAACTTATTTAAATGTTGACTGTTCCATACATATATAAACTGTATTATAATATAATGACCAATATATACATATGTTTGCAAATTGCATTTGAAGCAATTTGAAAGAAAAATGAACACAACAAATTTGACTTCATATTATAATAGACTACACAAGAAATTTAACTTACCATATTTTACGGACTATAAGTCGCGCTTTTTTTCATAATTTGGCAGGGGGTGCGACTTATACCCTGGAGCGACTTATGTGTGAAATTTTTAACACATTATTACTGTCAATGTTAGCGCTGACTTGTATCTATGATGTTTTGCCTCCCTCTGCAGGCGCTTTAGCGAAATTCACTCTTTCCCCAATATTTCTAACTTGTCTTCTTATTGGCAAATTTAATCACGCCACCTCCAGTTCATAGTTCACGTAGTCTGCAAAGTGACATGTTAGCTTGACGCGAGCTGCAAAATGGCTATCAACACGGCAATCACGCTAAAGCGCCGGCAGAGGGAGACAAAACATCATAAATACAAGTCAGCATTAACCAGTCATAACAATTACCTCTATTATCATTTCACATGTTATTGTAACCCACATAAAGTAAACATAAGATACATCCTAAAAGCCATTATAATACATGAATTAAACGGTTAAAATCTAATGTTTTGTTAAATAAGTAATTAAAATAGTATGATAAAAAGACAATTTGACTGTTAAGGCCTTGCTAGTCGAGGAAGCTACCTTTCCAAACAGCTAAACATTCACAAACAAACTCCACAGACTCCAGGTGTGCAGAGAAGTTGCCTGTTTATATTGTGAAACTGCACAAGAAACAGAAAATACTATCAATCTCTGCATTACATACACAGAGTCACTGATAGTGTAGTTGTACACGTGCCTGAGTTGTGTGCGGGCAGCATGGGATCGATTCCTGCTCAGTGACGGTGTCTGTGTGTGTGCCCTGCTACAGAGGGCTGCATCAGGAAGGGCATCCGGCGTGAAACACTTTGTCAAATCAAAGATGCGAATCAAGCGTGCGATTTATTCGCTATGGCAACCCCTGAAGGGAAAAGCCGAAAGGACAACAACAACAACTATGCATTACATACCCATGTATTTTCATAGACATGAACAAGATGAGCATATGCTAACGATTAGCGATCGTGATTAGCATTAGCGATAGCGATTAGTATGTTCAGTCAACAACCTACAATCATCCACAATTCAGCTCGTATATAAATGATGCATGCTCATTACACACAATTGTCTAAGTTACTTTCAGACGATGGTTGAACAAGAATGAACCACAAATAGGCAGTTTCCTGCCTCTGGCTGGGGTATTGCATCATGCAGCCACACACGTAAGGAGCCAAGCGCAGAGGAGACGAAGACATAATTACGACCAAATACATAAATACTTTGGAGACTTGGAAACATTCTACATGGTCGGGTATTAATAAAATACTTATTGAATCGATCTACAACCGTTTCGGTGAGTTTAAAGTTATCTTACCGTAACTTTCTTGTATGCAACATGTGTGAATGTTAGCTAAATGTCACCATCGTAGCCCAGTGGAAATTATGTGTACTAAGCGCACAATTTCCTCCAAAAATACGACTTATACTCCGGTGCGACTTATATATGTTTTCTTCCCTCTTTATTATGCATTTTATGGCTGGTGCGACTTATAGTCCAGCAAATACGGTAAGTCACAGTAATAATGTTTAGCATGGTTTCTATTTTTGTGCTAGTATAAATAGTGTATATTTGCATAAGATATGTTGTTTAAAATAAATCCCTCGTGCCGATTGCGAAGTGGAGTCTGTGCCCTAAACTTTTGGAAGCTTTGTCCGGGCAATAGATTCCGTTATACTTTTGTGTCTCTCCGATGTTGATGGGTGGGGGTTACTGCGTACAGTGTTTCAACTACTGAGATTCGCGTTGCGGACAACGCCAAATCTAACTCTGTGTTTTTTTGCTTTGGTCTATCATAACATCGTAAACCAAACGATGGTTGAATCGATGTGTTGTGTTGCCGCTGGATGCACTTTATACGTCTTTCCTCGCCGTCTCCCACGGCAAACCCAACATGTAACCAAATAAGCGATTTCGACTTGCCTTGCTTGTTTACAAGTCGTTCCTGTGGTGGGTCTTGTGCCATTTTTAGGTCTGTTACTCTGTTAATATGTTGAGTAGGAGCGTGTGTAGTGTGACTTGCAGGGTGTGGGCTGGCTGGCTGGCTAGCTAGCTAGCTAGCTTGGAGAGGGCGGCGCAGTGGAGTAACTCATGTGCGCATGTCTCAAAACCACTCAAAATTAGTATTAATGATCGTTTTTTTACGATTATGCCAATTTTGTAATCGTGGAGTGTAATAATCAAAATCGTAATTGAATTTTGATTAATTGCACAGCCCTATGTATGTGTATTTATTTGCATAATACATCTTTATGGTTATGGTATTCTGTTAAATCTTGGTGAAATTATTTATTTGGAGAATATTTTGTAAACAATTACTTCCGGTTTAGGTCATGTAATTCGGATGGACAGTCAGATCGCTGGAGAGAGATGTGTGTTATGTCGTGTGATGGACTTTTATTATCTCAATTTATCTACTGGTGGATTATAAGGCACAAATTGTATGTTTTGTTTATTTATTGAATGTTTGAATCAAAGAGATGATTGTAAATATTGATTGAAAATACTTTGGAATATCTTTTAGTTTTCATGGTGTTCCATGTTCCATGGATGAGCAATAAAAAGACTGTGGCCATCAACATGGGGTATGGTTCTTTACCATAGAAGATACAATGCTTGTGCTGTGAATGCATTTGACGTAGTAAGTAGTATGTTCTCGATGCTGATTGGCTGTCACCAACATGCTGCCGCCAAAGAAGATCATCTAACGGTCCTAAAATAGTGATGTTGAACTGTAAATTAGTGATGATGAAAGGATGGACTAGCGGATTATGTGACGGTCCTAAAATAGCAGTGACACATTGTAATTTAGCACTGACAGAAGAGTGTTTACAATAACAACGATGGACTGACGGATTGACGGATTGAAATTGGCTGATGGTCCTAAAATAGTGGTGACACACTGTAATTTAGCAATTACAATGAGAGCAGTTAAAATAACGATGATGGACTGACAGGCTGACATTACAGTTTTGGTTCAGCGTGAAATAATGACGGACTGATGATGATGGACAGGTGGCCCAGCAGCTGGCAAAAGACAGACCGGCAAAATTAACTGACACGCCTACTTTCCGAAACAATTCAGGAAGTAGGTTTACAGCATTATTATTAATTATAACTTTTCATCGTAGTGGGAGCGCCACCCTCTGGCTAAATGAATGACATGTTTTATTCTTTCATGTTTTTCTCCTGGCAGGTTAGCCACATCTCCCTCATATTTGCTCGTAAGAGTGTTTACGCCTTCATGATGTTAAAACACAAAGTTTGAGATTTTTTGCAAAAAGCTGTTGCCATGGTAATGCCCAGTTTGCCAATAACACAATTCTGATTTTGAGAATGTAAACACTCATGAAAACTCATGAAACTTTGTACACATAGAAGGCCTGGTAAATTAATCAATAATTAATTATTCAATTTTGCAATTTTTAAAAGATGGCTCGCTACCGCCCCCTAGAATATTTTTAAAAAGTGGCCCCGTTTGTACGCTTCACCTACATCTATGAAAATTTGGTAGTATATGAAACAGGAAGAGACCTACAAAAAAGCCTTTGGAGCCATATACTAAACCTAAGAGGAAGTCCGCCATTTTGAATTTAGTTTAAAGTTTGGACTCACCTTGACTACAAATGCCGCTGTAACTTGATTAAAATGATAATTTCGATTATTCAGTTCCGATGTGCGAGCATCCCGACGTGTCGATATCCCAACGTTGCCAGGACTGTGAGTGCCCTTTATAGCTGCTTGCAGCTCTAGTTATAATTATTGTTTTTATTCTGTTTTTGTATTAATTTGTAACTGTCAGAAATATATTTTTGTCATTATATACCAGGCAAAACATTTCAATGTTCTCCCATTGGATGGCAAAAAGTACAATAAACCTGTGTATCTACATGTTGGCATTCATACAACATAATCCGTCACGGCTCCTTGAAAATATATCAGCTTTGCTTTTAATTTAAAACCAGATTTCATGCTGAATAAGTAAATTTGTTTTAAATTGAGATATTATTTCAGTATTCATATTTTTCACAATATTTTTGTTCACATTTTGATCTCTTATCTCATCGTGCATCTTTTATGTCAAACCCAAACTGTTTTCAGTCTACAGAAAAAGTTGGCTTTACTGTTCTAATAACTTTGGAGTGAAGTTTATAAGCAAAGTACCAGTAGCGTCTGTATAGTTTTAGGATAGTAACATGCCACCTTAATCAGGCTTACCTGCCAAAAGGTACTGACAGTGCTGCACATTAGTGGACGCTAAAACTAATGGATGGTTGGAGTTGAAGGGTGGCTGCAGCTCATTCCATTGTGGAGTTCTGTTTGGAATACAAACAAAAAAAACAAAAAAAAACAAAAACACCAATAAGCATCACTGGCTCATTTCAGATTTTGTTAAGACTAAGAAAAGTGTTGAAAAAAAGGGGTCACCTTGCTAAAGTCCAGCATGCCCTTGGGAAAGTACAAAGTTCCAAAGCAGTGTCATCACTTATCTTTTGTGCAGTGCTTATTGGCCGAGGTTCGAGAACATGCTCTACCAAGTTACCATAGCAGCTGATGATGTACAGTGAGTCGATAATGGTTTGCCTTGACTGATCTGAAAAGATGAAAAACATGTATAAAAACAATGCATGCCATAGCCCTATAGTCATAAGATGTTGACAATTTTAACTGTCAATCATAAGTTTCTCCCCCGCCACCTCTGATGTTCCCTTCCTTAACAGGCTGAACAACTTTTTTGCCCATTTTGAGAGGGGGAATCCAACAACCGCAACCAAGGCAGATGTAACCTCAGACCACCAACCACTGACTCTCTCCACTACTGATGTAGGAACGGCTTTGAGCAGGATTACAGTCAACAAGGCTTCGGGGCTTGATGGCATCCATGGACGTGTTCTCAGAACGTGCTCTGGGAGAGCTGGCAGGAGTGCTGACGGACATATTCAACCTGTCCTTGGCCCGTGCTGTGGTGCCGACCTGCTTCAAATCCACATCTATCATTCCAATACCCAAAAATTCCAACCCATCATGCCTCAATGACTACCGCCCGGTAGCCCTCACCCCCATTATCACAAAGTGCTTTGATCGGCTGGTCCTGGCACACCTCAAATACAGCCCCCCCTCCACCCTTCAGCCCCATCATTTTTTATACCGCCAGAATAGGAGCACAGAGGATGCAGTCTCCATAGCACTGCACTATATCCTCTCACACCTGGATGATAAAAATACCTATGCCAGAATGCTGTTGTTAGGCTTCAGTTCCACATTCAACACAGTCATCCCCTCGAAACTCATTACAAAACTCACAAACCTAGGCATCAGTTCCCTCATGCGCAACTGGTTATTGGACTTCCTGACCAGCCGGCTTCAACATTTCCGACTGGATAACCACTGTTCATCCACCATCACTATAAACACCGGCGTACCACAAGGACCTGTGATGAGCCCATTCCTATACTCCCTATTCACCACGACTGCAGACCTGTTAATGGTTCCAACACCAATATAAAGTTTGCAGATGACACCACGGTGATCGGCCTCATCAAAAGCAGCGATAAGGCGGAATACAGGGAGGAGGTGGATCGTCTGGCTGAATGAATGAATGTATGAATGGCGCGACACCAACAATCTGCTGCTCAGCACTGAGAAAACCAAGGAGCTCATTGTGGACTTCAGGAGGAATGCTGACTCACACACACCCATCCGATTCAAGGGGATGGCGGTGGAGCGTGTAAACAGCTTCAAGTTCCTGGGAGTCCACATATCTCACCTGGATGACCGGCTGCTCCAAGCTGGTCAAGAATGCCCACCAGCCCCTCTTCTTCCTGAGGGCACTGAGAAAGACCCACCTGCCCACCAACATCCTGGTAAACTTATAACGCTGCACACTTGAGAGCATCCTGACCAACTGCATCACAGTTTGGTACGGCAGCTCTTCTGCCTCGGACCGGAAGGTATTGCAAAGGGTGGTGAAAGCCGTCCAGCGCATTGCTGGCATCTGCGAGGAAAGGTGTCTCAAAAGGGTGGGAAAAATCAACCAAATACTCAAGTCATCCACCACATAAACCCTTCACACTCCTGCCCTCTGGGAGGCGCAATAGGAGCATCCGGACTAAAACTACCTGTAGCGAATATGCCTTCATTTGGACCACATCTACAGGCCTGGAGACAAGAGTCAGCCCAGAGATGCCATCAAGTCACCCCCTCCCTTTTTCTTAAGGAGATAAAAAGGTCTGGCTTTGTCTCTCTCTCACTCTCTCTCAACTTGACGCTCTCTCAAAAAAAATCTCTTCAAGAATTGGCTCTTCAAAAATCTCTCTCTCTCCAAAACTCTCCCCCAAAGAAACTTCTCAAACTCTCTTTTTCACTTCTCAACTTTTGGATCTTTTGGCTGCATTTTTTTGTGGCGCTCCCACGCGCCAAAAATCACCTGCACCAAGCTGAAAATTGGAGTCCTCCAAACCTTCGTCGCCACACACGTGGTAGACGCGCCGAACTCTGGCGGGGCAGCAAACGCTGAAGCAACACACCAGTGTTGCCCCATTTTGGAGCCCGACACTGCACAGCGGCCGGACTCCATGAGAACCCAACCAAGCTTTGGTCCCGCTCCAAGCAGCCTTCTTCTATTTTCCCCTTTTTGGTTGTTCTTTCACCTGCAAATGAGTGAAGGTCCTTCCCCTCTTCGCTCAACACGTGAGCTTCAGCAAATGTAAGAGACTACTGTGTGACTCGCCGAGGATTTTCACAGTGGGTGCATAGAAATTGATAGTGAACGCTAGCAAACTTTGTGCATTTCATAAAGTCTGCCGACTTGACTATAGTCGTCCTTACGCTCACCTATTAGAAAGCCCTTACCTCCCAGTTAATTTTGATATCTGTTTATCTGTTTTCTTATTTTTTTATTCATTTATTTAGGCTTGCTATATCGTAGTGTTTTCTTGTATGTAGAATGGTTAATAAATATTGTCCATATATAGAAGTCAAGCGTGGATTGTGTGTGTTTGGCTCAAGGTATTAACCTCTATTTTATTCCAAGAGCTCACAACTTTTTTTATTGTAGCACCTTCACATTTTATGACTGATTTAATGAGGTTTTTCGTCAAATTCCCATCTAAATAACTAAAATTTTGATGTGGTGCCCCTAGAAGCGAGCCAGAGTAATGCAGGTAATGCTCCCGGGCGCTACAAACTATTGACACTAGTGACCCCCATTTTTGCTGTCTACCAGATACCGGAACATCTTTGTTCTTACAACTGTCACACTCCTGAACTCTGCCTCCTGACCATCGCACGCACTAGTCATCTGTAAATTATCTCAACTGCACTACTGTAAATACTGTATAGTTTAGCCATGCCATAGGCCATAATTATAGTTCCCCAGCCTGTTGTAAACATTGCACCTATAGCCTGTTATAATCTATCTATCATATATTGTTGTAGCCTTAATTTCCTTGCCAGTGGTTAAGGCCAACAAGATCCACATTCATTTTTTTGAAGGACAATGTACCAACACGCTCCCACAGACATAAAGAAATTTGTCTTACTTTTGGATGACTTCAGTCTCCATGCCGCTTTCTTTCCAAGGTCCAGTTTGGGTTTAAGTGTGTGTCCATGTATATGATATGTAATTGTGTATGTTGTGTGTGCACATAATTGTCTATTGTATAATTAATAAACTAAATAGACTGCTCTCACAAATATATATATATATTTTTTTAAACTAGCCTGTAGTTGCAGTTGACAAAGTTTTCACAACAAACTTTCCTCCTAACGAGCGCACCTGTTCCAATCAATTGGGCGTGTTCAAAAGCCTGTGTGGACACTATAATGCCTACTGGCTAGAACACAATTGGGCCAGTAGGTGGCACAATTGCTCACCTTAAATGAGTTTAAAGGAAAAACTATATTCAAACAAATATTGGCTCCAACATACCGGCCCCTATTGTTATAGATGCCATAACAATACAACAAAACATACTTTGGAGCCAAAATCTCAAAACAAAAATAAATAAAATGCTCCATCCAAATACAGTCTGTGGTTTCAAGCCAACTGGTATCTTCTCAACAGTGCCTTACTCCGAGGCAGGAACTAGCAATCATAGCTTACTAATTGGTCTTTCCGATATGTTTGTTCTGCTTTTGAGAAGGACATTGTGCACCAATCCTCTATATCCAGGGCGTGTCTCCACTACTCTTGCCATGAGCCAGGATCCACGAGGTGCATGTGAATCTACAACCAAGACAACGTACCCTTTCCTGAAGTTCCTTCTGGTCCAATTCCATGAAGAAGTCGAAAATACTCCTTTACCCATCTTGTCCAGAATAAATTAGAGATGTACTGGACTTGCTTCCAGCGGCGTCTTGCATACAAATTGTGTGGACAGAATATACCAGTAGGCAGAATAGGTTTGACCTTAAGATGGAGCAAGTGATTAGGAGTAAGAGATTCCAGATCATTTGGGTTTTCTGACACTGTTGTCAGTGGGCGGCTATTCAGAATCGCTTCTATTTCACACATCACTTTTACAAGGCCTTTATCATCAAGATGTTGCTGTTTAGTTACAGAGAGCAGTGTTTTCTTGACCAGACGGATTAATATTTCCCATATTCCACCAAAATGGGCTCCACATGGAGGATTAAAGATCCACTTGACATTTTTCTGATGAAGAGCTTGTTCAGTTTTGTTTAAGTTCCATTCCTTTAAAGCCTCATTAAGTTCCTTCTCTGTCGCAATAAAATGTGTTCCATTATCAGATCTTATTTCAGATACTTGGCCCCTCCTGCTGATGAATCGTCTGAATGCATTGATGCAGGGATCCGTGTCCATAGACTGTGCCACTTCGAGATATACCGCTCTGCTGGTAAGGCAAGTAAAAATAACGCCATATCGTTTCACAGTGATCCGTCCTCATTTTACTTCCATTGGGCCGAAGTAATCAACCCCCACATATGTGAATGGTGGTAGATCTGGTGTTACTCTGTCTTTAGGTAAGTCGGCCATCTTTTGTTCTCCAACAGCAGCATTAAGTCGGCATACAGTGCATTCAGAGCTGATCTTTCATGCTAGCGTGTTTGCACAGGGAATCCAATAAGTTTGCCTCAATATGGACAACATGTGATTCCGGCCACTGTGACCAATTTCTGGTGTATGCTTCTAAGAATCAATGTGGAGAAATGGTGACCTTTGGGGAGAATGACAGGGTGCCGCACTTCTTCTGGCATTGCCATCTTGTTCAATCCTCCCCCAACTCTCAACAGTCTTCTTTCAAGCACAGGATCAAGCTTGTATAATGAACTTTTCTTCTTTACACTTCCACCTACTTCAATTGTTCTCAGTTCCTCTGCAAAGCTTTGCTGCTGACAGTAACGAATGATGGCTTCTTCTAACTCCTGAGGAGTAAGTGTGTTAACAGTCATTTTTGTTTGTGTCTTTATACCCTTTTCTTGTGTGCACACAATAGTGCTGAGCTCTGTGTGCCTTTTACTCATTTGAAACAGAGCATTCTTCAGGCGTAGAAACCATGCAGCTGCTCTTCTCAATTTTCTTAGGTCAGAAAAGTGATGTATCAGTTTACTTGTTGGCTCTTCTTCTATAGTACAAGTGTTTATAATAACATTATTCATTTGTGACTTTATTTCAGGGTCATTGTATTCATGAGTGAGTGAGGCAAGTTCATCACGGATTTCTGGCCATTCCCATTCCTGTTTTTTCAGAAAATCTGGTCCATTGCACCAGGCGGTGGACTTCAAGAATGCCTCTGCATGGAGACCACGGGAAGCATGGTCTGCAGGGTTCAGCTTTGTGCTGACAAATCTCCACTGCGATGTATGTGTTGCTTCTCTAACAACACCAATCTGATTAGCTGCAAAGGTCTTAAACCTCATGTTCTCATTCCTGATGTACTTGATCACCGAAGTACTGTCAGTCCAAAATAAAGATTCTTTAAGAGGGATCCCCAATTCAGTTAAGATTAAGATCTTGTCAATGCGTACTGCAAGAACTGCTGCAGTGAGCTCCATACTTGGCACAGTTATTGTCTTTAGGGGTGACACACTCGCATTTCCAAACACAAAGGTTACATGGACATCACCACTTTCATCTAACATTCGAAGATATGCTGCAACACTATAACTTATCTCACTTGCATCACAGAAAAGGTGCATCTGTGCATACTGAATTGGCCCCAAATATATGGGTTTGATACATCGGTCGATGCTAAAGTTTTCCAACAGGGTGAGGCCCATTAACTATTTCTGCCATGGTTTTTAATGGCTTCTGGAATGTCCATATCCCACCCAAAGTTGAGCTTGCACAGCTCTTGTAATAGGTGCTTAGCTGTGAACACAATTGGAGAAAGAAATCCCAGCGGGTCATAGACCAAGCTCACAGTAGAGAGGACACCTCGTCGAGTAGTTGGCTTGGGTTTTAGACAGATTTTGAATTGAAACACATCCTCTTCTACATTCCACTCTATTCCAAGTCCCCTTTTCACAGGAAGAGTTTGTTTCTCTAAGTCCAGGGATTTCACTTCCTTAGCTCTATCAATCTCTGGAATTGAGGAGAGTGTTGCCCTGCTGTTACTTATCCATTTGGTTAAGTTGAATCCTCCTCTTCCACATATATCCTTCAACTCTGCATACAGAGCTACGGCATCCTTGTCTGTGGGAACTGATTTTAAGCAATCAGCCACATACAAATAGTTTCGGACAGTGTTGATAGCCTCTGCTGAAAACGAATGTTGATTGTCCTCCGTTACTCGTGTTAAAGCATAGCTGGCACAGCTGGATGAGGAAGTTGCACCAAACAAATGTATAGTCATTCTAAATTCAGCTATGGGTTTAGACAGGTCACCACCAGGCCACCATAAGAAGCGGAGGTAGTCTCGATCTGATGGCGTAACTTGTACTTGGTGGAACATCCCTTCCACATCAGCCATGAAGGCGATTGGTTCTTGCCTGAACCGCAGTAACACTCCCAGCAATGTGTTGGTAAGGTTTGGTCCTTGAATTAAGTCATTAAGAGAAGTCCCTTGAAATAAGGCTGAACAATCAAAAACAACATGGATTGTGCCTTTCATAGGGTGGCGAACGCCATGATGAGGTGAGTACCACACGCTTCTGTCTGCAGTTCCTTTTTTGGCACAAACTTTGCATGCCCTTTCTGAACGGCATCTTCTAAAAATGTTTTATACTCTTCATGAACTGATTGGGTTCTTGCGAAATTTCCTTCTTGTTGTCATTGCTCTTTGTTCGGTCATTTTGTGTATTTATTTATTTATGTTATGTATTTATTGTATTTCTTTATGTATTCATTGCTTGTGATATCACAAACATATGTGCAGCACTTCGTAACAGCATTGTTTTTTAAATGTGCTGTATAAATAAATTGGATTCGATTGGAACATTGCGGATACAAGCGTCCGAAATGACTTTCCTCTGCAGGGTGTCCGGGCTCTCCCTTAGAAATAGGGTGAGAAGCTCGGTCATCTGGAGGGACTCAGAGTTGAGCCGCAGCTCCTCTACGTTGAGAGGAGCCAGATGAGGTGGCTTGGGCATCTGATTAAGATGCTTCTTGGACGCCTCCCTGGTGAGGTGTTCTGGACATGTCCCACCCGTAGGAGGCCCCGGGGATGACCCAGGACACGCTGGAGAAACTACCGTATTTTCACGACTAAAAGGCGCACCGTATTAAAAAGTGCAGTCTCAGTTACGGGTGCTATTTCTGTATTTATATAAGGTGCACCGTATTATTGGGCGCAGGAATGGTAAAACATACAATAGCTTAAAACACACGGTAGCATGCATGCACGCTAAACATATCGTTGCTGTCCTGTGAAAAACACTTATCTCGAATTTTGGAAACTTTTTTTAATTTTGGCTTTAATGTGATGTCTATAATGCGGAAACATGATTCAGGTAAAGATAAGTAAATGAAAAAAATGGAGATAAGTGCTTTTCATATAACAGCGACTATATGCTAGCAAGCACGCTAACGTATGTTTTTAAAAAAGCGAGTTATGTTGTTTTTTTATTGAAACATTTAACAATGTACTCACGTAATTGTCAGTGATTAACTGTCATCCACAAATCCATCAAAGTCCTCATCTTCGGTATCCGAAACAAACAGCTGGGCAAGCTCTCCATTAAATACGGCAGGTTCGCTTTCGTCATTGTCCGAGTCAGTCTCGTTGCCATGCGGCTCCTCAGAAACGATGCCGGCTTTTGCAAAAGCTCGCACAATAGGGCAAGCAGACACTTTAGCCCAAGTATCCACAATCCATTCACAAAGTGTGGCATAACTTGGCCGGCGCTGCCTCCAAGTCTTTGTGAAGCTGTGTTCGCCGTCCGTCATCCATCGCTCCCCGCTCGCAATGCCCTATTTACACCGATGTCCAGTGGTTGGAGTTCCTTTATTATGCCTCCGGGAATAATGGCAAGCCCGGAGTTCATTCAGCCCACCCTACTGGGAGACAAGCTGGAGCGGGCGGGGGTGGCGCACCACCTCACCACATGGATCCAGGACTACCTCACAAACCGGCCACAGTATGTGAGGACACAGGACTGTGTGTCTGACGTGCTCCTCTGCAGCACGGGGGCCCCACAGGGAACTGTCTTGGCTCCCTTCCTGTTCACCCTCTACACCTCGGACTTGAACTACAACACCCCAACCTGTCACCTGCAGAAGTTCTCTGACGACTCTGCGATTGTCGGCCTCATCACAGGCGGAGATGATCGGGAGTACAGAGAACTTACTCAGGGTTTTGTGGACTGGTGCCAGCAGAACCGCCTCCTGATCAATGCCGGGAAATCCAAAGAAATGGTGGTGGATTTCGGTAGGCGCCAGCACTCTTCACCTGCACCAGTGAATATCCGGGGAACAGATGTTGAGAGAGTCTCAACTTACAAGTTTTGGGGTTCAGGGGACACTCCTCAGGAACTTTTATGACTCGGTGGTTGCATCGGTCATCTTCCAGGGAGTGGTCACCTGGGCAGGCGGCGTCTCGGCCCGGGACAAGAAGCGGCTGGACAAACTGGTCAGGAGGGCCGGCTCTGTCCTGGGCTGCTCCCTGGACTCTGTGGACTCGGTGGGGGACAGGAGGATGTTGGCCAAGCTGTCATCAATGCTGGGCAACCCGGACCACCCCCTCCAGGGCACCCTAACAGCACTTCACAGCACCTTCAGTGACAGACTGTTACACCCTCGCTGTGCAAAGGAGAGATTCCGCCGTTCCTTCTTGCCTGCTGCTGTCAGACTCTTTAACAAGAACATTGTGTAGTCTCTACAAACTGGCGGACATTAGTGCAATTGTGCAGTCCTGCACCTGAGCTCATATCGTGCAATACCCAATATTCCCCACTACTGTAATACCGTGCAATACTCAACATTCCCCACTACTGTTAGTCTAGTTTTATTTTTATCCAATGCTGTTCCTTACATTTCACTACAGCACTGCAGCACTGTCACTTACTTAGAGTATTTTTTCCTCTGTACTATGTACAGGCCGAAATGAGTGTTCCTCATTTTTTTATGTAGATGTAGGTTGGTGTGCATATACATGTGTATATACACATGTTACTGCGTATATTTACATAGGTTTGATCCTAAATGTTTGCCGTCAATGTTATACATTAATGGCCACATTATGCCGCCGCCCCTATGTGACTTATATCTTTGCTGCTGTAACAATGAAAATTTCCCCACTGTGGGATCAATGAAGGCATTCTTATCTTCTTATCTTATCTTATTTGCTTACTTGGTTTTTCGCAGCGGCTGTGAGATGAGCGCGCATGGAGTCACAAATTAACACCGACGGTGACGTGTGGAAAAAAACATCCGGTATCTTCGGCTAGGTTCACACTGCAAGTCTTAATGCTCAATTCAGATTTTTTTTTTTTTTTTGTGTGTAAGCGTTCATATTAGGTTCATTTCAAATGCGACCTCGGTCTTGCCTGCTGTATGAACGCATGCGTCACATCACGAAAGTGACCTGCATGCGAGACGACGTCACTCCCGTGTTTGCGGAAGTGAATGTGGTCCAGCGTGCCGGGGCATTTATACAGTGAAGTGATTATGTATGAGGTAGAAATAAATATAGTATTTGGGGAAAATCACCTGCAGTTAGCCACTCTCTCATTTTCTCCTCGTTCATCCAGACCATTTGATTGGCCTTGATGATGACTCCGGCCGGAAACTTCTTTCGGCAGCGTCTTGTGCTTAAAAATTACCATAGGTGGCAGTTTCTGTCCATTACCATGGCAACCAAGCACAACAGTAAAAGCCGACTTTTCGTGCCCCGTTGTGCGTATCATTCTTCTCCACAGTGTGGTTCACCGGGATGTCAAAAGTGAGCGGCACCTCGTCCATGTTGGTGATGTGGTTGGCCCGGATGCGTTTGTCGGCAATCTTTTTACTACATTAGGAGCGGAAGATGGCCAGCTTTTCCTTGTAATCCGCCGGAAGTTGCTGCGCCACGGTGGTCCTTGCCCGGATGTGTAACAATGTGATATGTTGTTGTTGTTATCAGTTATACAATACATCCATCCATCCATTATCTGTACCGCTTCTCCTCACAAGGGTCGCGGGGCGTGCTGGAGCCTATCCCAGTGGGCTGGGGACAACCTGAATTGGTTGCCAGCCAATTGCAGGGCACACAGAGGCAAACATCCGCACTCACAATCACACCTAGGGGCAATTTAGAGAGTCCAATCAACTTACCATGCATGTTTTTGGAATGTGGGAGGAAACCGGAGTACCCGGAGAAAACTCACGCAGGCACGGGGAGAACATGCAAACTCCACAGAGGGAGGCCGGAGCCGGGATCGAACCCACGACCTCTGAACTGTGAGGCGGACGTGCTAACCAGTCGACCACCGTGCCGCCTTATACAATACAATACAATTTTATTTATACAGCGCATTTCATAACAGCTAGAGCTGTAGCAAAGCACTTTACAAACAATAGACAATAAATAAAGACAATAATAGGCCGTAATACACAAATATTAATAAATATAGATTACGCCAATAGGGGGCAATCATGCACTGTTGAGATAGTGGAAGCCAAATGTGTAACAGGTTGTTGACGCTGATAAGATGCATGTTCGAATAAAAGACCCACACTTTAACAGGATGTATAGATGGCACCGTTACATAAAACGAAAGCACCAAAACGGACCTTCTTGAAAATATTGAGATTTTCATTTCTTCTGCAAGCAATTTTGCTCTCTCTCTCTCTCTCTCTTTCTCTAGCTGATAGATTGCAGTTTGAACTGTGCTTTGTAGGCGTGTCTCTTCATGGGTGCCATTTTCAATGTTGCGACGTACAATGAATGCATATACTATACCAGCACTAGTGGGGCGTGCCTTTAGCGTCCTCTGTCAAGCCCACCCTTCTCCCTTTAACGTCCACATGGTGTCCTCACTCACGTCCGCCTTTTCTCTATATAAGCAGCGCGTTGTCAGCAAATGCTCCCAGTCAGTCAAACGCAACGCTCAGCAAAGGCACATAACAGTCACAGATATTGGAAATCGGTGCACACATAAGCCGCACTGCATTATAAGGCGCACCGTCCATTTTGGAGAAAAAAAATAGACTTTCAAGTGCGCCCTATAGTCGTGAAAATACGGTATGTCTCCCGACTGGCCTCAGAACGCCTTGGGATCCCTCCGGAAGACGTGGCTGGGCAGAGGGAAGTCTGGCCTTCCCCGCTGAAGCTGCCGCCTGCGTGATCCGACCTCAGATAAGTGGTCGATGGTCAATGGGTGGATGAATGGATTTATTCTTTAAATTATATTCTGCCGTTTGATGACTGATTCTGATTGTCATTTGCAGTACTAACCACTTAGTAAAATCTGAGAAAAATATCAATGGCATAATAATTTCAAATGCAGTCCAGTAAAAACAAGAGCTGATTTTTAGGCCAACGTTACAGCTCTGTAGGAGCTTGATGTTTTCCATTCACATTACAAATAAGCTGCACCACATCACTTTTGATAAGTGTGCTTGTGATTAAACCTTACCTTTATCTCTTTTCAAGGTGGGGTTTGTGATGAACCATGATCGGGAAGAGGCAAAGATGGCAGCCACACAGAACTCTCCTCCACTGGACTTGCTCGGGGACATCTGAGGAGGTGGCTTACTTTTTCTTTGGGAGGAAAACAAATAATAGTGGAGAAAAATCAATAATATATCTACCTAAAATTGAACATTCCATTTGTTTATGATATTATGTTTTATTGCAGCAAATTTCAAAATATATTAATACTCATGGCATCAATTACTAGTACTGAATGTTTTCATACAGCACGTGGTTCAAATATTTTCAAGTCCATGTATGGAATATCATAATGCATAGCATACATTGCAATTTAATAACAAATATGTTGTCACCAACTTACTGTCAATGTAATAATGGTCAAATTATATTTACTCTTGATTTTCACACTGAACTCGCAGTAGTAATAAAACATTCAATTGAGTTTGTTTTAAAAGAAATCCGAACATTCCTGAAAAAAACTACATACAGTAAATATTACATCAAAATAAAAATGCAAGTGTACTTTTTCCATTTCAGTTAGTTTAGTTTGATGAATTACAATTCGTCACTGTCCAATGAAAATCTTCAACGCTATTGACGCTTTATGATAACTCAGATTTGCTGACAAATACACTCTCAGGGTTCTTCTGAATTTACAGTGTTAAATGTAACAATGTTAAAATATGTGGCCAAACAAACAATATACAACACATTTTTATAACATGAGTATGTAAAATGAAATGAAAACATTCATGTACAAAAGTGAAGGCAGTGAAATTGTACAGTACATCTCTTTGGTGCTGGACCAGTCCAAAAACAGTTGTTTGTTTTTATATGTCACTTAATTTTAAAACTCCTGAAAAAAAACAGAAAGTAAATGTTTAAAAAAATAACAATAATAATAATGTAAACTAAAAAGATGCTTGTTTCTTCCTCACCATTTTGCCTTACTCATAGGCACACTACTCCATTGTATGTATATATACATGTGTGTGTGTGTGCGTGTGTGTGTGGGTGAGTGTGTGTGTGTGTGTGTGTGTATATATATATATATATATATATATATATATATATAAATCGAAAATGTTGTGCAGACTGTTTATATTTTCAAAGGTTGAAGTTGACAAGAGTAGTAATGTGCATATGAATTTTGGTGGCGATGGGTGACTGTTTCAGACACTTGTGACAACACAATATGACAAAGCAAGCCAGGAGGAAACTATGGCTAGGTTAACACCGCAGGCAAATGTAACCCGGATCTGATTTTTGTGCCCATATGTGACCTGTATCTGATTTTTTTTTATGACAGTCTGAACGGATTTTCAAATCCGACCTGGGTTGCTTTCATATGTGGTCCTAAATCGGATACGTATCCGATTTGTTTCCAATGCGACCGCGGTCTGAATGGCCAGGTCGCATATACTGTATCCGACATTGATGTCACCCGGAGCCCAAAATACGCTCCGCGTAGGCAGAGGGAAGGTGCTGGCAGCAAGGCGATCAAATCTTCAAAGTTGTCCTGAGTAACACTATTGACTTTTACTTTAATTCCTTTCATTTAATCTGATTGAAACTGTTCTGGACATTTTACACACCAACCTATTAATGTTCAGTGTCTCTTTAACTATCACCATGCAACTATTTCATCAAAAATACCAAGGTAATCTATATTTATACTACACTTTTCACCCACTTTATCTTGTCCTTCCTGAACTCCGTTTTGTGACATCTCATGCAAATTAGTTACAGCTCACCCCACTCACATTCTGCGAGTGCAACAGTGCTGCCAATTTAACAACTTGCTAAATATAGTGTAAGTATTCGGACTCCTCTCGTGAGGTTTTGTTGGGTTTTGTTTTTTGATTGTTGCTTTAAACAGAGAACCACAAGCCTATCAACTTGTTTGGGTATTTTTGATAGGATGGTGCCAGCACGTCATGACCAAGTAGCTGAATTAAACTTATCACTTACTTTTTCTTTTTGTTTTCAAATTAGTTTTTCTCTTTCAATTTAGACCAGACGTAGATATGTTTAGGACAGTGAAAAACAATAGTTTCCATTTCCGTTGAAATGGAAAATTATATTTTGCATGAATGTGTATTTATAGCCATTAATTTGCTCGTGCGTATTGGGGAAGCACAGTTGTTTGTAAATCATACTCAAAATTTGAGGGTAGGGTATAGATCTAGAGTATCTGTATTGTCCAGTATTTACAACACATTTGGCTTGGGAGTGTGTTCCTGTATTTGTTGTGTATTTCCAGATATAGTCACTGTGCTATGTAAACAATCTAGAGAGACTTTTCCCAGTAGCAATAATGGTCCATTGAGAGTGAACTATCTCCCCAAAAGCATAGCAAAGCACAGCACTTTGCAGTACTTTTTAATTTCCCATTTTTTATTGCATTTCCCCGAGCCCCGACAATGACAGTGCTTCGATTATTCTTTTTTTCATATCATTTGGAAAAATTTTCCGACGCTTGGTAGTGAACAACATTTTGCCCTGAAATGGCTTACCCCTGGAGTGCAAGTTGACAAATGAACACAATGGTCACTGGTGAGTGTAATGGATGCATTTAATAAACACCCACTTATATAAAAGGCCATTGGGGGTTGGACTATCCCTACTATTGACCCTGGCATGTACTGAGTCTGTTGAAACTCTGTAAGTTTCCCAGGCCCCCGCTGAGTAAATGGATAGACATGGACACATAAAAAGTTCAATGCTTTGGTGGAGTCTCAGAGGCTTTGTGATTTACAAGATGTGACTTTGTTTGCCCATCCGTTTCTTGTACTCTTCAAGGGAAGTCAACCCAAATATATTTTTTTCAAGAATATGTTCTATGCAGGGCACGGTGGTCGACTGGTTAGCACGTCCGCCTCACAGTTCAGAGGTCGTGGGTTCGCTCCCTGTGTGGAGTTTGCATGTTCTCCCCGTGCCTGCGTGGGTTTTCTCCGGGCACTCCGGTTTCCTCCCACATTCCAAAAACATGCATGGTAAGTTGATTGGACTGTCTAAATTGCCCCTAGGTGTGATTGTGAGTGCGGATGTTTGTCTCTGTGTGCCCTGCGATTGGCTGGCAACCAGTTCAGGGTGTCCCCCGCCTACTGCCCAAAGACAGCTGGGATAGGCTCCAGCACGCCCCGCGACCCTTGTGAGGAGAAGCGGTACAGATAATGGATGGATGGATGGATGTTCTATGCAGGCCCACTAGTCTAAACACGACATTCTGATTAATATTGCGTTTGTAGAATATAAGCAGCAAAATCCACCTGGTTTTAGCCATCTCGGGAAGCGGCCATTTACATCACGGTTACTCAGGGCTCAGATAACGACCAATCATGGCTCAGCTTCAGAAAACAGGTGAGCTGTGATTGGTCGTTACCTGAGCCCTGAGCAACTGTGATGACATTTTCAGTCAACAGAAGTGACAAAATGTCTACCCCCTGAGATGGCTAGATTTTGCTACTTAACTCATATTCCACAATCACAATATTAATGAGAATTACTTGCTTTAACTAGTGGGCATGCATAGACCTTATTCCTGAAAAAAAAAGTTTGGGATGACTTCCCTTGTAAATAAATGTTTGAGTGATGTAACATTACCAGTAAGAATTACCAATAATTGAAATCCTTACCAGTAATCGAAATCCGCTTCTCTTTCGCTCTTGTTCTCCCTCTCTTTAAATGCGGGACTAATTGTCAGCTCATTCATGTAAACTGGTTATTCTGAATGTTTCCGAAATTGTGATTTTGACCTTAAAACCGAAAATTGACTGCCTGTAAACGTAGTCTATGACTGGGTGCATTAGTAAGCGGTAGAGAAGGAGAGGCAGGGAGAAAGCTAGTAGAAAATGGTTAAAAACAAGTGTGTGTAATTGTCTTGTGAGGGTGGTGACCACACTCCCAAAGAATAAAATTCCACATATTCATCTTTTAAAATGTTTCCTCTATAGTTCACCCTAGACCATTAAAAATAAAGGGAAGTGAGGTGATTTGCAAAAAAAATAGTTGTGTCTTTCTGCCATGTGCAGCCTTAAAGCCCCTTTGCTGCAGAGCTCTCTGGGGATCTATAATGCAATTGCTCTAGTGCTTGTTTGGCTGTTATATATGTATTAGAGTAATCTCAGGGCACATCTGCATAAGGTCAAAAGGTCTCAGTCATCCTCTCTCTGTTGTCTTTCTCATTAACTTGGCTGCACTCTTTCTGCTTTTGCGTCAAAATGTCTGCAGCTGGATTTGGTTGGGAGTGTGTTTTGTTTTGTGTGTGACAATCTTTCTATTTGGCTTTTCATTTGTGTTAACATCATTCCTGAGTGCAGATGGGATGAGTGTCCAATTGTTTGTCTGCTTGCAAAATCCCCAATTTGACACAGGCAGACAATTCGGCATGTTAAAGTTGTCCTCATGGAAATTGTGTCACTGAAGTACAAGATGATTTTTCTGAGATAAAATGGCCATTTAAAACTAATAAAAGCAAATATCAAGTTGCATTTCTATGGCACAACAGTGACAATTCTGATAATGTAAACTTTTGTGACCTGTGCGTTTTCATAAACATCTCTCTTCAGCTAGAACTAATCGTGCCATATTTTTCACACGCAAAACATGTTTTATTGGATTTTTAAGGGACGGAGGCTTGCCAAAACTCATCCAGCTCCTTGCCATTGATCTTGGCATAAAAACAGCAAAACATCTGACATTGTGTGGGGAGGGAGCTAGCACATTGAACAAAGAGGAAATTTGGTGCAGAATGTAGGTTAAGCAGCTGGTGTGCTTCTGCTGTCCTGCCAGAAGGATGTGCTCATCATACAGATGTAACCAAAGCTACTGGATCATTTTCTCGCTGTCACATACACTCATCCACACAGTCAATTGGGTCGGGCTGTTAAGATTTGAATTACTTGGATGCCAGAGTCAGAGGTGCCCCAATGAGCAGATGGACATAAGGCTTCTTTCTTACAAGTGTGGTGGGAATTGAAAGTTGTGATATCAAAAATAACTCTAGGCACCAAACCTGATGCCACACACTTCATTATTTTTATGACTTATGTTTGATTGTGTTATGTACACAGCATCAGCATGTATATTAGGGGTGTAACGGTTTACAAAAGTGATGGTTCGGTACGTACCTCGGTATGGGGGTCATGGTTTGGTACGGGTTCGGCACAGCAATAAGTCTCAAATGACAAAGAATCGGTTGGTTTTTTTTGTTTTTTTTAACAGAGAGCAAGCTACAATTCAATTTGCTATAAAGCAAAAAACATTACGTTATAAAATCACAAAATAGAATAAAAACTTGCACATTAGGGTTGTTTATAAATAATAATAATAATAATAATAAAGATAAAAAAAGATTAAACACAGGAACACCCTTTCGTGTATGGATAGAAGTCAAGTAGCACTTGCCAACTAGTAACTTCATTATAAGAGCAGCAGAGGACAGCTCATGCTCCACCACGGCTCTTGAGCGATTCGATATGACAGGTACCACAGTCAAATGTGGCGCTTGCTTGGATGCCGCAGCCGTTCATTCGCGCACAGCAGAGAGGGGAGGGGCTCCGCTTGGTGGTAGAAAACAGGTCAGCCGTGATTGGTCGTTGTTAGCAGTTGTGATGTCATTTTCAGTTTCTTTTCAATTTTCTGGATAAAACTATTTTAATAACGTGCAAATCGACATGTTCGATTTTTATTTTTGGTGTCTGTTAGCCACCGTAGTTTCCTCTGCATTTCCGCTTCCTCCCACGAGCGTGCAGCCCGAAACGACAGCAACATCCATGGCTACCGCGATTCTGCTACCTTTGCTCAGGCAAGTGAGCGTTTAGTTAATAAATCGGGCAAAAATAGATCTGTAGTGTAGTGTGTGCTCTGCATGTACAATACAACTTGTGAGCAAGTAACTCAACGTCTGAAATGCGTCCTTTTTTTTTCCTCCTCTACAACGGACCTCTGGTCCAGCCGGACTATGCATCCGTACTTAAAGCGGAAGTCAACGCAAACATATTTGTTTCAATAATATGTTTTATGCAAGCCCACTAGTTGAAACAGGGCATTCTGATAAATATTGCATTTGTGGAATAAGTGTTAATCCACTCGTTTTTAGCCATCTCTGGGGGCGGCCATTTTGTCTTCTGTCGACTGAAAATGACATCACAACTGCTCACAACGACCAATCACGGCTCAGATTCAGAGAACACCAATCACAGCTCAGATTTAGAGAACACGTCAGCTGTGATTGGTCATTGTAAGCAGTTGTGATGTCATTTTCAGTCGACAGAAGACAAAATGGCCACCCCCAGAGATAGCTAAAAGCAAGTGCATTTTGCTACTTAACTTATATTCCACAAACGCAAAATTAATCAGAATGCCGTGTTTCAACTAGTGGGCCTCCTGGGAACATATTCTTGAAAAAAATACGGTTGGGTTGACTTCTGCTTTAAGCTTGACAGTGCATTCTATTATTGGGAAGTCGTTTTGCACTAATCATTGATTTATGTTTAAGTAAGACCAAGGAGAAAGGTAAAATGACATGCTGACAGACTGTTTGGTTGACAGACTCATTTCAGATGGTATATGCATTCGTCTTTCATTATTGGTTTAATCAAGAACATATATGAAATCTATTGGGGCGGCACGTCCGCCAACTGGTTAGCACGTCCGCCTCACAGTTCAGAGGTTGCGGGTTCGATCCCGGCTCCGGCCTCCCTGTGGAGTTTGCATGTTCTCCCCGTGCCTGCGTGAGTTTTCTCCGAGTAGTCCGGTTTCCTCCCACATTCCAAAAACATGCATAGTAAGTTGATTGGACTCTCTAAATTGCCCCTAGGTGTGATTGTGAGTGCGGATGTTTGTCTCTGTTTGCCCTGCGATTGGCTGGCAACCAATTCAGGGTGTCCTCTGCCTACTGCCCGGAGACAGATGGGATAGGCTCCAGCACGCCCCGCGACCCTTGTGAGGATAAGCGGTATCGATAATGGATGGATGGATGAAATCTATTGTTTAAGTAAAATGCTGTTAACACTAGCAATTCCAGGATTTTGCTAGTCCCCCAAGGGCTTCCATGGCGGATTTTTTAACCCAGGGAGGGGGGGTGTCAGGGGAATAGCCGAGCTATTGTTATGTTAAACTCTATTAGCCCGAGAAGCCACCCCCTACTTTGCAATGCAATTAACCACCCCCCTTCCACCACTTCATTGACCAATTGTTTGGAAGCGAATCCTACATTTTGTAAGCTTCCCAGTAGTAGTTGGGTTTGTTCATCCTCCTTCTGCGCTGTTTGCTTTTTGCATTGTTCCCAAGATGATGGTTTTGCAAGAAATCATCACATATTGGGAGTTTTTGTGCGTTGTATTTAACACAGACCAAAAAACATATCCACACATCATTAAAAAATATACTTTTTCCTCATGCAGTGTGTGTGTGTGTGTGCGTGCATGCGAATGTGTGTGTTATAGAATGACAGTGCACTGTACGCATTCCCATGGCATTTCTGTTCTGTATGTTCCACACATATATTTTTTACAGAGCACACATTGCTTGGTGGCACAATTTATGTTGCAGTTGCACTCCCAATGGATTGTTCTGTGTGTAAAAAGTTAAATTGACTAGCATTTTGAGTTCAAAGAAAGAAAACTTAAGTTTGAATAAAATACATTCAAAATACTTCATTTTTCATTATTTTTATTTTACGAAGAAATCGTAATCATAATCGGAAAATCGGGTTTGAGAGAAAATAATCGGGATTTTCTTGTAAGGCAAAATCGAACAGCCCTATGTGATGGTGTCGTGAGTCGTCGGAGGATATCCGGAATTTTTGCAAGCAGTAATGGCGGACGCCGTCGATCGCGCGAGCTCTGAAATGAATAACGGCAGTGATATAGATGACACAATTGTGGACTTTGAACCAGTTGAACGTGATTATGGTTAAGATATATGTTTGTAGATAATGACAATATCGACGTCTTTGTAACTGAAAATAATTAAATACATTAATGTATTAATTAAAAGTAGTGCTTCTCTTGCACTGACACTTTATTTTTACCTCTTCGATTGAAACAGTAAAGATGAATAAACTCAGGTCTGTGTGAAAGCCACATGTCTAATCTCTCAAATTATTTTGGAATTATGATTCTGTCTACTACAGGTGCTTATAGATTAATTATTTTGTAAGTGTTGAATTTTTGGGAAAACACCAGGTTTTCAAGGGTAATTCCAAAGATGACCTTATGTTTTGGGGAGCTGTTGAGCCAGGCGCTTTAGGTCTTAATGGGTTAATGACCGATTTAAGTTAATGATGAGAGGCCAGAAGCTTGTTTTTCTCCTTACCAGCTGATCGGAGAATGGAAGGGTGAGCAGTCACACACACCCCAATGCTCTGTAAAGGCCCTGATACACCAAACTGACGTCATAGGTCGTGAAGCGTCGTGGAGTCTTCAAGCGCCGTCTGATTGGTGTAGTGGCCACCGTCGTAGTGTCGTAACCCGTCTGTAAGTGTCTTGGGGGCATTTACGTATGTTGAATCGGCGTCGCCAGTCGTGACATTTGGTCACTCTGATTGGCTGTTAGCTAGCAAATCAGCGCCAGTGACAAAGGCGGAAAAACAGTGAGCACGCCTCCGCTGTCTTAATCTTCTTACAAGTAAAAGAGCGAGGGTGATTATCTCAGCACCCCACACACAATACGACAACTGCAAGGTTAGGTGGGCCATAAATATCTTGGTAGGTGGGTGTGGCACCCTAAGCTCCCCCATGACAACAAGTGTAATACTTCCTTGACACCAATTACAACTTTCATATACTATGTATAACATATTTCACATTTGCATGTGAAAATGGAAAAGGGAGAATGGGAGTTGATTTAAAGCCTTTCATTTGATATGACCAAGTAAAAGAAGATCTGGAATGGACACATTTTAAACATTGTACTTCAAATGTGAGACTTGTTACACACTACTTGCTAGACAACCACCAGTGTGTGTGAGTGCGTGTGCGTGGGTGTGCAGGTGTGTGTTACATACCCAGTGCGTTTAGTGATAGTGCCAAGGGTCATGGGTTGTTTGATCTGAGCCAGAGGTAGCACAATGGTCAGGTTGGGCAAAGGAGACAATCGCGGATTTGCCATGTTGTTAATGGTGAAGTTGTTGTACAATTCTTGGCTGCTTAGCTTGGCTGAGAAAGGAAGGGGAAAACACATTAGCAATCATTTATTTGATGTAGTAATGGATGTTCCCAGATGAGTATGTGTAGAAAAGTGTAATATACAATCAAGCTACACAAGACACATAATGACATAATGACATAAAATACAATAGGTGGTCTCTTATAGCAGCCAACCAGCCAATGATTATCAAACTATAATAATATATATGTATTTATTTAGAATCGTACACAGATGGCCATTCCGTCCCAGGGATGTAACGGACGAACAGATGCCTTTTGTGGATGGACGGACGGAGGATGAGAAGTCTTTTAAAAATGAATGATTAAGCAAGGACTGAAGTGGGTTTTCTTTCTAACCGGGTCAAGTACCGACTGACTTGTTGTGTTAGGTTCTCTTAAAATGCAAGGCCACTGTTCTCTTCTGTTCTGTTGTCTGCCATACCACGAAGCAGCCTTGATCAACTGCCTGCACAGCACTTCTCATGTGCATTCCCTGCTGTAACACAGCACAGGCATAGTCTGCCCTCTAGAGTTTCAACACCTATAATACCATGGATTATGCCACAGGACGCCACAATGAGAGAAACACACCCAGCCTGTCTTGTGTGTGTTAATCCGGGATAAGGTATGTATTGGGTGTAGGAAAAAGGTGGATAGCAATTTTGTTTTGTTAACTAACTGTTAACATTAGTACATACCTTGTACCTTGGATGCAAAGTATGTTATTATGTGAGACATCTTTAGAGCGTAAAAACCTCTGCCAGCGCCGACATATACTTAAATAACCCGTAAGAGGAAGACTTTTGTTTCCTCCTAAAATAACCTTGCGTTATTTGGCAATAATTATTTTATTGCCAAATAATGCAATAAAAAGTGAAAACTTATTGCATTATAACGCAAACGTTGTGCAATAAAACGCAACAGTATTATTTATACCCCCCCCCCCCCCCCAAAAAAAAAAAAAAAAAAACGTCCGTGATTGACGTCGCTGCGGGAGAGACGCTAACGGCAGAGTTTTTTTAAGGATCATTAGCTGGTTAATTTACTATTCGAACCCGCTGTGGACACGCTTCAAATGCGCCATAAGTATTTACCCAACTGTGTGCTTGCATTGCGAGCCCCGGGGTTGGATTTGTTGTATTGTGGAATTATTTGGGTCCAATAATTATAGAGAAGAGTCGTAGAAGAACAAGTCGCAGAAGTCGCAGTCAAGTTATTTATTTTGCACGCTTAGCTTCCTTCGCGGCCTTCAAAATAAAAGCATGCCAGCCACCCACTATACCATGCAGTTTTGCTATGGCGTATTTCCGGAAGTAGGGAACGCCAGAAAAAGTGCATGAACTCCACCTTGATGTGCTAGCGTCTGAATATACAGTACTCGTGGACAAAAATTGTTTTGAAACAAGTCGGGGGGCGTCGCTTCAAAAAGACAGAGACAACAATGGATATCGTGCCTGCTACAACCATAAAGGGACCGAAATGACTAGACGATGCATTTAATTTTATTGCGAAAACGATCTGGAAGGTGGCGGCTAAAGGGGAACGTGGGTGAGGAGCTTGTTTACTTTGAGTGATGGGACTTTGCAGCAGCAACAATGAGCTGCGTGGCTCATCCGTCTCTGTGTGGGTAACTGTATGTCATCGCAACATGTGAGACAGCAACGTGCGCTCAAGCGTGTTTGTATTTCCTCATTGTCACATCAGGTAACCCGCGCCTCCCACCTGCCACCGGGGCATACCATTACAAGAGGGGGCGGAGGGGCAATACCATAATCACTATAACAGCAGTTGTCGCTCGTGCCAACGATTTTTGGCCGCCTCGCGAGCACGTCACACGCATGAGGGTCAATTAGTGGGCCGGACTAAAATCAACTTTCAGCCGGAGGGTCCGACCGGTCCGGCCCAGGGACGGACTGCCCAGCTCTGATAATTTGTAAATACTCCATTCTGTGTGTGAATTTTCTATGTGTGAATTGTCTAATGTGTGTTTGTGGATCAGTGGACAGGTGCATTCATTTTTGACATAAACCAATGGTAGAGATAGACTTTTATCTTTGGGGGGGACCAAGGCTATATCAAGGGGTCCGCAAAATAAAAATTAGAAACACATTATTAACATCCACTTTTCAATTGAATAAATATGCACACGCACACACCTGTGTGTGTATATAGTTTGCAATATCAACTATAGAAAATCTGGTCAAAAAAACGCCTTAAATTTACAGTGAAACATTAAAACTTCATTCTTCCTCAAATATCTTCTTTTGTGTCATCTGCTTCTTGAGGAACTTTCTCTGATTGGCTGATTACGTCAAAATTACCTTAATGTACCAAATTATGTCACTTGCCCTAAAATTCCAAGCTAAATAGCGCAAATGAAGCATTATTTATGATAAGACCAGTGTGGGCACTAGAATATTGTCAGTCATGTAATCAGTTGTTATTTTGTCATTTTTTTGTTATGGATTATTTATAGAAGTGTTTGAAGAGCTTATTCCATCATGTGTGCGTGCGTGTGTGTGTTTAATAAAGAAACCAAAAAGATGATGATCACTTATCACATGGCTATTTGAAGGTTTTGTGACAATATATTGTCTTTCATGTGTTTTTTCTGGTTAAAAAAAAATATATATATGTGCATTGTGGCTATAGTTTCCTTTATCTAAAATAAATATTTAATTAAAATAACTAAGTTGAACTTGAATGTGAAATAAAATTGAATGGGTAATTGGAATGGTCATGTCATGTCATGTCATCTTCCAAACCGCTTATCCTATACAGGGTCGCGGGGAATTGCTGGAGCCTATCCCAGCCGTCAATGGGCGAAGGCAGACTACACCCCGAACTGGTCGCCAGCCAGTCGCAGGGCACACATAGACACTGTCACTGAGCGGGAATCGATCCCACGCTGCCCGCACACAACTCAGGCGTGTGTACCACTACACTATCAGTGGACTAATTAGAATGGTATGAGTATCAAAAAATGTGAAATAAAGACTGCCCCCCCTGGGGACTCCATTCTTCTGCTGGGGGATTTCAATGCTCACGTTAATGACAGTGAGACCTGGAAGGGCGCGATTGGGAGGAACGGACCCCCCGATCTGAACTCGAGTGGTGTTCTGTTATTGGACTTCTGTGCTCGCCACGGATTGTCCATAACAAACACCATCTTCAAAGATAAGAGTCTGCATATGTGCACTTGGCAACAGGACACCCTAGGCCGCAGTTCATTGATCGACTTTGTAGTCGTACCATCGGATTTGCGGCCGCATGTTTTGGACACTCGGGTGGAGAGAGGGAAGGAGCTGTCAACTGATCACCACCTGGTGGTGTGATTGTGGGGGAAGATGCCGGTCCGATCCGGCAGACCCAAACGTATTGTGAGGGTTTGCTGGGAACGTCTGGCAGAATCCCCTGTCAGAAGTAGTTTAAACTCCTACCCCCGGCAGAACTTTGCCCACGTCCCGGTGAGGCGGGGGACATTGAGTCAGAGTGGACCATGTTTCGTGCCTCTATTGTTGAGGCGGCTGATCGTAGCTGTGGCCGCAAGGTGGTCGGTGCCTGTCGTGGCGACAATCCCCAAACCCGCTGATGGACACCAGCGGTAAGGGATGCTCTCCAGCTGAAGAAGGGATCCTATCGGGCTTTTTTGGCTTGCGGGACTCCGGAGGCAGCTGAATGGTACTGTCTGGCCAATCGGAATGCAGCTTTGGGGGGTGCTGAGGCAAAAACTCAGGTGTGGGAGGCATTCGGTGAGGACATGGAAAATGACTTCCGGACGGCTTCGAGGAAATTCTGGTCCACCATCCGGCGTCTCAGGAGAGGAAAGCAGTGCACCATTAACACTATGTATAGTAGAGATGGGGTGCTGCTGACCTCGACTCGGGACGTCCTAGGGCGGTGGGGAGAATACTTCAAAGATGTCCTCAATTCCACCAACAAGCCTTCCCCTAAGGAAGCAGAGCCTGGAGACTCCGAGGTGGGCTCTCCTATCTCTGGGGTTGAAGTAATAAGAGGTAGTTAAAAAGCTCCTCGGTGGCAGAGCCCCGGGGGTGGATGAGATCCGCCCAGAGTTCCTAAACACTCTTGATGATGTGAGGCTGTTGAAATGCCTCTACAACATAGCGTGGACATCGGAGATTGTGCCTCTTGATTGGCGGACCGAGAAAGAAAGGGTACCAGAGGGTGTGTTCCAATTACAGAGGAATCACACTCCTCAGCCTCCCTGGTAAGGTCTATTCAGGGGTGCTGGAGAGGAAGGTACGTCGAGAGTTTGAATCTCGGATTCAGGGGGAGCAATGTGGTTTTTGTCCTGGCCATGGAACAGTGGACCAGCTCTACACCCTCAACAGGGTCTCAACAGGGTCCTTGAGGGTGCATGGGAGTTCGCCTAACCAGTCTACATGTGTTTTGTGGACTTGGAGAAGGCGTTCGACTGTGTCCCTCGGGGAGGGGGGTGCTTCGGGAGTACGGGGTACCAAGCCCCCTGATAAGGGCTGTTTGGTCCCTGTACCACTGATATCGGAGTTTGGTTCACATTGCTGGCAGTAAGTTGGATTCCTTTCTGGTGAGGGTTGGACTCCGTCAAAGCTGCCTTTTGTCACTGATTCTGTTCATAACTTTTATGGACAGAATTTCTAGGCGCAGTTGAGGTGTTGAGGGGGTCCGGTTTGTTGGCCTATGTATTGCATCTCTGCTTTTTGCAGATGATGTGGTGCTGTTGGCTTCTTCAAACCGCGACCTCCAACTCTCACTGGAGCAGCCGAGTGTGAAGCGGTTGGGATGAAAATGAGCACCTCCAAATCTGAGACCATGGTCCTCAGTCGGAAAAGGGTGGAGTGTCCTCTCCAGGTCGTGGATGAGATTCTGCCCCAAGTGGAGGAGTTCAAGTATCTTGGCATCTTGTTGGCGAGTGAGGGTAGGATGGAACGGGAGATTGACAGGCAGATTTGGTGCAGCATTTGCTGTGATGCGGACTCTGTATCGGCCTGTTGTGGTGAAGAAGGAGCTGAGCCGAAAGGCGAAGCTCTCGATTTACCGGTCAATCTACATTCCTACCTTCACCTATGGTCATGAGCTGTGGGTCATGACCGAAAGAATAAGATCTCGGATACAATCGGCTGAAATGGGTTTCCTCTGCAGGGTGTCCGGGCTCTCCCTTAGAGATAGGGTGAGTTCGGCCATCCAGGAGGGACTCAGAGTCGAGCTGCTGCTCCTCCATGTTGAGAGGAGCCAGCTGAGGTCGCTCGGGCATCTGATTAGGATGCCTCCTGGACGCCTCCCTAGTGAGGTAGTCTGGGCATGTCCCACCAGCAGGAGGCCCCGAAGACAACACAGAACACACTGGAGGGACTATGTCTCCCGGCTTGCCTGGGATATATATATATAGATATATTATAGCCACCACTCCCTCCTGCCCAGCCTTGGCCTTCACAACATCTCAGGTGAGGAACCAGCTGAAGAAGATGAAGGCGAGAAAAGCAGCGGGTCCAGATGGCATCAGCCCCCAGCTCCTCAAATCCTGCGCAGACCAGCTGTGTGGAATTGTCCAGCACATGTTCAACCTGAGCCTGAAGCTGGGCAGGGTCCCCCAGCTATGGAAAACATCCTGCCTGGTCCCGGTGCCAAAGACCCCCCACCCGAAGGAGCTCAACAGCTTCAGACCAGTGGCGCTGACGTCTCATCTGATGAAGACCCTGGAGAGACTGGTCCTTGTCCACCTGCGCCCCCTGGTGAGCTCCTCAATGGACCCACTCCAGTTCGCATATCAGCCTGGCATCAGTGTGGATGATGCCATCATCTACCTCCTCCACACTTCACTCTCCCACCTGGAGAAGGCGGGGAGCACTGTGAGGATCATGTTCTTTGATTTCTCCAGTGCTTTCAACACCATCCAGCCCACCCTACTGGGAGACAAGCTGGAGCGGGCGGGGGTGGCCCACCACCTCACCACATGGATCCAGGACTACCTCACAAACCGGCCACAGTATGTGAGGACACAGGACTGTGTGTCTGACGTGCTCCTCTGCAGCACGGGGGCCCCACAGGGAACTGTCTTGGCTCCCTTCCTGTTCACCCTCTACACCTCGGACTTCAACTACAACACCCCTACCTGTCACCTGCAGAAGTTCTCTGACGACTCTGCGATTGTCGGCCTCATCACAGGCAGAGATGATCTGGAGTACAGAGAACTTACTCCCTGTGTGACGGAGCGAGATGAAAAATGTGACAAAAAGACAGAAAATGGTGATAGCAAGGTAGCACTATTTCATGTCATCGTCACATGAACCTTGCTTTCAGCCGAAGAATGAGATTGATGAGCTTTGATGCACATGCATCTCAGATCTCTCCAGAGCTATAATTTATCTTATGTGATTCAAGTCTCGGCAGGATCACTCCAAAACATTCACAGAGTTGTTCTGAAGACACTCCTTTGATGTAGTGGCTGCGCGCGTTGGGTTTGTTGTCCTGCTGAGAGATAATCCATTTCCCCAGTCTGAGGTCAAGACCACTCTGGAGAAGGTTATCATCCAAGTCATCGCTATCATTGTTGCATTCATTTTTTTCCCTCAATCCAAACTAGTATCCCAGTTCATGCCACTGAAAAACATCCACAAAAGCATGATGCCACCAGCCCCATGCTTAAATGTGGGCCAATTAACAAGTGGTGCCTGTTACGTCAAACATGATGTCTGTCTTTCATGCCAAAGAGTTCAATCTTTGTCTCATCAGACCAGAGATTTGTGTCTCTCATGGTCTGTGAGTAATAACATAAACAACCCCGAATGGAGTATTGCTACACAAATGTTTGTACTTCTGGACTCTTTCCACAGAGGAAATCTGAAACTCTGACAAAGTGATAATAGGTTTGTCGTTAAGATCCTGACTATGGCCCTTCTCCCCCTATTGCTGTGTTTAGACTGGCTACCATGTCTTGAAGCAGTGTTGGTTTTTCTGAACTTCTTCCATTTATGGGTCATGGAGGCCGCTGTGCTCGTTGAAAACGTCAAAGCAACATTTTCACCCTTCTGCAGATACTGGATAATAAGAATAAGATTCCACTTTAATCAAACTTGTGACAGGTGTGATGTCACACAGGAAGGCCCGCCTTAACCACGCCCCTTTATGAAGTCATATCCATTTTAAATCCCGCTCCCTTTGATGGTGACATTTTGTAGTCCGGAAGTAGAGCCACGCCCCTTACCGCGCCCTTTGATGACATCATGTTGTAGTCCATAAGCCCCACCCCTAAACGCACGCTTTGATGATGTCATGATGTAGTCCTGACGTACGGCCCCACCCTACACACGCCCAATACCTCATCTATCCACACCCCTTTGTCATCCGGAAACGCAATTTTACCCCTAACCCCGCCCCGATACCTCACATCTGGTCGGCCATTTTACGTTGCCACGCATCGTTTCCTGTCGGCCATTTTGACATGACCTCACTTCCTAGTCCCCACCCCTTTAACACGTCATTCATGATTAACGCACCCTTCCAGAATGCCCAAATATGGACATTATGCTTCCGCCTCAAGACATGCCCGGTCATGTTTTGAACAGTGATGTCACCCTGGGCATGTACGGACATGTTTCTAGGCTGCCGCCATCTTTTCTAGTATGCCCAAATATGGGCATGGATGACATCATGCTTCTGCCTTGTTCAAGGCATGTACAGACATGTTTTTGGCTGCCGCCATCTTTTCCGGCATGCCCAAATATGGGCATGGATGAGATCATACGTCCGCCCCATTCAAGACATGTACAGATATGTCCTGGCTGCGGCCATCTTTTCCGGTATGACCAAATATGGGCATGGATGACATACACGCTTCCGCCTGTAACATGAAACTCATTGTATAGCCTGGGGTAGATGTCCAGGCTTGTTCAGACATGTTTTTAGACCCTCCCCTCAAATGCAGCGCACTACCACACACTAAAACAGAAAGTAAAAGCGATCTTCCTGACAGCATCATGATTGAGGGGACGTGTATTTCTATTCACAAACGCTGTGGATCAAACACTCATCAAAAATCAAGGATTTATTTGGAAAGAAGACAACAACCACCCACTGAATCATTGACTCAAACCTGGTCTTTGTCCAACCCTGCCGCTGGAATATGGGGTTACACATTTGCCTATGAAACAGCAGAACTACACTTGTACAACATTGTGAATGTGTCTTTGTCTTTGTTTTTTTTTTAGTGATTGAGAATAGCAACCCTTATTTTTCTAATACACCTTGTTAGGGCATCTTCCATACAATTAAGACAACATAATTGTGTAAAGTCTAAGTGCAAAATACCACGTCATCTACACGTGTGCCTGTGAAACACCTGAACTACACCTGTACACCATTTAGCATGCTTGGTTATGTTTTTTTAATGAGAATAGCAACCCTTATTGTTCTAATACAACATGTTAGGACGTTTCCCATACAATCAACAGGTTAGTGTACAATTAAGGCAACATAATTGTGAAAAGTCCAAGGGCAGGCCTCTTCTCATTTTCTGGTGTCAGCACAAAACTGTTGCCCCCCACCTATGCTAGGATGCTGTCTCTGTGTGTTAGGAGCAAAAGCAGTCAGACTATCTTGTGTGCATGTGGGTGTGTGTATACGTGGGTGTGTGGGGGAGGTGTATGTGGAGGGGGGGGTGTATGTGTGCGTGTGTGTATGAGTGTAGTGTATGTAGATGTAGGTGCGTTTATGTGTATGCATTTGTGTATAGGTGATGCGTAGCCCTTAACCTGCTTCACAACCATTCATTTTTTATTACCAACTCCCATCCGTTTCAAAATCTTTCTCAATACTCTAGACATTCCAAATAACCCATGACCTTTTCAAGGCATAAAAAATTATGGTTTCAAAGAGTGACTGCTAATTAAAGCACCTTTTTTAATACAACATGTTAGGACATTTCCCATACAATCATCAGGTTACTGTACAATTGAGGCAACACAGGCTGGAAAGTTAGGATGGTTTCAGAAAAGGCCTCTATTTAATTCTCATATCAAAGTTTCAAACACAAACGGCTCCCACCCACTCCACCCCCTCCTTTTTTTGGATGTACAAACAGATAGGCCTCACTCAGGTGTCTATGGGCTCCCCAGAAATGAGGTGCTTTGTTCATCAGTGGTTATACTTTCGCTTTCACGTTGTTAATTAGGAAGATTGCCTTGAAAAAATGTGGGGGTGTAGGCCTATACAGATTTTATCTCGTCAGGATGGGTGAGAAAACCCAATATTCCAAATAACCCATGACCTTTCAAATCGTAAATTAAGAGTCAAATGCAGAGAGGTATGAACAATATGAACAGAGTGGCACGACAAGCAGAAGAATCTCAGTGGAGCACCATCTCAAAGAAACTCAGAGACAAACAGACCATAAAAAATGAACAGTAAGTACATACTTTAAAATACTTCTCCTAGTTTCATGACTAACACAAGTTTATGTCATCAAAATGTGATCTTGTTTTACATTTAACTGAACGCTATCCATGCATTCATGAATAACACTAGTTTATGTTATTATCTATTTTGTTTTAAGATTTTAGCCGTCCATGCATTCCTGAATAACAATCTGTGAAATCATTATAGCTGTTTCAGATTTAACTATGTCTTCGTGCATATTCATGAAAATGACAAATAGAACATTAAGGTATGCCATCTATATATTTCTATATTTTCTATATACAATACTTTGTTATGATGTATTTGTAAACATACAAGTTCTCCAAGTTAGAACTTGTTGCACATAGCACGTATTGTAACTAGATGACGTGTAAATGTTTGACCTGTGTTCTTCAATGGGAGTGATTTCAATCCATGTCGAGTTAGTAAATACAGTGTAGCTCAAACTCTGATAAACAGCAAAGCTAGCAACAAGCTTTTGAAGGCATGTGTGTGTGTGTGTGTGTATGCAGCCCTCCCTTGAGGGGATGCGTGCATGTGCGTGTGTGTGTGCGATCGTGTACATGGACTGTGTGTGTGCGATTGTGTGGCTGTGTGCATGTGAACGTAGTTGTATATGCATGTGTATGGGTGCGTTTGCGTGTGCGTTTGTGTGGGCAACCATAGTCAACCAGAAGAATGTAGATAAACGGTTGCTTACCGGCGATTTCTTGAGAGGCTTTGTGTATCAAAATGCGTGTCCATTTAGGATGGGTGAGGGGCAACTAGTCCAGAAAAATAAACTCACTTTTTAAAAATGAAAATCTGAAATGATTAATATGTATTATTTTTCTTTTCAGAACAGTACTGAGGTGTAATAAGTTCCCTACATATTAGGTAAGTGACAAACAGACTCTAAACATTAGTTAGTCTGTAAACAGAGCGTACAACGTAACTTGGTGTGTGTTTTTTTTCTTAGCTTTAAAAAAGTCCCCCTCCTCTGTTGAGCGCCTAAGAAGAACGTACCCAAATGGTCTGCTTACGAACCTCCAACCGCCAGTAGCCATAAATGCAGACGTGTGAGGGAGAGTTTAATCCATTATTGTGGAAATAATATTTCATTTAAAAATTCATTAATTTATTTAAATCATATTTAAACACCTACATAAGTTTTTCTTTACAAATTGTTCAGCTTCAATGTTTAAAAACTTTAACATTGACTAATGTTGACCTTCTTTATTAACAATGCAAATTAATGTGTAGACTAATTATATAAACTCTGTGTTTGATCGTTATCTGCTATTGTTGACCTTTTCTTTATCAGTAATGCAAGTATTGTGTAGACTCATATTTAATCACATACCGTTTTTACAAATTAGTCTCAACATTTACTTGATGAATCCCTTTCTGTATCAATACTGTAATTATTGTGTAGATTAATATTTAATCACATTTTTTTTTTCAAATTGGTCAGTCTCAACATTTAAAGTCATCCACATTTACCTGATTAACCTCTATCTTTATTAATAATGTAATCAATGTGTAGACTAATTATACTGTGTATTTGATCATCTGCTATTGTTGGCCATGTTTTCTTACATCTCCATTGTTGAAACATCGACCTGTTACTTTAATGGATACTTTTACTTGCATGAATGTTTGTTTAGAATCTTTGTATTTTAAAAACCATGGTGAGAGATTAACGTAAACACATTAATCAAAGCAGGAAGTAAAACCTATACAATATAATGTTTCTATAATGTCGTATTTGTACATTCATGTACAGACATCATTAAATACAAGTTCCTCACCAGTGAATCATGAGTGGACCCCCACATACTGGAGTGTTCAAGATGGCTTATCTTTTTTATGACCTCCTCACATCCACCTTAGCAGGAAGGATGAGAAAACTACAAGGAGTAAAGTTACATGCAAAATCAGAGACACCCTGAGCTATCCATCCTTACACCAATCTGCCTCCAACCAGCTGCTTGAGTGATGAACACCAAGTCTAAATTGACTGTCAATTTGTTGAGATATTTAAGATTGTTTGAAATTGTAAGGTATACATTGTTGTGAGGTGGTAAAATATGATCTGTAATGTTAGGGGGAGTATCTTTCAGTTCATTTGAACCTAGCATATGTTTAACATGAGACTAACTGTCAAATGTATACAGTCCTTACACGCAAACCGATTTGAAAGTTTTGTTTGTTGGTTTGTTTTTAAATCATGCCCTGTCCCACTCAATTGTTTGGGTAATAGCTGGGCCCTTAACAAGGAAACCACATGTTGAGAAAAATGAAGGTATCAAGATAAGTTTATGAAGTAATGTCAACTTGAATGTTGTTTTTAAGCTAACCAACAATACAATGTGACTATACATGCTAAATAAAGTGAATCTCATGATCAATGTTATTTGAACTCAAATCATAAAAGTTGAAAGCTGATCTCAATGATTCACATGTTTAACATGCATTGATGTATTAAAGCAAGTATTTTAGAGTTACGTTTGAGAGTGTAGAACTGTGACTCTCAGGTTTTACATGTTTTTTTATGACTATCACAATTTTAAGCAGACAAATGTTTGAATACAGAATCCTGATATTTAAAAAATTGTTATGAGAGTTCATCCAATTTATCAGAGCAGGAAGTAAAAACCTACACAATATATTGTTTCAGTGAAAGGGGCCACTGTTGTCATATTGGGTTATTTCTGAATTTTTCCACCTCGAGCCGCATACAAATTCATACGGTGGGTACATCTATGTCCTTCAAACATGCCCCGTCCATCTCTCACATGCTCTCTCTCTCTCTCTCTCTCTCTCTCTCTCTCTCTCTCTCTCTCTCTCTCTCTCTCTCTCTCTCTCTCTCTCTCTCTCTCTCTCTCTCTCTCTAACGAGAAAACCACGCCTAGGGCGAGGAGAGGTGTCATCCACAACCCCTTTCGGTAGGTATAAGACAGCAGATCTCCAAATCAGCCCATAACAACCTGTGGCTCGAGTAAAAAAAAACATCCACAATGCCAGTAACCCGACAGATATTCAGACGCATAGAAACAGTATGGGCACCATCGGGACCCCAAAGGGGTCAGCTGATGGAGAGTGGTCCTGGGGTTAAAAGGTCAAGACAAACGCCCATCACCTGCAAACCTCTGACACAGATAATCGGCAACCAATACAGTAATGATTGTGAAGAAATGGCAGTGAATGTTTTTACAACGGAGTCCCCTCAGCAGAAGCTGTCGGTGTTCAAGGAGGCTGAGAAGGAGAACATACCCCCAATGGACATCCCTCAAACGTCCTTGACCGGAGCTGTCAAGACTTTACCAAAAGAGACGTTGACTGAGGAAGGGGAACAAAAGGGGAGGAGAAGGATGACGATGAATTGAAGGAAGAGGAGGATGAAACAGATGAAGAAGAAGAGGAGGAAGAGGAGGAGGAGGAGAAGGAGGAGCTTGAGTCAGAAAAGGAGGAGGAGTCAGAAAAGGAGGAGGAGCCCGAGAAGGAGGAGTCAGAGTCAGAGGAGGAGAAGGATCTTGCGTAGATGATGCCTCCATATGGCTGGATGACTGCATCTAGATATAAATGTATCAAACAATCAATCATTCACTTGTTGCACAATGTGTTAGTGAAATATACGAAAGAACAATGTGACGGGTGTAAAAATGATCACCCTAGTCAGTCATCACAAGTGTCAAACTATGGAGGGGGAAGATTATTATTACGACACCCGCTATTATGATATAATAAGATTACTCTGTAACAATGAATTTCTCCCTAGTCTTGATTACATGTTGAACCTGTATCAAATGCCCACCGATTATCAACAGGTTAAAGACACGGCCCAGATAGTTCTGAGAGAGTTATCGCCTGAAAAGAAGATTTTTGACAAGCTCCGAGGGAGTACATGCCCCCTACCGGCGTCAACATCTCGACAAGGCTAGAAAGTTGTTGGAGGATTACTATTACAACGAGAGGTGACAAGCCATACACTTCAACACTGATGAATCTGTTGAGAGAAAGCGATTTTGTTGAGAGAAAGTGTCGCGGTCTATGTTTTTTTTATGTTTGGAATAAACGCTTACCTTGTTTCGCTTGTCAGATGTTGTTCTCATCAAGCCTGTCCCTTAGGTCAAACAGTAACACCTTCTAAACCATTCGACAGTCTACTTGTATAGAGTTGCTGGGTTTTCCATAAGCATCGTTAGTGTTCATGACGCCATCAGTCTGATTTCCCAGATAATTGTGTGGTTTCCAAGTAGTTTATTCCCAGGCGGGTCCGTGGACTGGTGTTTTGCATTCGTCCAAAGTGCCTTGATTTGTCATTTTTTTAATGTTTTTTGTTTCTATCAATAAATACTTTTTGAAAATTCCTGTAATCCTAGCTTTGGGCCACACACACCTTTCGTTTGGTGAGACATACATGAGGTGGACATCAGGAACCCCAACTCTTTACTCTTCTAAGAATCATTTTCTTGTAAAATCTTAGGGTAGGCATAAATCTTATTTATCGATATTGTACTTAAAAGAAAAGAAAGTGTTACTAATTGTATACTTATAATTTACACATTTATACAATCACTAAGTAGTAATATAGAGTATAACGATGAACATATTACAAGTACAACCAAAGAGTACCAACAATAACTCATATTAAGATTTATCAATATTATATTTGAAAAAAAGAGTGTTCATAAATGTATACTTTACACAATTATACAATCACTAAGTAGTAATCTACAGTATAACGATCAAACATATTACAACTTCAACCAAAGATAACAAACAACTCATATTCTTAAGATTTATTGATACTGTACTTACAAAAAGAAAGGTTAATACATTTATACTTACACTTGACACAATTATACAATCAATGATGTTTTACTATTGTTCATATATTGAGGCGAGTTTTTGTAAAAGTAAAAGGCAAAATAAGTATTTGGAGGTCTTCTAGATGTGATTAGATGATTTTTTTTACAGCTATTTAGGTAACAGTTAGGTCATTGTAAGGTGGCTTTAAGGGTTTATTTCAGTATATTACAGAATGTTTAGGTGATGGAGTATTTTAATATTTAAGACGTACTTGAGTACATGCAGCGGTGTTAAATTCACATTGTCCTTCAACACTTGAACTAGGGCTGCTCGATTATGAAAACATAAAATTAGCAATTATATATATATATTTTTAAATGCGCAAATGTATAAATTCAAGTTTGTTTTTCTTATGTGTAAACACAGTGCCTTGTATACAAATGAATATTAATAATCATTTATTACGATTGTTAATTTTTGTAATCATGATTGTAGTCATGATCATTGTAATTTAATTTTGATTAATTGCATAACTAATTGCATCATATTTTGTTTGCATCTAGGTTTTTGGGATTACCTTGACCTTTTTACCTTTAATGGATTTAAAGATATTAAGGGAACTTTCAAGAATTACCTCAATAGATTTAAGAATAGTTAGATAATTTTAAGAAATATTTTAGTTATATCTAGGTATGTTCAATTCACATTGCACAGACCTAATTAGGACCACATTTTGGTTACATCTGGGATTATTGGGATTACCTTTACCTGATTTTAAGATATTAATGTAACTTTTAGGGTTTATTTCAGTATATTAGAGAATGTTTAGGTGACTTCATGGAGTTTTTAAAATTATATTTAAGAATTACTTGAGTACATTTAGGAATATTAAATTCATGTTGTACCCAAACACTCGGACCATAGTTTGTTTGCATCGAGGATTATTGGGGTAATCTTTAGGTCATACTTTATTTGCAAATATTAAGGTAACTGAGTTGAGTTGAGTTTGAGTTTATTTGAAAAGAGGGACAATCATATTAATGAACATGTACATGTAAATATGCAAGATTATAACCAAAGGCTAATTTACATTTAGTCCCTTCGGCAGGTTGATGTTAAAAACATAAAATAAAATGAACAGGGCAACAGTAGGTAAAAAACACAGGACACAGACAAACATGACAAACTTGAGATACATGCAATCTAGGCAGTGTTGTGTGTGTGTGTTTCATGAAGTATCTCGGTACATATAAGAATAGTTAGATAACTTTTAAGAAAATAGGTGGCTACATCTAGAAATGTTAAATTCACATTGAGTTCACAAGAATTACTTGAGTACATCCAGAAGTGTTGAGTACAAATTGCACATGAACGGGTGGAACATATTTTGTTACATCTATGCTTTTGGGATTACCTTTACCTTTTTACCCTTAACCGATTTAAAGATATCAAGGAAATTTTCAAAAAGTATTTATTGACGGAAATAAAAAAAACATCTAAACAATGACAAATAAAGGCACGTTGGACGAATGCAAAACACCAGTCCACGGACCCGCCTGGGAATAAACTCACCCTACTGGGAAATCAAACAATTCTCTGGGTAACCTGACTGATGATGCCATGAACATTAACGATTTCTATGGAAAACCCTGCAACCCTATACAAGTAGACTATCGAATGGTTGAGAAGGTGTTTCTGTTTGACCTAAGGGACATGTTTGGTGAGAACAACATCTGACAAGCGAAACAAGGTAAGCGTTTATTCTTAACATAAAAAAAACATAGATTGCGACACATTCTCTCAACAAAATCACTTTCTCTCAACAGGTTCATCAGTGTTGAAGTCTATGGCTTGTCACTTCTCGTTGTAAAAGTAATCCTCCAACAACTTTATATCCTTGTCAGAGATGTTGACGCCGGTAGGGGGCCATGTACTCCCTCGGAGCTTGTCAAAAATGGTATTTTCATGCGATAACTCTCAGAACTATCTGGGCCGTGTCTTTAACTTGTTGATACTCGGTGGTCAATTGATACAGGTTCAACATGTAATCAAGGCTAGAGAGAAATTTCTTGTTACAGAGTAATCTTATTACATCAAAATAGCGGGTGTTGTAATAATAATCTTCCCCCTCCATAGTCTGACACGTGTGATGACTGACTAGGGTGATCATTTTTACACCCGTCACATTGTTCTTTCGTATATTTCACTAACACATTGTGCAACAAGTGAATGATTGATTGTTTGATACATTTATATCTAGATGCAGTCATCCAGCCATATGGAGGCATCATCTATGCAAGATCCTTCTCCTCCTCTGACTCTGACTCCTCCTTCTCGGGCTCCTCCTCCTTTTCTGACTCCTCCTCCTTTTCTGACTCAAGCTCCTCCTTCTCCTCCTCCTCCTCTTCCTCTTCATCTGTTTCATCCTCCTCTTCCTTCAATTCATCGTCATCCTTCTCCTCCCCTTTTGTTCCCCTTCCTCAGTCAACGTCTCTTTTGGTAAAGTCTTGACAGCTCCGGTCAAGGATGCTTGAGGGATAATTTGTAAAAACGGCATGTAGGTATTTAAATATAAGACTACACAATACTTGCATTATTAATAAAGAAAAGGTCAACAATAGCCGATAATGATCAAATACAGAGTCTACATAATTAGTCTACACATTAATTTGCATTAATAATAAAGAAGGTTAACATTAGTCAATGTTAAAGTTTTTAAACATTGAAGCTGACCAACTTGTAAAAAACCTTATGTAAATGATTAAATATGATTTTAAATAAATGAATAAATTTTTAAATGAAATATTATTTCCACAATAATGGTTTAAACTCTCCCTGACATGTCTGCCTTTATGGTTGCTGACGGTTGGAGGTTCATAAGCAGACCATTTGGGTACGTTCTTCTTAGGCGCGCAACAGAGGAGGGGGACTATTTTTAAAGTGACAAAAAAACACACCAAGTTACATTGCACGCTGTTTACAGACAAGCTAGTGATTAGAGTCCCTTTGTCACTTACCTAATATGTAGGGAACTTGTTACATCTCAGTACTGTTCTGAAAAGAAAAAGAATACATATTAATCATTCAGATTTTTTAAAAAGTGAGTCCGCCTCACAGTACAGAGGTCGTGGGTTCGATCCTGGCTCCGGCCTCCCTGTGTGGAGTTTGCATGTTCTCCCCGTGCCTGCGTGGGTTTTCTCCGGGTACTCCGGTTTCCTCCCACATTCCAAAAAGAATGCATGGCAGGTAAATTGATCACTCTAACATTGCCCCTAGGTGTGATTGTGAGTGCGGATGTTTGTCTCTGTGTACCCTGCGATTGGCTGGCAACCAATTCAGGGTATCCCCCGCCTACTGCCCGAAAACAGCTGGGATAGGCTCCAGCACGCCCCGCGACCCTTGTGAGGATAAGCGGTATAATGGATGGATGGATGGATAGTTGCCCCTCACCCATCCTAAATGGACACGCATTTTGATACTCAATGCTTCTCAAGAAATCGCCGGTAAGCAACCGTTTATCTACATTCCTCTGAATGACTCCCCCGACTGCCTCGCTCACATGTGCTCACACACGCATACACACACACGCTAAACACCTCGCACGCCCATATATATACACACACACACACACTCGCACACACATCCCCTCAAGGGAGGGCTGCATACACACACACGCATGCCTTCAAAACGCTTGTTGCTAGCAGTGCTGTTTATCAGAGGTTGAGCTACACTGTATTTACTAACTCTACATGGATTGAAATCACTCCCTTTGAAGAACACAGGTCAAACATTTACACGTCATCTAGTTACAATACGATCTATGTGCATATGATATAACTTGGAGAACTTGGGTGTTTACAAATACATCGTACCAAAGTATTGAATATAAAAAAATATAGAGATATATAGATGGCATAACTTAATGTTCTATTTGGCATTTTCATGAATATGCACGAAGACATAGTTACATCTGAAACAGGTATAATGATTTCACAGATTGTTATTCAGGAATGCATGGACGGCTAAAATCCTAAAACAAAATAGATAATAACATAAACTAGTGTTATTCATGAATGCATGGATAGTTAAAATCCTAAAACAATAGCTAATGACAACATGTACAAGTGTTATTCATGCGCGTTCAGTTAAATGTAAAACAAGATCACATTTAATGACATAAACTCGTGTTGGTCATGAAACTAGGAGAAGTATTTTAAAGAATGTACTTACTGTCCATTTTTGATGGTCTGTTTGTCTCTGAGTTTCTTTGAGATGGTGCTCCACTGAGATTCTTCTTCTTCTTATGCCACTCCGTTCATATCGTTACCTCTCTGCATTTGACTCTTAATTTACGATTTGAAAGGTCATGGGTTATTTGGAATATTGGGTTTTCTCACCCATCCTGACGAGATAAAAAATCTGTAAAGGACTACACCCCCACATTTTTCCAAAGCTAACTCCCTAATTAAGAACGTGATGAACAAAGCACCTCTTTGTAAGACTTATACGCAAACACATTTCTGGGGAGCCCATAGACACCTGAGTGAGGCCTATCTGTCTGTACTTTAAGAAGGCATGCAGGCTCCGAGCACAGGTGGGGGGCAACAGTTTTGTGCTGACACCAGAAAATGAGAAGAGGCCTGCACTTAGACTTTTCACAATTATGTTGCCTTAATTGTACACTAACCTGATGATTGTATGAAAGATGCCCTAACAAGCTGTATTAGAACAATAAGGGTTGCTATTCTCAGTCATTAAAAACATAACCAAGCATGCACAATGGTGTACAGGTGTAGTTCAGGTGTTTCATTGGCATGTGTGTAGATGACGTGGTATTACGCTAAGATGAATTCAGGTGGGCACTTCACGATTGTATGGGAAACATCCTAACATGTTGTATTGGAACAATAAGTGTTGCTATTCTCATTAAAAAACATAACCAAGCATGCACAATGATGTACAGGTGTAGTTCAGGTGTTTCATAGGCACATGTGTAGTGACGTGGTATTATGCTCAGATGAATTCAATCAGGTGGGCACTTCATAATTGTATGGGAAACGTCCTAACAAAGTGTAGTAGAACAATAAGGGTTGCGATTCTCAATCAATTAAAAAAAAAAAAAAAACCATAACCGAGGATGCTAAATGGTGTACAGGTGTAGTTCTGCTGTTTCATAGGCAAATGTGTAACCCCATATTCCAGTGGCAGACAAAGACCAGGTTTGAGTCAATGATTCAGTGAGCGGGTGTTGTCTTATTTCCAAATAAATCCTTGGTTTTTGATGAGTGTTTGATCCACAGCCTTTATTAATAGAAATACATCTCCCCTCAATCATGATGCCTTCATGAAGATCTGTTTTACTTTCTGTTTAGACCCAAGTTTATGGTAGTGCCCCGTAGATGAGGGGAGGGTCTAAAAAACATGTCTGAACAAGCCTGGACATCTACCCCAGGCCGAAGTATGATCTCATCCATCCATATTTGGTCATACCGGAAAAGTTGGCGGCAGCCAGGACATGTCTGTACATGTCTTGAATGAGGCGGAAGTATGATCTCATCCATGCCCATATTTGGTCATACCGGAAAAGGTGGCGGCAGTCAGGACATGTCTGTACATGCCTTGAACGAGGCGGAAGCATGATGTCATCCATGCCCATATTTGGGCATACCGGAAAAGATGGCGGCAGCCTAGAAACATGTCCATACATGCCCAGGGTGACATCACTGTTCAAAACATGCCCGGGCATGTCTTGAGCGAAGCGGAAGCATAATGTCCATATTTGGGCATACCGGAAGGGGGCGTCAATCATGAATGATGTGCTAAAGGGGTGGGGACTAGGAAGTGAGGTCACGTCAAAATGGCGGACAGGAAACGATGCGTGGCAACGTAAAATGGCCGACCGGAAACGAAGCATGGCAACGTAAAATGGCTGACCGGATGTGATGTGTCGAGGCGGGGTTAGGGGTAAAATTGCGTTTCCGGATGACAAAGGGGTGTGGTTAGATGAGGTGTTGGGCGTGTTTTGGGGCGGGGCTGTACTTCAGGACTACAACATGACGTCATCAAAGCGCACGGTTAGGGGTGGGGCTTATGACTACAACATGACGTAATCATCGAGCGCGGTTAGGGGTGGGTCTCTACTTCCGGACTACAAAATGACACCATCAAAGGGGTGGGATTTAAACCGGATGTGGCGTCATAAAATGGGCATGTTTAAGGCGGGACGTCACACCTGTCAAAAGTTTGACAAAAGTGGAATCTTATTCTTTTCTTGATGTTTCTTGAGACAATCTTGCCTTACAGTTCTAAGAACAATTCCTTTGACCTTGTGCTTAGTTTGTCCTCTGGCATGCTCTGCCAACTGTTGGGCCGTATGTAAGGCCAGTTTGGACCCCCAAATCATGTCCAATCTATGCACCCATCTTTTACTATGTACAAGTCTCAATGAAACTGTGAAAAATGGACAAACCTGAGCTCGATTTTGAGCTTCATGGCAAATGCTGTAAATACTTATGTATTGTACATGTACCTGTTTATTTTTAATATAAAGTACATTTGCAATCACAATCCTAATACTACTAATAATACTACTAATAAGAAGAAGACAAAGAAGAAGAAGAAGAAGAAGAAGAAAAAGAAGCAATAATAATAATCCCTTTATCATTATCGGGGGTTGTGTGTTAAAAATAAAAGTGAGTAAAAAAAAAAAATAGTCCATTGTGGGAGAATGATTTTTAAACATAGTCTAAAATAGTCTATAAGGAAGGTTGAGGGAACTGGGTTTATAAGAACAGCTGTTCCAGTAATGCCTTGGTGAAATTACTTTAAAACACACACACACTCAACAAAATCTGAATGGGAAGTCAGATATTGTGTATAATGCCACAAACAAAAAATGTAAGACTTGTAAGAAATTTTAAATGACAAAATAGAGAATAAAATGCCAAAAAGAATTGATCAAGTCAAAAGTTAAACTATTCGTTTTTCAATTCATACTAACAAAATAATTACCAATAAATAAATAATAAATCATTCATTGAACTTGATTGATTACAAAAAAAGGATGTGTGGAAAAAAAAAAAAGAAGGCTTAGAAATTCCCCAGCTCTTTTCTTTAGTCATACACCTGTACCAAGATGAAACACTTTCAATAGAACTTGTGTTTCTAGTCCTTGTATGAGCTGAGTAGGCCCAATCTACTTTCACTCCAAACGGTGGGTAATTGTGACTAAACATTGCCACACAGAGGACAACCCCATCCATCCATCCATTATCTGTACCGCTTCTCCTCACAAGGGTCGCGGGGCGTGCTGGAGCCTATCCCAGCTGTCTTTGGGCAGTAGGCGGGGGACACCCTGAACTGGTTGCCAGCCAATCGCAGGGCACACAGAGACAAACATCCGCACTCACAATCACACCTAGGGGCAATTTAGAGTATCCAATCAACTTACCATGCATGTTTTTGGAATGTGGGAGGAAACCGGAGTGCCCGGAGAAAACCCACGCAGGCACGGGGAGAACATGCAAACTCCACACAGGGAGGCCGGATCGAACCCACGACCTCTGAACTGTGAGGCGGACGTGCTAACCAGTCGACCACCGTGCCGCCACAGAGGACAACCGTGGTAGGAAAACTAAAGCCACTTCTTTATTTTGCTCTTTATATCGGAAAACTATTAATCAAAGCACACATTTTAATAATGCTAACAATTGTATGAATATTAATTTATATTTACAAACACGAGTGTATGTCCGCTGACAAATTACTAGCTGATGATGGTTCAAAATTCCCATGAAACCAATTATGTACAGAAATGCAGGAGACCACATGGCAAAAAAAAAGGATAAATAAATAAAATTAATTCTTATTCAATATTGATATTATTCAAAATCAAACTGTCAAAAAAAGTTGAAATTGTACTGGACATGGGGCTCCAGCAACTCTCAGATGTAATTATTCTGTTATAAATGGTTTCACTTGTTTAACAAATGAAGTGGAAGTACAAATGCTAAAATCTGAGGGGAAAATAACAGAATCAAACAGTTTGCAATGTTCCTCTGAAATTTAGAGCTGTATGACCAAATAAGATAATCTAGAGCAGGGGTCGGCAACCTTTAACAGTCAAAGAGCAATTTCCACCCAGTTTCCACGGAAAATAAAGCACTGGGAGCCGCAAACACTTTTTGACACAAAAAAAAGGCCAACTTTTTTGAGTTGCCAGGCACCGCTAAGTTCAAGTTGTATAATAGCCTATGTTGCTATTGCACACTCACGTCCCCATAATACTACCTACAAAATACATTAAATCGGTAATTTGACACTTAAATTGATTCAAAGACTACAAAATCCAAGCCATGCAGCAACATCCAAGTACTTCAAAGTCCGCACTCATGTGAAGCCCCCCATCACCCCACCATCATCGTAAAATTGAGTAATAGTTATTAATTGCCACGTTGCACAATAAGTGAACTATTGCTTTGCGAAGAATAGCTGCATTGAACTTTTATCGAGGTGGTGTTCGTGAAAACTGCATAACTTAGCACAAGCTCGCCCCATGAATAACTCTATGCTGTATGTCGGTAGCTCACCTCACTTGCTAGTTACGCTGTCACCTCGGCTTTCTGCAGTGATCCAAATTCAACTTCGTTCTCACTCAATGGCAAACATTTGAAACAGAAGTGTTTAGAAATAATTATTGTCCCATTTCAGGACATTCCTAACGTTTGTAATGTTGAAAGTTCGAGAGATTATTGTTATGTCGGCATCGTCAAGGTTGTCACCATAAAAAAGTAATAACAAGGATGTTGACTAAGCCTGAATTGTGCATGAATTGTTTAAAATTGTATATCTACAGAGGAGGCGCACTTCAAGTGTCCTCATTTTTGTTAATCAGAATACAGTAAACAAGGCCAGTAACGTTTAGATGTCCATCCGTCCATTACCTGAACCATTTATCCTCACGAGGGTCGCAGGTGTGCTGGAGCCTATACCAGCTGTCTTCAGGCGGTAGGCAGGGTTACACCCTGAATTGGTTGCCAGTCGATTGATCGCAGGGCAACATTTAGATGTTTGAAACATTTAAATGTTTGTGATGACAGGGTGATAATGGATAAATCCTACATTACTCCTGTGTTTGCCCTTTAATAAATACGATTATGAATGTGGAACTAGAATGTTGGAACACATTTTTGAAAATGTTTTCAGAATTTTACTGTCGGTTGCTTCCACCACTGTCGTTGCATTCATGCGTTTATCATGGTGTTTGTGTCCCTCTTGCATAAGGGGGTAATCACATGCAGTATGAAACAAGGTTCAATTCCAAATAAAGTGGCTAAAGCACACATGTAATGCATTCAAAACAAACAAATTTATGGTTTTAAATAGGTTGGATATTTTAAAGTATCATTTTTTTGCACTCATTGTGAATATGTTTTAACACTAGAACGCCCAGAAGGCGGTCATTTGACTGCCTATGCTTTACATTTGACGATATCACCCCTCCATAGCAACTGCTATTTTGGCAGGGAATAGCCAATTTACAAATTAAAGTCATCTACTTGTAGCCAGGAGAGTTGTTTGTCAAATATCATACAGATTTGTCGTATAATAGTTGTTGCAAAAAAAGTTGGAAAGATTCCTGGGCGTTCTTTAAATCAATAAGATAAGATAAGAAGGCCTTTATTGATCCCACAGTGGGAAAATTTTCAGTGTTACAGCAGCAAAGATATAGGTCACACAGGGGAGGCGGCATATACGCAGTAACATGTGTATATACTCATGTATATACACACCAACATACATCTACATAAAAAGTGTGAGGAACACTCATTTTAGCCTGTACATAGTACAGAGGAAAAAATACTCTAAGTAAGTGACAGTGCTGCAGTGCTGTAGTGAAATGTAAGGAACAGCATTGGATAAAAATAAAACTAGACTAACAGTAGTGGGGAATGTTGAGTATTGCACGGTATTACAGTAATGGGGAATGTTGGGTATTGCACGATATGAGCTCAGGTGCAGGACTGCACAATTGCACTAATGTCCGCCAGTTTGGAGACTACACAATGTTCTTGTTAAAGCGTCTGACAGCAGCAGGCAAGAAGGAACGGCGGAATCTCTTCTTTGCACAGCGAGGGTGTAACAGTCTGTCACTGAAGGAGCTGTGGAGTGCTGTTAGGGTGCCCTGGATGGGGTGGTCCGGGTTGTCCAGCATTGATGACAGTTTGGCCAACATCCTCCTGTCCCCCACCGAGTCCACAGAGTCCAGGGAGCAGCCCAGGACAGAGCCGGCCCTCCTGACCAGTTTGTCCAGCCGCTTCTTGTCCTGGGCCGAGACGCCGCCTGCCCAGGTGACCACTACCTGGAAAATGACCGATACAACCACCGAGTCATAAAGGTTCCTGAGGAGTGTCCCCTGAACCCCAAAAGACCTCAGTCTTCTTTGGATTTCCCCGCATTGATCAGGAGGCGGTTCTGCTGGCACCAGTCCACAAAACCCTTAGTAAGTTCTCTGTACTCCCGATCATCTCCGCCTGTGATGAGGCCGACAATCGCAGAGTCGTCAGAGAACTTCTACAGGTGACAGGTAGGGGTGTTGTAGTTGAAGTCCGAGGTGTAGAGGGTGAACAGGAAGGAAGCCAAGACAGTTCCCTGTGGGGCCCCCGTGCTACAGAGGAGCACGTTAGACACACAGTCCTGTGTCCTCACATACTGTGGCCGGTTTGTGAGGTAGTCCTGGATCCATGTGGTGAGGTGGTGGGCCACCCCGCCCGCTCCAGCTTGTCTCCCAATAGTGTGGGCTGGATGGTGTTGAAAGCACTGGAGAAATCAAAAAACATGATCCTCACAGTGCTCCCCGCCTTCTCCAGGTGGGAGAGTGAAGTGTGGAAGAGGTAGATGATGGCATCATCCACAATGATGCCAGGCTGATATGCGAACTGGAGTAGGTCCATTGATGAGCTCACCAGGGGGCGCAGGTGGGCAAGGACCAGTCTCTCCAGGGTCTTCATCAGGTGAGACGTCAGCGCCACTGGTCTGAAGCTGTTGAGCTCCTTCGGGTGGGGGGTCTTTGGCACCGGGACCAGGCAGGATGTTTTCCATAGCTGGGGAACCCTGCCCAGCTTCAGGCTCAGGTTGAACATGTGCTGGACAATTCCACACAACTGGTCTGCGCAGGATTTGAGGAGCTGGGGGCTGATGCCATCTGGACCCGCTACCTTCCTCGCCTTCATCTTCTTCAGCTGGTTCTTCACCTGAGATTTTGTGAAGGCCAAGGCTGGGCAGGAGGGAGCGGTGGCTGTCTGGTGTTGCTGGGAGCTGGAGACTGTGGAGAAAAGAGGGGAGGGGGTGACACACCCAGCAGGAGGAGTAGGTGGAGGCTGCAGCAGAAGAAACTGAGTGGGGGCAGGCATCTGATCGAACCTATTGAAAAAGAGGTTCAGCTCATTTGCCCACTGCAGGTCCCCCCCAGTCCGGGTCTTGGGTTGTCCGTGGCCTGAGATGGTCTTCAGGCCCCTCCAGACTCCCCTGGCATTATCCTGCAGCAGCTGCTCCTCCATCCTCTTCCTGTAGGACCTTTTCCCCTCTCTGATCCTCCTCCTCAGCTGGCGCTGCAAAGTCCTCCGCTCTTCTATGTTGCCTGACGCAAAAGCCCTCCTCTTCTCCTTCAGGAGAGCTTTTATGTCTGGTGTGATCCAGGGTTTGTTGTTGGAGAATAACTTAAATATACTGTATCTTTTTTCAAAGATTGAGTGGCTATTGGAGAAATCTGTGGGCAGCTGTGACCTGTATGGATCTATGATGTTCTCCACTTCCTTGCAGAAGAGGACTTCCTCAGCATTATCGCTGAAACACATCTTTTGCTGCTCCTTTGTGTTCCTCTTACTGCCTGCAGGATGACGTGGATACTTTCCGCAATGGTTGGGACAACCAACCACTGTATATGGAGAGCCACATCACCCCTAAGCAGCTGGAGGAGCTCTGTCACATCTTCTGCATAAGTTCCAAGACCAGACAACAGGTACATGCAAATATGTGATTTGAATGAAATTTGTGTTCATGTTTAGCTTTCTAAGTGCTATTTAAAATTGTATCTGCTGTTACTTCATACAATCTTAAATTATCGGTGTTTATAGGTGTTGGTTATTCCTTACATTGAGTGGGAAAACAGTGGACTTCCTTGTGATGACCACATGAGCATCGTTGTTCCACACGCCATGCCCACTGACTGATGAACAACTGACATTTTTCAAGAGATGCAGATGACTAAGAGTTGCATTTCAGTCCTTTGGCAGCGACATTTACTTTGCTGCTATTCAACTTTGTGAGCCATTTCATGAAATCTGAATATGTGTAAACTGATCAGAAAGACTTCAGTCTTGTGTTGATCTTTAAAGTGGGACACGGGGAAAAAAAATGATTAAAAAACGTTAAGGAGTACAAATAAGATTACTTTGGTTTAAAAAAAGCAACGAAAAGGCCTTGAAAAAGATGCAGAAAACTCAATAATTTTGTGACCTGGGCACTGGCCATTTCAGTGCGTCCATGTGACGTCACTTGCCAAGCGGCGACGTCTTGAGACTCTGAAGATGGCATTGACAAGCTCTTGGTAAGTATCGGTCGCTCCGTTTTATTGTTCAATTAAAGGAGAATAGAAATTAATCAGAAGGAAACCACGACGAGCCCACTTCCCAGAGAGCAGGTTGGAGACGTGGCTCGATGGCGTAATGCCTTCACGATTTCGCCTCACCCGGAAGATTACCAAGCGTAATGCTGAATCCATTACATAATCGGTGAATGTGTATCAATTTGAGAAACCGCTCATTGCAACATGGATACTTTGTGGATGCAACATATTAAAATTCGTAAAAAAAAAAAAAAAAAGTGTCCAATACACGAAGTTCAGATATCTCTGAAAAGTACAGCTGAGTCCAAACTTTTGTCTCCGCATTAATGGTTTATTCGAGTGTAGAAACTGTTGACAATACATTGTCACTTGCACCAAATTTTGCATATCGTCGCTGTCCTGTGAAAAACACTTTTTTTTGGAAACGTTTTAAATTTTCACTTTAAAGTGATTTCTGTAACGCGGAAACATGATTCAGGTAAAAATAAGAAAATGAAAAAAATTGAGATTTTCACATGACAGCGACGATATATAACATACCACATTTTTCAATGAAAATGGAGCTTCACAGATGCTTTGTGAAAATAAGAGCTTTAAATTCTAACCATATGAAAATAAAACCTGTTCACCTCTGAACAACTTCACCATGTTTTTCATATTTCAAGTTATACTTCAAATACAACCATTAAGACAATGGGTCTTTGAGGTTGGCTCCATACTGTCAGATGAATCCCAACAAGATTAAAGACTAAAAAATTGAGCTACAATAACCTTGCTTGAGTGTAAGTGTAAATACGGGCCCAGCTGCCACTCACACAGGACAAACTCCTGTATGGCAAGTACAAATACAGGCCAAGATGTCATGTTTATGTGTATTCCTTGTAATTACGTTGAATAGAAGATGAGCCACCACCTTAATGGGGAAGTCAACCCAAACCTTTTTTTCAAGAACATGTTGTGTGCAGGCCCACAAGTTTGTGGAATAAGAGTTAATCCACCCGTTTATAGCCATCTCAGTGGGCGGCCATTTTGTCACTTCCATCGACTAAAAATGACATCAGTTTCTCAGGGCTGAAGTAACCACTAATCACAGCTTACCTGTTTTCTGAAGCTGAGCCACGATTGGTCGTTATCTGATCCATGAGCAACTGTGATGTCATTTTCAGTCAACATTAGTAACAAAATGACCGCCCCCTGAGATGGCTAAAAACGGGTGTTTTTTTAAGCTTAACACCTACTTCACAAACACAATATTAATCAGAATGGCTTGTGTCAACTAGTGGGCCGACATATAACAGATTCTTGAAAAATAATGTTTGAGTTGACATCCACTTGAAGAGAAGTGAACCTGCCATTAGCTATGAACTGTCGCAGATAGCCCAATATGGCAGCACTTGGATTTGGTGAAATCGTCATCGCTGTCATCTTCACAAGGCCATGTAAGTTGCTGAAGAAGCACCTGCATTGAAAAAAATAGCATGATAAGGACTGTTTTATTCTTGCATACTTTTTGCATTCTTTGATCAAAGATAACAGATGGATACTCATGATGTCACTTGTCGGAAGTGTTATGTCGGAAGATGCAGTACAAGAACAAGACTGAAAAGTTATTGAACCATAAAAGCAGATGACCAGGTATGAACCATCATATTTACTACACATATAAAATTAAAACATCAGAATATTTAAAAGTAACTGGAAAGGACCTATAGACAATAGAATACAATAATACAAAATACAACCTCATTTGTTTTGTAATCATCTTGAAAGAGTTACTAAATCCTACTATATTTTCATTGCATAATTTAACATTAGATTTAAGTGAAAGGCTAATAATATACAAAATAATATACTATGACTGCCCTATCATCAACAACACCAAAAAAGTAACAACTGTACCACAAACCAGCTACGGTACTGGCCTTTAACGACTGTTTACTGTATTCTGAATGGCAAAAATGAGGACACTTGAAGTACGCCTCCTCTGTAGATATACAATTTTAAACAAGTGATGCAACACAATTCAGGCTTAGTCAACATCCTTGATATTACTTGTTTTATGTTGACATCCTTGACGAAGCTGACATAACAATAATCTCTCGAACTTTCAACATTACAAACGTTAGGAATCACCCCGTCGCCCCGGAATGGGACAATAATTAATTTTAAACACTTCTGTCTCAAATATTTTCCATTGAATGAGAACAAAGTCAAATCTGGATCACTGCAAAAAGCAGAGGCTACAGCGTAACTAGCAAGTGAGGTGAGCTACCAACATACAGCATAGAGTTATTCATGGGGCGAGCTTGTGCTAAGTTATGCAGTTTTCAAGAACGCCACCTCGATAAAAGTTCAATGCAGCTATTGTGCACTTATTGTGCAACATGGCAAGGAATAACTATTACTCAATTTTACCAACACAAAGGGCAAATAGAGTAAACAAACTCACTGCGGAGCACCAGTTGCGTTGGGAGACATTGTACAACCTCTTCTTCCGTGTCGAGAGTCACTTGACCAGCGGTCCAACCTGACTGGTTGGACATTGGATGAATGGATACGGGAATCAATTGCTTCTCCTCAAATACCCGGATTGTGCATCTGAATTTTTATGAAAGCGTATTTTTTGACGGCAAATTTTTATGACGGCATATTTTATGCTGGCAAATTTTTTGCAGCTGATTTTTTTTTTTTTTGCTGCCGAATATTTTTGCAGCTGAATTTTTTTTGCTGGTGAATATTTTGCAGCTGAATTTTTTTTTTGCATACACACTTTTTTACATGTTGAATTTCTGTGCTGAAAAAATTCAGTGTAAGAAATTTGATGGTAAAAACATTCAGTGTAAGAAATTCGATGGTAAAAAAAATCAGTGTTAGAAATTCGAATTCAAACCCCGATGACACAGATTTACTTCCATAGATTTTAGTCCGGCCCACTAATTGTCCCTCATGCGTGTGAAGTGGTCGCAAGGCGACCAAAGTTCATCTAAACCTACTCATCAAAAATTGCGTCAGAACACTTCAAACGGGACACTAGTTACCTCCTGTTTTCCAACAGGGGATACAGCGCGAGTTCTACTAGTATGACAAGTGACGAGACCCACTTGAGCAGCATCAGAGCCAGCACACTGGCGAGTGACGTCAGCATGTCGCTTGACTGTCCGCTGCTGGAGGAGTACGTAGCTTTAGTTGTGCTAAAGCTAATGCAAATCAATATTCAGAAATGCATTTGGATGCAGCTTTTCTTGATAAACCTTACATATTTTTCCTTCTGACCACCACAGGTACACTTTAATGGCTCTAAAAAATGTCTCAATTACGCTGATACCGTATTGTACTGCGCCTGTTGCCAGCGTTTAGCGGTGGCTGCACTAGTGGCTAATCGAGTGCCATCGGATTACAATTCAAGGCAGTAGACCTAAATGACCCTGCACACTTTGATGCTGACACAAACCAGGCTTACTCAAGTGTGTTGTTTTAGCCGGCAAAGTCACCACTCTCATCTCATAGACCAAAATCTATGGGGAGAGATTTGTCTAAAATATCACTAATGATTCTATAGAGGAAAATAGTGTTCTCCAATGCACAGTTTTACATTTAAATATACGCATGAAAATTAGCTGGTCGTTCAGTATTGAGTGGATTATTTTTTTTTGTCTTCTGTATTTATAATTGTTCTTTAAAAACAACAAACAACATTTGTTTTTGTTTTTTTATCCGAACACCCGATCATGCGACAGAATTTTCAGGAGGATATCCGAATACCAAAATGTTCGAGAGCTGCAACCCTAGCTGATACATAACTTGTAACAATTTCTGACAATAAATTAAAATATACAGCATAAGATACAACTTGCTGGGTAATCGAAAAACAATCGTAAAAGGCTACTGTGCAAAAAGTAATTCAGTTCATTTTTCACATGGTTTTTATTTGGAAAGTTCTCAGAGTTCTAAACTATGAACATTGTTTTGTTTTAGTTTAATTTTCTCTATTTTGTAAACTGTTAAGAAATGTGAATGTGCACATTATGATAATCTGTTTATCGACAAACAAACAAACGAGTTAACAGTCCCATCACATTTTGTAACCGACTGACTGGAAAATGTGTTTGAATAAAAAGATGAACATAATGGACGGCACACACCAGAGTTGGCTAGAACAGCTATTCCTTCGTCTTTAAAAGTCACTACTTTCTCTCCACCTTGAAAAGCATCAACTCCAAACTATATAATATTCATATTACAAAAACCCAAGTTAACACAATCAATAAAGAATGAGGTTATTTTTGCTCCAGATGGTGTCCCAGCCGCTTGGAATGAATGAAAGCTGGAAACAACATGAGCTGCCATGCTTTGAGTCCTTTCTAGTCAGCGTTTTTACTTTGCCGAACAGCAAACAAACCAACAGTGAGAGATTGTGCCTGCTAGAACAAAGGGACCTTGATGTCTAGATGATGCATTTAATTGTATTGTGAAATTGATCAAGGCGGCGGCGACGTGGGTATTGTGTGGGTGCAATGGGTGTGTGTGCACCTGTGTATAGAAGCCGACACACGCATATAGCTTGCTCGTTAGATTGCTTCCAGCAGCAGCAACGAGCTGCGTATTGCAGATCCTCTCCCCCGTGGTGACAAATTAATTGCCTTTCAACTGAGTATGTCATCACAGCATTGTGACTAAACGACCAATCACTAGAGAGAATGCACACTGCATTCTATGCAGCAACAATTTCTGACGTATGTGTGGCATATGATGCAGACATGTGCTGCGCAGCACAATACGTCGGTTACGTGATGAAATGCAGCGGTTGTCGCTCACGCATACTGGTACTTTATTGGTATTCAACTTAAGCGAAAATGGGGAAATGGGGAGAACTGTATGTTGGACACCAACTGCGACCTCTATTTTTAGGCATGATGGCAGCTTGGGCAAGTAGCTTTGAGACGGATGTATACTTTTAGATTTCTTTCCCAGAAACCATCGCTTTCTTGGCTCACAATAATCACAGTGAACATCTAGCGGCGAGATGATAGGCCCTCATTTGCATCACAGGCTGACAATTACCAGCCTCAGAAAAGCTTCCTCACCCAAAAGGTCAACAATGAATATGTGATTTTGTCATACACTTCAAAAAGTTCTGGTAGATTACTTATTATTTGTAGAAGGGGGCGAATTCAGAAAAAAACAATTACTCAAGAATAGAAACAGAAATGGGAAGGAAGTTGGAAAACTCAGTGCTGCTCCACACTGTCTTGTGTGAAAGAAGTGTATGGAACTTCGAGTACCAAAGATAGAAAAGTGCTATACAAGTGACAGCCCACTTACCACATACCACTTGATGAAGACACTATCATGTTTGATTATAAATAGTGCAATCTTAAAGAACTGTAAAATAAATGCAAATATCTCCATGACAAATTGTGCTGAGATCTGAATACAAATACTTAATTTTTTCCAGAGCTGTGTCCTTGACCATTTTTTGCCGGTCCGGCTGCGACCCTCCACCCTTGACTTGGGTACCCTTCCGGCCGCGACCCTCCGGCCATATTCATAAACATTGTCGGCCCCCGCCCCGTTCCGCCCCGTTCCGCCCCCAGGCCTTAAAAAAAAAAAAAAGCGTTCGTGATTGACGTCACTGCGGGAGAGACGCTAAATGCAGAGGCTTTTCATTAGCTGGCTAACTTACTATTCAAACCCGCTGTGGACACGCTTCAAACACGCTTCAAAATGTGCCACTAGTACTTTACTAGTTACCCAACTGCGTGTGCTGACTTCCATTGCGAGCCCCTGGGTTGGTTTTGTCGTATTGTATAATTATTTGGGTCGAACAGACGGCAATAAGTCATAGTCAACGAGTTATTTTCTACACTTCCCCTCCTTCTCGACCTTCTAAATAAAAGCATACCAGCAAAACACTATACACAGAACGCCAGAAGTAGTGCAAGAACTCCACCTTGACGTGGCAGCGTTATCCTTGAGTCAGTGCTACGCGCAGCCTACCCACAATACCACAATCCCTATAACAGCAGTTGTCGCTCGCGCAGACGCGGGAGTAGAAAGAAGCCTAAAAAGAAGCCTTTCACTGAGTAGGCTGAGATGAAATTTGGCCGCCTCGCGACCACGTCACACGCAAGAGGGCCGATTAGTGGGCCAGACTAAAATCCACTTCCAATCGGCCATGCTTAGTCCAGCCATTTGTTGTCGTTAAATTTTGTTTGTTTAATTTACATGTAGTCTATAAAATATAAATAATCAAGTATAGAAAGAAACAGTGTAATATATTTACTAAATCTCATTTTCCCTCGTGTGCAAATGTTTAACAATGTTCTTTTCTTATCAAGCATATCCTAATATTTTGAATTAATAAAAAAATGTAAAAAAAAAATGAAGTTCTTTTGTCAGTTATAATTTTGCTGAGTTTGTTGATTTTAGATTTTTGTAGAGGTACCATTTTGGTAATGGTATAGAGGTATTTTATGCAAAATTTGGTGACAGCATTAGTGCGAGATACCGTTTAACCACCTACGATTTATTAAATGTTTAGTATTTTACTAGTCGGTTAAACGCTGCATTATCAAGCATCTTGTTCCTCACGTCTCTCTGCCTCTATAAACAAGCCAAGCACCAAGAGAGAGAATTGCTTCTCTCTTCCTTGCCCACACACACACACATTGTAGGGGCGGGGACACTAAGTTTGGGGAAGACATGTCGAAGCTCCCACGAAAAACAACATCACCGTTAGGCAGTATTTTGATGCAGCAGATGACAACAAGGTCATCTGTAGGCTTTGTAGGCATAAACTCGCTTACAACCACTCTCCCGGAGCGATGAGAAACCACATGTGTGGCGCGCAGCCTCGGGCTCCTGCCGCAAGTTGCGTAGCAACAATAGCACGTTAGCTCGCCCCCTGTCGCGCTCAGCTCCTCGTCCCGGCCGGCAAGCGTGGGCAGCGGCGGTGGCGACTCTGGGCGGGGCGGACCCTTCCCACAGATCTCCACAGCTGCAGCGGCCGCTGGGAAACCCTTTGCGGGGTCGGTAATCCGGGCCGGCCCGGCCAGCTCATTCGGCCGACAGGGCCTCAATACGGCTCATGACCCAAAGTCAGAATCGGCGAAATACGTCTAATTGCAATATTGAGCCAACAAGTTCAACACACAAATGTACATATCCAGGTAATATTTAGCTTATATCATGCGTAGCAGCAGCTACTGTACATACAGATACATCAGGTACCATATGATTACATAAATTGCTTAGATGAGATAGACTTTCCTTGCTTGCCCTTAAAATGCAGCGTTGTTTGTCATATATATTTTCTTTCTAAAGCAAGACAAGGTTAGCCAATCAATTGGTGTTCAGTAGCATGCTTTCAGTAACAGCTACATTATTGTATTGTCTTGAACTTCTCAAAAATAAAGCTCTTGTGAAAAATAATACAAAAACATTTATTAAAATAAATATAAATATGGAATTTAAATGAACAAACTGTCCTGAATGTTTGGGCTGAAATAGCCCTTACTGTAAATACCCAAAACATTTGCATTTTCAACTTTGAATTCAATATGTATTAAATTTCAAGTTTTCTTGCTTATAGACTAGTCGACTAGTCGCAAATAAAATTTGAGACTAGTCGCGGGCAAATTAGTCGAAATTCCCATCCCTAATTCAGACAGCAATGTAAGTATCAGTGTACAAGGGCCGTGCACTGCAAAAAAAAAAGGTGAATCTGGAAAAAAAAGGGTGCCACTTGTCAAATACTATTTTTTCCAGAGAAATACTGAATAATATAAATGCATGTTAGAATGGGACCATGTATGATAAAAAATAATAATAATAATAAAAAATTTAAATAAATAACGATAATGGAATTGCTCAACTCAGAAATTAAAATCGAAAACCTTTTAAAGAAACCTGGTAACGCACGGGAGTAGTGTCACAAGATGAAGCGGAAAAGTGTCGGCCTGCTTAAGGGCTTGTAGTTGGTCTGCACTAATGATACAATTATGGATTAAAAAGGGCACCGCGCAGAGCAGAAAAAATAATCAGACAACCCCATACCACCCGCTCTCCTTCAAAACAACTATGACATCATCCAACAACACAAACACATGCACGCACATGCACACAACCTTCACCATCCCCCATCCATTTGAGCTTCTCACCATGATGTGGAGACCCTGATGGGCTATTGGAAAGACCAGGTATGGGGCTACAGCGACCCCCAATGGCTCCTCCTCCGCCTAGGACAGAGACACCTCCTCCAATGCTCCCTCCGCCTAAACCTCCACATGTAGTCATTCTGGTCAGCTCCTGCTCAATTTCCTCCAGGCCGGCACTCTTCTGGAAGCGTGACATCCGGTTGACAACCCGTGGAGACATATGCGTGCGGGAACAGGGGGCACCACCGTAGGGGTTAATTGGAAATACATGGGTAGTACCGCGAAGGGTGCTGATTGCCACCCAACGACTGTCCTGGCTGAAACACATGTCCTGGACCTAAATGAAAAACACAAACAGCTGTCACCAAACAAAGTCATGATTGTCATGAATATGAAATGAAACGGTAATTGCATTATCAAGTCTTGTCCTTCATAAAAAAAAATAAAATAAAAAACATCAAAGGGGAAGTCGACCCAAATAAATATTTTTTCAAGCTTGCCCTAAAAATGTTCTATACAAGAATATGTTCTATGCAGGGCCACAAATTGAAAAAAGGCATTCTGATTAATATTATGTTTGTGGAATATGAGTTGTAACAAAAATGGATGTCTGGTCGGAGGAGCACATGGGCTTGACCGCCAAGCCTTCCCCGCCAGACCTGGAATACACATCCAGGTGCCCGCACTCAGCCTTTGGAGAGACAGAGAAGGACTAACGCCTGGTCTTTCCAACCCCCCCCCCCCCCCCCCCCCCCATGGCATGGACATGCGAGCTCAACAGGGGGGCCGTAACTGGAGCCAAGACAAGCATCAGGACACTAGAACCCCTGTGTCTTCATTCAATTAGCCCGTATCTGGCAAAGCTAGCCAAGACATCACACCCCCAGGACGCGCTGCGCAAGCGTCACCCACCTGGAATACGCATCTCAACGACCGAACTGCAAATTGGGAGAGCACGTGCCACCCCTAGTGGCGAGTGTGAAGAGGAACTGAACCACGTCTTCCACTGAAAACTAATTAAAATGATGTTTTAATTTGTGTCCAATGTGTTCGTGTTGACTTCCCTCTACAGGACATGAAATGAAAACAACACCCAATGCATGATGTTTGAATTGTTTTGCAGATGTAGCTGTGTTCGAGTTCCGACCACTCGTGCAAAGAAAAACCCACAACAACTGTATTCTGTTTTCAATCACCCTTATATGAATGTGACCGACCGGTTGCTCAGTGGTAAAAGAAAAAACACAACAACAGGTATTTTAACTTTTCTCATCACGTGTGCCAAGCTCTAAAAAAATCTTTATTTCACAAATTTGGGAAAAAGCGCTCAACGCGGCCCGGATGTGGAAAGGGAGGGTGCAGCCCACTCTCATTAACATGCGCACGTACCCCTATAAAAGGGCCGTGAAGAATCCCTTTCTCTCTCTCTCATCTGGAAGAAACAAGGCTGTCTCTTGCCTGAAAGAACTTTTCTCAAGACTCTGGCAAACGCTTCCAAACTCCCATTCTTGAGAACATCTCGTGAACTTCCTCCACTTTTTCTTTAGAGTGGCTATATCTCTTTATCAACAGCCTGGGACAGACTCGGATCCGTCCCGGGTCAGAGTCTTTGCTCTTTTTTTGTTACTTTGAGTCGCCCGCCTAATAACCACGGCACACGTGGGGACCCGAAGGTCTGTGGTCACCACGGTTCTAGCCTCACCAGCTAGCCAGCACAGCGCGGCCGCATCCCAACAAGGTATGCCACCTTCCCTCAACGAGGACCCGGCAAAAAGCCGACGTTCCCGCACGACCAGTTTCTGGGCGCCTGAAAGGGGTAGCCCCACCTGGTCTGCCCTACGCCGCGTGCTGAGCCGTAGGACCCCATGGCCGTTGCAACCAAATTTTTCTTGGTTGAACTTTGCTTTTCACTTTTAATTTTTGGACTCGACTTTTCTTCTTCTTCTTTTGGCTCCCCTGTGACGTCACTCTCCACGGCAACGTTTCCTTCCTTTCTCCCGGCCAGCGACGCCAACCAAAACCCGTAAGTGCAGCTTGCAATCCCTTACGGGCCATACGATTGGTGCATAATTAATTTTGGGAATCAAGTAGAGCTTGGCATAAGTCAGCTAACATGAGCCGGGTACGCTAGCTCACTGCTCATTACACGCGCACAACACACAACCGCACCCACACTCATATCGTCCAGTCCCCAATGCCCCCTTTCGTCACATACCTTCGATATTTGTTTCCTTAATTTATTTAGACTTGTCTTAGTATAGGATTTCTTTATTGTGTCTCTATTCCTGCTTCTGACCATTGTAGTGTGTCATTTAGATTTACATAGCTGTAGAAAATAAATCGTTGTCATTTACAGAAACCTAGTGTGAATTGTGTGTGTTTGAGTCTAAGTTTCAATCACTGATCTGGTAAATCGGATTTACAAATCTTTAATGTAGCGCCTTCCTACATTAAGACTGAATTATGAGGACTTTTTCGTCCGTTTTGTCCAAATAATCAACCCAAAATGGGCGTGGTGCCCCCTGGCGGCGAGCGAGAGTTAGTGGAGGCATTAACCCAATTGCCGTCCATTTATTAAATTAAAGAAGGAGTGGCCAATATAGATTAAAATTATATTAATAGAAGTAATATCGGTAATATGTTAAAAGCCTATAAGGGTAAATAATAGCAAAACAAATAAACTAACAAAAAACGTATGAATAGATATTTTTTCATTTCTTTTAGATCTGCAAATTAACATGAAAACATGCAAAATATGTCATTACATTTTTTTTAAGTGACTAAAAGGTTGAAAATATCAACAATGACAGTGTGTTTCAACAATGTTTTGATTAAATATGTAAACATTAACATACAATAACACATTATTTCACAAACAATGACTTGATTGGAGGGATGCCGCTATTGTGGAAGCTATCAGACCTAAATAACAGTGTTGATAAACAGAAGGAACATCAAAACTGCTGTGTTATCTCTGGGAACACATTCCAGAATATGTTGTCAGAATGCGCAATTTAGACAAATAATTTGAAGTCCAGCTTATCTGACATGGGGTAATCTTCCTACTGTGCCATATCGTCGGTGTCCTGTGAAAAACATTTATCTCCAATTTTGAAAACGTTTTTAATTTTCACTTTAATGCGATGTCTGTAACACAGAAACATTAATTCACGAAAAACGAAAAAAATGGAGATACGTGTTTTTCACATGACAGCGGCGATATGTTCTTCTCTCATCGCCAATTCCATGTCCCCAATCTTTTTCCAATCCCCCTGTCTTTCTGACACTTCTCAGTCGTAATTGTACGTCAAGAGTCAGGGTATGTTCAAGGTCACAGCTGTTCGCCAATCGGTCACCAGACGTGCACCAGACGTCCGCCTGTACTTTTCTTGTCGCAAAAAATTAAAATTGCTGGTGAACGTCTAGTGAGCGTTTTGCGAACATTTGCGACCTTGAACGAAGCCTGACGTGAACGCGCATTTTGCTCCGTTCGCCAACAATTGCAAATGTTCGCCGCTCAGTGTGATAGGGGCTTTAGTGCTCGAGCCATTTTAACTTTAACTATTATCATGTAAATTGTGTACAGAACACTTAATAATTACTGTTGAAATCCATATTGATCACGCACAAGAGGTTGTGATCAATATAGTTCATTATGGCTGTGTTATAGCATGACAACTAAAGCCAAATGTTGAATAATTTATTGTTGCATATGTGAAGTAAAAAAAATAAGAAAATCAGTTGATCAGAGGAAAAGTTGTATACCTATAAAATTCAAAGCATGTCAGACATGCAACTTCATCGGTCAGCTGATTTCCTTGTTTAGGGTTTCACTCTCGATTGCCACTGAAAATTGGAAAACACAAAATTGATGAAATCCAAAAAAAATCAATTGAGCAAATAATTCCATCCAACTTTATGTTCACTAATTTTCTCCTCAGTCACAAATTAACCCCCAGAATTCAAACCCATGTCAGTCAAATTCTAGCAGTGATTGAGTATACATTAAAATGAAGACACTAAGAACTTTAAGACCAGTCTCAAACTAAACTCGCACATACTCATACTGGACTAAAATATAACCATTTCTGTTACAATTAAAGGTTTCAAAGTGTTCTGAAATAAGAACATACACTGTATGTGAACTGATGCTTTAGCGCAGAGGTCTTCAATCCTGTTCCTCGAGGGCCGGTGTCCTGCCTGTTTTCATCTGTCCCTGCTGTAACACACACCTAATTCAAATGATCAGGATCGTTATCCAGCTTCTGCAGACTTTTGCTGAATATCTGTAGCAGGGAGAGATGGAAAACAGGCAGGACACCGGCCCTCGAGGAACAGGATTGAAGACTCCTGCTTTAGTGGAACAGTACTTGCTAAAGTGCAACAATTTCGACTGTGAAAAAAAAGTATGCTCTTTGGAAGATTCGGGTCCCTATTTTATGAAATTGTCACCCACACTCCAGATGGTGGTCACAGAACTAAAACAGATAGAATAGATAGATAGACAGAAGATATATTTACCCCATGGCCCATGGACTACTATGAATCATACAGTGTAGTTAAAAATCAGATGAAGCACCGATTCATTTCAGCTTAAGTACCAAATGCACCAATAGATGGCAAGAAGGGTTTGAAGCCAATTGAAATCTGTGGAAAGATTTGAATGTACCTTAAACAAGTGAATATGGCAACATTCACATTATTGTACACTGAGCCTAGAAAAACACCTCTTTGGGTTTTAACAGAGGTGAGCATTTTACAATTTTTTTTTCTGGTCCGTCATTCGTCATCCGACAGCGGCCAGGGTAGCGTCCGTCATTCGTCAGTCCGTCATTTTTGTGACGAAATGAATTGTAATCATCAGTCCGTCAACCTGTCAGTCACATTTAAAGGCCTAGATAGACCACAAAGACACTGGCCAACAGTGACAGACGCTTACCCCCTGTGGCGTCTGGCCGGCTGTCGGCACGTCACGCTGGAGGAATACACCACCACGACAGACAGCGACGCTGACTATTAAAGTAAGATGTAATACCCTTCCGTACCATCGGCGGCGGTAGTCACCATTTCTCATGGTTAGAAAAATCCAACCGGAAAGCTGTTGGCCGATGGCGGATTATAAAAACGTAAACAATGCATTCAGATATATTCTTGGCTCACGATAAACTGCCACACGAAGTAAATTCTTGACACGGTATTGTGAAATAATTACATTGTCAACCATCACTGTTGTACTAGTAAGAAGATTAAGGCAGCGGAGGCGTGCTCAATGTTTTTCCGCATTTGTCACTTCCCGTTGGTGCTCCGAGTGCTGATTTGCTAGCTAACAGCCAATCCGAGTGACCAAATGTCACGACTGGCGACGCCGATTCAACATATGTAAACGCCCCCGAGACGCTTACAGACGTGTTACGACACTACGACGGTGGCCACTACACCAAAAAGATGGCGCTTGAAGACGCCACGACGCTTCACGACCTACGACGTCGGTTTGGTGTCTGTCAGCTATTCTGTCAGAAGTCCGTTGGTCCATCAGTCGGTCCCCCCAACAAACATTAGAAAACATTAGAGGTCATCCCTCTCTGACGTCATCTTTTACCTTGAATTTGATTTTGAAAAGTTTCACAAGAGTCAGTGACGGACTAACGGACCGGACCGTCAGTCTGACGGAATGCCCACTTCTGGGTTTTAACTATCAATAATTTTCAAATGTTTGACATTTGACAAATGTTTGTTGTCACAGTGATTCTGTTTTTCCATTTAGTTTGAGCAATACTGCAAGCAAGTTACTCACAATCCACACCCATGATTTTTTGTGAACAAACTAATAACTGCTTGTATGGCAAATGTAAACTAACATCATTTACTGCCTGCCATATATAATTATTACAACAATTATTTTCAAAAATGTTGGTTCACCTTGACTGAACAGACTCATTCTTAAAGCAGAGTCTTGCCAAAGAGCAAAAATGAAGATGATTTCCCCCAGTGGCTTTTCTTCTTGTGTTGTATGTATGACAGCTGCCTTCAAACGTATTTTGCCACCTATTCAAGCCATCCTGTGCAATGATACTTAAGTAGAGATGTGACTCAAAACAGTCCTTGTAATTATTGCAAGAACATCTTTGTGGTCTGGCAGCTCTCACACAGAGCATCTGTCCTGGAATGCTCCACTTGTTCATGATGATAAAATGGTTTGTCTAGTGCAATTGGGCCATCATTATTGTTTCCTCCATGCTGGAGTAGTGTTTTTACAAAAAACAAATGTTAGGCCTTTGTCTTCAGTGGTTGAAAGAAAAAAAAATGCACACTTCAAGCTTTGTAATGTGACATGGCATCTGTCATGTACAGATTTTAAGTCAAGTAAAATGTATTTATATCGCCCTTAATCACAAGAAAGTCTCAAAGGGCTTCACATGTCCATAGCTGACAACATATTAACGACAATAATGAGAATATTCCACTTTCATCAAACTTTTTTGACATGTCTGTAGTCCATAAAAATTCTAAGTAAAAACGGTGACGTCATTTTGTAGCCCTAAACCCCGCCCATTTTATGATGTCACATCCGGCCGCCCATTTATGGTGTCATTTTGTAGTACATAAGCCCCACCCCTAACCCCGCCCCATTGTAGTCCATAAGCCCCACCCCTAATCCCGCCCCTTTGTAGTCCATAAGCCACATCCCTAACCACGGCCCTTTGTAGTCCATAAATCCCACACCTAACCGCGCGCTTTGATGACGTCATGTTGTAGTCCATAAGCCCCTGCCTAGCCCCGCTTTGTTTCCTGTCCGCCATTTTGGCACTTCCTAGTCCACGCCCTTTAACATGTCATTTATGATTAAAGCCCCCTTCCGGTATGACCAAATATGGACATTATGCTTCCGCCACGTTCAAGACATGCCCGGGCATGTTTTGAACAATGATGTCACCCCGGGCAAGTCCAAGACTGTCCTGGCTGCCGCCATCTTTTCCGGCATGCCCAAATATGGGCATAACCTCAGCGGAGTTCATGAAGAACATACCCGGGCATGTTTTGAACAGTGATGTCACCCTGGGCATGTAAAGACATGTTTGTAGGCTGCCAATATCCTACAAACCCCAACAACAGGCTTGGACATTATGACCAAATATGGGTATGGAGGACATGTAATGATTGAATTCATCTTAGCACAACACCACGTCACTACACCTGTACACAATTTAGCATGCTTGGTTATGTTTTTTTAATGAGAATAGCAACCCTTATTGTTCTAATACAACGTGTTAGGACGTTTCCCATACAATTGTGAAGTGCACACCTGATTGAATTCATCTTAGCGTAATACCACGTCATCTACACATGTACCAATGAAACACCTGAACTACACGTGTACACCATTGTGCATGCTTGGTTATGTTTTTTAATGACTGAGAATAGCAACCCTTATTGTTCTAATACAGCTTGTTAGGGCATCTTTCATACAATCATCAGGTTAGTGAACAATTAAGGCAACATAATTGTGATAAATATAAGCGCAGGCCTCTTCTCATTTTCTGGTGTCAGCACAAAACTGTTGCCCCCCACCTGTGCTTGGAGCCAGCATGCTTTCTTAAAATGCAGACGGATAGGTCTCACTCAGGTGTCTATGGGCTCCCCAGAAATGTGTGTGCGTATGATAAGTCTTACAATGAGGTACTTTGTTCATCAGTGCTTATACTTTCGCTTTCACGTTGTTAATTAGGAAGTTAGCCTTGAATATATGTGGGGGGTGTAGGCCTATACAGATTTTATCTTGTCAGGATGGGTGAGAAAACCCAATATTCCAAATAACCCATGACCTTTCAAATCGTAAATTAAGAGTCAAATGCAGAGAGGTATGAACGATATGAACGGAGTGGCACGAGAAGAAGAAGAATCTCAGTGGAGCACCATCTCAAAGAAACTCAGAGACAAACAGACCATCAAAAATGGACAGTAAGTACATACTTAATACTTCTCCTAATTTCATGACTAACACGAGTTGATGTCATCTAAATGTGATCTTGTTTTACATTTAACTGAACGCGCATGAATAACACTTGTACATGTTGTCATTACCTATTGTTTTAGATTTTAGCTATTCATGCATTCATGAATAACACTAGTTTATGTTATTATCTATTTGTTTTAGGATTTTAACCGTCCACGCATTCCTGAATAACAATCCGTGAAATCATTATACCTGTTTCAGATGTAACTAAGTCTTTGTGCATATTCATGAAAATGCCAAATAGAACATTAAGTTATGCCATCTATATATCTCTATATTTTTTATATACAATACTTTGGTATGATGTATTTGTAAACATCCAAGTTCTCCAAGTTAGATCATATGCACATAGCACGTATTGTAACTAGATGACGTGTACATTTTTGACATTGTTCTTCAATGGGAGTGATTTGAATCCATGTTGAGTCAGTAAATACAGTGTAGCTCAAACTCTGATAAACAGCACAGCTAGCAACAAGCTTTTGAGGGTATGTGAGTGTGTGTATGCAGTCCTCCCTTGAGGTGATGCCTTGAGGGGATGCGTGTGCTTGTGTATGCGTGTGTAGGTGTGCGCGTGGAATTGTGTGTGTGCACTTGTGAGCATGGCAGATTTCTTGAGAAGCTTTGTGTATCAAAATGCGTGTCCATTTAGGATGGGTGAGGGGCAACTAGTCTAGAATAATAATAAACTCACTCAAAAATTCTGAATGATAAATATGTATTTGTTTTCTTTTCAGAATAGTACTGAGGTGTAACAAGATCCCTACATATTAGGTAAGTGACAAACGGACTCTAATCATTAGTTTGTCTGTAAACAGAGCGTACAATGTAACTTGGATGTGAAAAAAGTGGTATTTCAACAAAATATTTTGAAACCTTCATGACGAGTTCCAATGATACTGCGAACAGCACAGCACTATACCTGAAACTCGAGTTAACACTCAAGAATCCCGGCTGTCTGCTAGTGGTACACCAAAACGAGTTGAATATCATGACATAGTAATGAGATGAAGATAGTGATGGGCTGAATGAAGCGGGGCTTCGGAGCGTGTCTCGAGCAAAAGTGGGCATGCTAAGTGAAGCCCCAATTCGGAGCTTGTATCGGGTCCCCCAAAAAAATCACATGACTGACGACAAATGAGGCCTCGGTTTCTGTGGAGGATTTTCATTGGTTCATTCAACATATTGTTTCCTCATAAGATGAAAGAAGACTTGGTTTGTGCGGATGAAGCCATCGGATTCTCCAACTTATCATTGCCTCATGACACTGGAGACCTCGCATCACTTTGCAAGTGTTGTCTGCGTTTGTAGCGACCTTAAAGTTAGTTGGCAAGTTAGGGAGTAATATTGTGCGTTAGAAAAGAATACTTTTAACAATAGTCTTGCAGTTTTTAGTCTTTTTTTTTAAGATCCATTTTGCAGTTGTTGACCTTATGTGCTTGTTTGGCACAGTGGAAAAGGCGACGTACTTCTGACATGGAGGTCATAGGATCTAGGTTCTTGATTTTTTCATTCAATTTTATTTCGGCCTATTCATAAACATTATACAAATTATGTTATGTATAGTATTTACTCCATGTTTGCACTACACACCTACTGCTAAAACGGCAATACTGCTACTAATGGTCGTTTAGTAATTCTTACGCCTATAATGTTATTCCATTCTGTGTGTACTTATAGCTTACTGCTTGAAGATGCCATAGAGCAAATGCAGCAAGATTGCTTAAAACCATGTGCAAACCAAATTTCTGGAAAGCCTCAGTGATTCATGACGCTTGATTTCACCATTTTGGGACATTCATTCATAATACTTAACTCCAGAGCTGGGCACTTGACCATTTTTTGCCGGTCCGGCTGCGACCCTCCACCCTTGACTTGGGTACCCTTCCGGCTGCGACCCTCCGGCCATGTTCATAAACATTGTCGGCCCCCGCCCCGTTCCACCCCGCCGAACCGCCCCCCCCCCCCCCCCCCCCCAAAAAAAATGTCAGTGATTGACGTCGCTGCGGGGAGAGATGCTAACGGCATAGGCTTTTTAAAGATCATTAGCTGTCTAATTTACGATTCGAACCCACTGTGGACAACGGGCGTATTGAATGTCATTATTTAGCATTATGGCACATAATTTATTGGAAATGTAGGAGTTACTGCCAGGGGAACAAATGACAGAGAAGAAAAAAAAATAGCACAGAGTAGGGTTGTGCATTGTTTGAATTTGAATGATTCCGGTTCCAATTCTGGTTCCTTGTTTCG